>NC_136970.1:19072555-19190055 GCF_032717465.1 Coenobita brevimanus | reverse complement strand
CAGTTATACAGATGTCCCTATCCTGGAAGGCAGGAGTATGGACTACTGAAGGACAGCCTTAGCCTGTAGTCCACTGGGTTCTCGTTTCAAATGAGTCTAGGGTAACAACAACAACAACAACAATAATAATAATCAGCCCCTATTACAATGTTATCTGTCTGTCTTTCTATCTGTATCTGTCTATCTGCCTATGTCTATCTCTCTGTATCTATGTATTTGTCCATATGTATGTATGTATCTACCTATATCCATCTACCTATCTGTCTATCTCTATCTATCTATCTATCTATCTATCTATACACCCACTTATCTATCTACCTGTACATTACATAAGGTAATCGACTGTACCTCCAAGTAAACGGATGGATATCTTCACTAAACCTTTGACTAAGGTGGGCCTCTCTAGATTAGCCTAATCTTTGGCTGCTAGTACTTCTCCAGACTGAACAAAATTGTCTGGTGTATCTAAATAATTATAATTCCTAGGTGTACCAGTGGCACAGAAAGGGTTATTCGAGTTAGTATGTGAAGCCTCAGAGTGATAGGACTTGGCGGAACAAAATTATTTGGTATAAGCATAACATGGTGAACAAATCGTCTGGCGTTGAGTCTACAATTCACAGGTGTACCAGTAACACAGAACGTGATACTTGAGTTAATATTTGAAGCCTCTGACTGCCAAGATTTCTCGCAACTGAATAAAATCGTCTGGTATTAACCTAAGTAATATACCCTACTGCATCAACCGCAGCGAAAGTTAAAATCATCTGGGGATAATATTAAAATGAAGAAGACGTCAACATACTGAGGTTACTGGTACGGTGGCCGTGTGTGATGTATATGTTGTTAATTAATCATGTCTGAACTTTAGAAGTTATTAGTAGTAGTGAACGTCATGGTGGCCCTCTCAATCACAGTGTCAAACCAGGCAGAAACAGTGGCAGATAAATACTGTGTTGTTGATATGGTTCAAGTTGGCTGCTCACTAGCATGCAAACCACAGATTCATTTTTTTTTTTTTTATATTTATTTTTCTGGCAGTCAAACATAGTTTTTTTTTTCTGCTTTAATCAACGAGATCAGTTTATTCTGTGTTTTAGTGGAATTTGCTTTTTGTTTGGAATAGTCGGTGTTGTTGATCCGAATACATTATTTGTGGTACTGGACTGGGTGGGATATATTATCACAACATTTTTGTTTGACTGTATAGTAATTTCTTATATCTTTTTTGTTGTCCGTTCTATCTCTTGTCTGGTTTCCTGAATTACAGGAAAATAGCTCTCTTATCATTCAGTCTAGTCACCAACATCGAATGAGTGGATGGTGGTGAGTACCAACACCCATCACAAAGTTGAAATTCCCACCCAAAGAATATAAGCGGTCTTCCCAGGTCTGGCTGTTGTAATCTTAAATCATTCTAGATACAATGTGTAGTGAGTGTCATTACCCCGCCCCTCTGTCATGCCAGGTGACATACTGGTATGTCACAGGGTCACTGAGTGACACACACCATTACATCGAGTCATTGGGTAGTATGATTTTCAGTGGTTGAATATTCTGGACTCAGTAAAGTGCTGTCTGGCAACTGTACCGAGGGCAGGCGAGTTTTCAAGATCTCGGAATCCCGATTTCACCCCACAGGTATAAACACTCAGTCATACTTACACAGTGGCGTAGCTAGCCGTCTGACCCTGGAGGGGGAGAATGGGGGGGGGATGATATCGATGGGGAGGGGTAGTGTGTGTGTGTGTGTGTGTGTGTGTGTGTGTGTGTGTGTGTGTGTGTGTGTGTGTGTGTGTGTGTGTGTGCTACTATTACAACACAGCTTCTGGTGCTGACTGCCAAGATATCACATGAAACATTTCAGAATTATTACAACAGTTGAGAGTAAATATTATAGTACAGTATACTGTACAGCACGTCCGAAATCCTTGGAAGCTTAAAAATATCTAAATACTGCGATAAAAGATTAGATACGGATATACTGCAAGGCATATTTCATTAATGTAATGAAAATATTACGTACCTGATACTATGTATTTTGCTCACTCAGAATGATCATTATGTATGGGTTATGAAATGATTAAGTTTCCAGTTCTCATAGAAAGTCTATTGCACAAACTCATCATAGCCTGCACTGAACACAGATATTTCACAATAAAATGTAAATGTTATAATTAAGCAGTGTACATTGTACGGAAAGTAAAGTAGGTTTATTTTATTTGTGTGTCTATGTATGTCTGTCTTAGAATGGCTTAATTGTTCTATTATTCTGATTCACTGATAGCTTCTTTACAAACTCATCCACATGCATATTTTCGGTTCTTACTTGTTCAATTCCCAGTACACCGAAATCACCAAGTCGTAGGCTGAAAGGTGGGGAGGTCTGGGGGGATGTCAGCAATTTTGGGGGGGCTTATGCCTCCCACGCTACTGCACTGACGTACTTCATACCACCTATCACCACGAATCAATCCAACGACTATCACTTCATCGTTACTGTCAGTCTGAAAACAGGCAATCAACTGGAATTAAAAATCTGCTCTCGACTGCTGTCAACTTATATATATATACCTAGGCTGCTTTCCCAAAGGAAAGGGAGGTAGCTGAGACAGGACGACACTTCCCATTTACTAATCCTTTCAAACACATTCATTCGCATCTTAGCCCCAAGGGGAGAACGGACAGATCCTCACCGCACCACACCGCACAAGGGTCAACTGCGCAATGCAATCAGTGACATCCGCAGCAAGGCCCGACAGCAGAGCTGGTTTACCTCTGCCACATCATAACAGCCCCATCCCCTTACCCGCACCTGACCTGACTAGCTGATCATATATATATATATATATATATATATATATATATATATATATATATATATATATATATATATATATATATATGAATAATTCCCAGGATCACATGATACTTATACACCAAAACTAAACAACATCAGGTGAAAGGCATTTCCCAGAATATCTAAATGGAATGCTTGCATTACAAAGTTAAAAGCTGATATAATATAATATAATATAATATATTATGTTTCCCTACACTCAAGCCCCGGGCAGGGTAAGGCGAGGCAAGGCGAGGTAGAAACTCCTGTGGTCAAAAAGTGTTGCAGGAAAGGCGAGGGTGAGTTATGACGGGGCGAGGTGGTGTTAGGGTGGGGTGCGTGTTTTTTCTTCGGGTACACTTAGTCATCCAGTTGTATTGGCCATGTCGATGCAAATTCAGCGAGAACTGATTTGGCAACATCTCATCTTACTTGGGAGTAGATGAAAAAATTCGGCTAATAACCATACAATCATCAGAAAAAGCCGTGTTTTGACATTAAACCAGCTTATACCTAATTAGGTCTAACCTAACGTTATCTTACCATAATACCTTATACTGTTTGGGGGGATGACGAAGGTGTGACGCTGCCGAGCCTTTTTTCAAGGCACTCAGTCAGACTGAGGGCGGGTGGGGTGGGGTAAGGATGGGTGGGGTGGGGTAAGGATGGGTGGGGTGGAGAGGGGGCAGGGTGGTAACTGGGTCTTTTAAACAGGGTCACTTCCTGTACTTACTCTGCATCCCCAGGTAACTCACACACCTGGCTCTAATGCTCTTCATCACGTTTTTACTTTGTTCAGTTTACTTCAGTTCTAGGTAAAGGGTGCTGGTGAATAGCAAACATACTACCATTCGTCTTTTAGCTAAAATGTCAGAAAACTGCTTCAAATTTTCAAGGTCAGGTTGTCTGGCTAAGCTGAATAACATCAACTGCAAGATAACGGAACAAAATCCAAGAACCCAAGATATGTCACCCATCTGTACAATGCTTGTACACTAGGGTAAAATGAAATGTGCTTAAACCAAGGGTATACTCCGGGCCAACACCCTGCATGAAGTTATTAGTATTAGTATTATTATTTATATTACTACAGTATTATAATAATAATAATAATAATAATAATAATAATAATAATAATAATAATAATGATTATTATTATTATTGTTGTTTTTGTTGTTGTTGTTGTTTGCTGTTGATGTTATTGTAGTTGGTTGAGAGCTTTATGGTGGGTAGTGATCTTTCCAGCGTAAAAGCATACCTGAATAGATAATGCTTGCGGTAAACTTGCTGGCTAGCTCGCCAACCATATTTCGCAAACACAGATGTAACAAGTTAAAGACTCAGAGAGCGCATACCCCCGCGAATGCCTGTACCAGACAACTCAAATCACCACCAGAATTTATTTGGCTCTTCCTTTGTCCGTGATCTTCATATCAACGAAATTCCACTGAAATCCATTAAAAACTTTTTGAGATAGCTTGTGGAGAAACAAATAAAAAAACAGTCCTGAGCTGGGACTCGAACTCAGATCACCACCAAAATTTAATCAAGTCATCCTTGGCCAATGTCCCAAATACTCAGTTTCATTGTAATCCACCATTAACTTATATATATGTGGGCAAACAAATGTAACATGTAGGCCCATAGGTATACCATCAGGAATTCGCGTTATTTTAAAAAACTCCTTACAACGACTGGGTACATCCTTGGAAGAGGGGTTGTGCTACACTCTCGCAGTCTAGTTGATCTCTGTCTCCTATTTTCATTCAGAGAGAGTTAAATGAGCTTTCGTTTACCCAGTGTCATCAAGTTACACTGAGTTAAGGAATTTTCTGATGTGTACACATAAAACAGTGTCTCGGCATTCCCTTCCTGAGTTTGCTAATTTGGCGAGAGGAAACTGTCAGCGCCAATCAGCACATTCAAGCAGCGTCTGTATCATGAAAACTCAGCAGCAAACATCCAGTCATTTACATTTGTCTCGCACTTCTAAATTGGATGGCAAATGTACGGGCCCATACCATGTGGCATTATCTCGTAACGGTAACAAATTTGAGATTAAAGACTTGTCCTCTGAGAGTAAATGGGTTCATGCAGATGATCGTAAGGGGACTCCCAGGTACTTCAAATTGGAGGAAAATCAGGAAAAAAAAAATGCATCTGTTCTTCGTCTACAGTACCTCCTAGTGTTCCTATCAAGTCTTCTCCTTCTGCCCTTGCTACCCCTTCATCTCCTTCTGCTCTTCCTGTTAATGAGTACAGACAAAATCTTCACTCAGAAACTCACCCAACTGTTTCTTGTGTTTCTTCCTCCACCTGTCAGGGCCACTTAGCTGATATGAACATTAATCCGGATTCCTTTTATAGGTAAGATGTTGTGGAGAGTGTGGACAGCCTTGCTGGCACTAGCTGCATTCGGATCAACTCTGGGTGATGAGGATAGAGATGGGGTCCTCCGCCCAGTGGCACTGAAAAAACCCTGGGGACAAGTAATGTTAGTGGAGGACGTCATCTCAGTCCGTAATGATCTTCAGAGTTTGATAAAGTCACACAAGAATTTCCAAAATTTGCTAGTCAGCTGTCCACCATACGATCCCTACTCACATCCTTAGCAGACAAACATGTGAATGGATCTTGAGGGGTTCTGGCGTATGAACCTCTTCAATGGAAACTTGTCTGGATCGAGAAACCATTCATTAGTTGAAATGCCTCACTGCCACATAGTGGCCCTGTTGGAAGGTCACGTCCACGTGTAAAGCGAGGTCTCTTTGATCTCGACGGCCAAGTCCGGTGGTGTTTTTGGCTTAGTAACATCTAGTGATTTGTCAGCATATCATGAACAGTTGGAAACATTTTCTTCAACTTTGGAAACAGCATAGGTTGCTGGATGTTCACCATAAGTTATTAGGTAACACTATCACACATATGAATGAAATGGGCAATCAAATGAACAAATTGTGGGATGTCTTAGAGAAATTGAATGATGAAAATGTCAAAGAAATACTGTATATCAGCTTTCATCTTGAATTATTGTCTTGTCCCTCTAGTCACTGATGTTACAAGTAGAGGATTTTATTCACCTGTTAATAGATGCTGTCAGTGGTTACGTTACCACAGACCTTGTCCCGATGTCAGATCTTCGTTTAGTTTTGGAATGGGCACACAAAACAAACAAACATGGGTGAATACATAACCATTGTCGGTTTCGCTGGCAGAGGTAACCATTATCAGAATAATCGGACTCAATCTTTCTGTCCTAAATCCAAATCTACCCACCACAGCCAACAAGGTTCATCAAGAACTAAACTAACTATGATAAACAAAAGCCAGTGCTGGTGCACCGAGGAGCTGGTGTGTGTGTGCATATATATATATATATATATATATATATATATATATCAGATACTTGTATAACCTATTATCCCCTTCCCCATAACCACCAACATTTTCACAGGCCAGATATAACACACTGAACCCAACATCGCTTTCCCCATAGCTCACAACATTTTCACAGCACAGGACTAAATAGATTGAGCGAGGTGACGTTGATGCTGGGTATGCACAGGATTTTTGTAATACCATCAAAGTGGAGGGAAAATGTACTGACATGACGCATTACATGACCACTGCATGACTCTAAAACACACACACACACACACACACACACACACACACACACACACACACACGCTTCAAACATACATAAGTGTGAGTTAATGTTTTACTGGGCACCAAAATATCAGACGATGTTGGTTTGCAAGTGATTTAAAATGAGTGTGGTTTAGAAAATTACATTAGGTCCACCTCCAATTTCAGGCCAGGGTGTGTAAAATACAGCTTGGTATATGAAAGGACGAGGCTCTGGTGATTTTTAATGTGAAGGTGACACGAAACGCAAACTGCTTTTTTAGATATATACTCAGTTTCTTATTCCTTTGAGTCATACCTCGAATCTCGTCCTCGGCAGTTGCAGTTTATACACAGAACCCTTTTATAATTTTCAGAATATTTATATATTAAATGTATACTCATGAAACAGATTTGGTGTCTGTCTTATGAATTTTGTAATGGAAGGGAAAAAGGTTGGTATAAGTTAAGTATGATCACTGATGTAACTATACCCTTTTTGCGTTAACTTGGCCCAAAATTGCCATATCTTCATCATCAGTGCTGAGATATAGATGTAAATTAACACTAGAATGTGATGCTAATCACGAAAAAGTGTTATGGATAGCATATGTAGCCGTTGTATTGTGGCAGTCTGCCACGGAGCTACATGATATAAGCTGCAAAAGGAAGAAAATCTTTGCCAAGCTAAGGTAAAATGAGTATAGTCACCCAACAAGGATACAAAAGAGACTTAAAAAAAAAAAAAACGATTAGAGACCAGAGTCAGACCCGTCACAATACTCGTATTAGGATTAGGTATGTGAAGTTGTGTACACAGTTCTGATATGTTAAGACAAGAAAACTGTGCAATATATTTATCTGTATTTCTGTCTATCTGTCTATGTAATATGTAGGCCTACAGATATTCCATCAGGAATTCAAGTTATTTACAAAGACTCCCACGTCGACTCACTGCTTTACTGGAAGTGGACCGTGTGTCTTAGGAGTCTAGTTGTTCTCAGTCTCCTAATTTAGTTGGGAGAGAAGTGAGCTTCAGTTTACCATCACGTTACGCTGGGTTAAGGAAATCTAAGGTGTATACACATAAAACAGACTTGTATAGGAAACTGTCAGAACCAGTCAGCACATTCAAGGATGCACCAGGATCATCAAAACTGCACCAAACATCAGCTCACTTAAACTGCATATTATATATATTTATTTATTTACTTATCTATCTATCTACACTCAAGCTTCGTCAGGATAGATTCTTTCCACTCGCAAGCTAACAACAAGCAGGGACCCCAGCCCCCTCTCCACACGCCAGGCTGTTAGTCACATGAAGGTCGGACGGGCTCAGAATTGCAACAATTTTTCCTTGCCCACCACTTCCAATTTGTATAAATGTGGATTCGTGTGTGAATTGATATCCAGTATCTCTTGCGTGGCCGTGTTTTGCAAGCGAACCAGACAGATTATACTCTTATTTTTGCCAGCTTGCATTCAAACATTTTTTCTTCTTGGCTTTGTGGTTTTTGTGAATGGAAGGGTGCTATGATGGAGGCAGATTTTCATGTAGATGGGCTTTAAAGGAAGGATAGTAGTCTATGTGCGGTATAATGGACGGCAGACACGGTAAAATGACGGGAATAAATAAACATACAAATATGTAAAATGAAATACACAAGCCAGTAGGTGACAATGGCCTGCTCTATGCACACCAAGCTTTGTCAGTGACTGGAAGTGAGTTTCGACACAAAGTCATTTCTGTATGGAGGTACCCCAGTGAAACATTCCACCCAAGAATCATGGCCCTAATTTTTAATAATTTTTGGAGCCTTAACATTTCACGCGAGCAAGATCGTAATTTTAGTGCACTTCATATTTTCTGCACTTGATGACCTTTTATCCCTGACCTGGCCGGTATAGTCCATGTATGTACGAAGCACACTTATAGTACTCGTTAACGTCTATAAAGTGCGACCACACCGACCGCGACGAGCGGGGAGGTAGCGTCAAGCGATGAGCGGGGAGGTGAGCGTCAACTCGATGCGTGTCCAAATAAGAAGCGGCAACCTTGTGGGCGACAGATAGTCAGAAGCATGCCTATAGTGAAATATCCGTTGAACAATTTACTACCTACGGAATTATATTTCATAGATTTATGTATTGATAAATAATAAAATTGTCGATGTTCATTACGTATATACATATACACATACATATATTGTATACACTTATCTGTTTATTAGTTTTAGACCTACTGTACAGTGTAACAAAGGGAATAGAGCAATAAATACTAATATGAATTTTAAACATTAATGGTCTTTTATACGTTTTATAACAACGGTGGAACAGACGTTACTTAAGCAATCGTGTGACAAATTCTCGATTATAATTTATCATTTGTATGCAGTTATTCAAATATCTTCCCAGTGTTTCTTCAACACTCCAGTATTTTTGTGGAGTGGATAATATGGATCCCACACAGCTCTCCTCTGGTGCACGGCTTCAACAGGGTGTTCAGTAGACATAATAACCAGAACCTAACCACCCCAAAACGCAGTATTAGCATGAATGAATGATGATGCAAATGTCTGGGGAGTGGGGGTGTCGCTAGGCAGTGCGCGACATTTTGGAACATGCTGCATCGCGTAGCGACGAGCGTGGAGGGTGAGCGGGGCGACAAACCTCCCCGCTCATTCAGTGTGGCCACCCACATAGTATTTAGTGTGTTTTATCGTGTCGCCTCATCCCTCCCCGCTCGAGTCGCCCCGCTCGTCGCGTTCGGTGTGACCGTACCTTAAGCGTGCAATGTTTCATTCAACTCATCCACCCACTGTGGAACAAGGGAACTTGAAATTCCCAGAATGGCCCACCAGAGGTACAACTTCTAGGTGGCACTGCCAGCAACTGGAAGTGAGTTTCGACACTGTCATTATTGTATGGAGGTGCTCCAGTGCAACATTCCACCAAAGAATCATGGCCATGGCTTAATCATTAAAGCCTTGGCATTTCGCGAAAGTATAGTTGTAATTTTAGCTAGTTTCACCGTTTTTGCAATTTTGACCTTTGATCCCTGACCTGACCAATGTAGCACAGGTGTACAATAGAAAGTTTTAGCACTATATTCGGTTCCACGGAGTCTGACGCACTGATTATGCCAACCGAGGACAGGTGGATTTGGTAACACTGCGCGATGTACTCGGGCGGTGATTGGTCGATTTCCGTTGTGTTTAAACTTGCACCAAATTGACTTTGTATTCCAACCAAGGCCCTCATTGATTTGTAAGGTACCGGAAAATACAGATGAAAATTAAAGCAATGCTATCTTTAATGAAAAATATGTGCCTTGTAAATTACTAGAGATAAACCTGAACAAATGATAATAAAAACTAAGTCGCGACTGGATGCATACGGACAAGTCAGCGACTGATTTGTTTAAATTCATTTCATTATGTTTGAATTCGTTCACACTACACGCGGTTTTATTATAGCAGCAGAGTTCAACTATTATTTTCTCATGGGGTTTCCTTTTATTTTACTTTCCTTTCTTCCACCAGTAACAAAAATTCCGTTAATTGTTCACTGATGTAATCCATTACTTTCCCTGCTCTGTCAAGTGGACAGAGATACATGCCTGAGGACAGGGTGCATGGTGGCCAGGGATAGGGTGTCCGTCTGTCTGTCTGTACGTCTCTCTCTTATGATACGAAAATGTTTGGGAAAATTAAACACCAAATGTATTCATGTAAGAAATAATTTTACTGAATCTGACTATGAGTGCAGATTTTTAAAGCTACTGTTACCTATGAAGGTAATGAAAGTGTATATGTACTGTACACTCATGATCACTTATCTCTGACCAGGGACGCGTGGCGGGCAGTGTTATGACCACACACGAGCCACGCATTCGAACAGCGTCCGCACTAGTGGGCGGGGCAAACTGTAACCAGGTGATCAGCGTACTACTCCTCGAATGATTGATATTACCATATTCTTATGGTTTCTCCTCCATTATATAATTGTGTTTAATGACAGGAGCCGACATTTCTTCAATCAGTCAGCAATTTAGAAGTTTCCAAGTAATAAAACATGTGCTACTATATGTGGATATTGGCATCATATATACCGTAATAATTATTTATGAATTAACGGCATTAACTGGCACATATTTTGACCAGAGGGGACATGCAGCTAAGACGTCGCGTAGGAATAGGGCAACCATTCCCACTCGATGGCAACGACATAGATATAAATAAGACTAGATGCCGCATCGCCCTTTCTTCAGTACAGTGGTAATGCGTCGTTGCGGCCGTCATGTTGGAGCGGTCAAGCATGTAATAGTGGGGTTGTTTTTTAGAGAGAATTCAGACTAAGAAAATGAATGTTGTTGTGGTGGTGGTGGTGGTGATGGTGGTTATTGTAGTGGTAGTGGTGGTTGTTGCTGTGATGGTGGTGGTGTTGATGGTGGTTTTTGTTGTTGCTGTTGTCTTGGTGGTGATGGTGGTTTTTGTTGGTTTGTGATGGTGGTGGTTATTGTGTTGGTGGTGGTGGTGGTGGTTGTTGTGTTAATTGTGATTGTTGTTGTGTTAGTGGTTGTTGTTGTGGTGGTGGTTGTTGTTGTGTAGGTGGTTGTGGTTGTGGTGGTGGTGGTGGTTGTGATGGTGGTTTTGATGGTGGCCGTTGTGATGGTGATTGTGGTTGATGTTGCTGTTGTGGTGGTTGTGGTGGTGGTGGCGGTGGATGTTGTAGTTGTTGTGGTGGTGGTGGTTGTGGTGGTGGTTGTGGTGGTGGTGGTTGTTGTGGTGGTGGTAGTTGTTGTGGTGGTCATTGTTGTGATGGTGGTTATAGTTGTTGCTGCTGCTGTTGTTGTGGCGGTGGTGGTTGTGGTGGTGGTTGTTCTTGTGGTGGTGTTGGTTGTGGTTGTGTTGGTTGTTGTTCTTGTCGTTATGGTGGTGGTGGTTGTTGTGTTGGTGGTGGTGGTGATTGTTCTTGTGGTGGTGGTGGTTGTTCTTGTGGTGGTTGTTCTTGTTGTTATGGTGGTGGTGGTTGTTGTGTTGGTGGTGGTGGTGATTGTTCTTGTGGTGGTGGTGGTTGTTCTTGTGGTGGTTGTTCTTGTTGTTATGGTGGTGGTGGTTGTTGTGTTGGTAGTGGTGGTGGTTGTTCTTGTGGTGGTTATTTTTCTTGTTATGGTGGTGGTGGTGGTTGTTGCTGTGGTGGTTGTCGTTGTTGCTGTTGTGGTGGTGGTGGTGGAGGTGGTTGTTGTTCTTGTTGTGGTGGTGGTTGTCGTTGTGTTGCTTGTTGTTGTTTTTGTTATGGTGGTGGTTATTGTTGTAGTGATTGTTGTTGTGGTTGTTATTGTGGTGGTTGTTGTGATGGTTGTTGTGACGGTGGTTGTTGTGGTGGTGGTTACTGTTGTGGTGGTTGATATGGTGGTGGTTACTGTTGTTGTAGTTGTTGTTGTGGTTGTTGTTGTGGTGGTTATTGTTGTGGTTGTTGTTGTGATGGTTGTTGTGGTGGTGGGTGTTGCAGTGATGGTGCTGATTGTGATGGTGTTGGTTGTTGTTGTGGTGGTTATTGTTATGGTTATTGTGATGGTGGTGGTGGTGGTTGTGATTGTGATTGTTGTGGTGGTGGTGGTGATTGTTGTTGTAGTGGTTTTTGTTGTGGTGGTGGTTGTTGTGGTGGTGGTTATGGTGGTGGTTGTTGTAGTGATGGTGGTTGTTGTTGTGGTGGTGGTTATTGTTGTGATGGTGGTGGTTGATGTGCTGGTGGTTGTGGTGATAGTGGTGGTTGTTGTGGTGATGGTGGTGGTTGTTGTGGTGATGGTTGTGATTGTTTTTGTGATGATGGTGGTTGTTGTGGTGGTTGTTGTTATGGTGGTAGATGTGGATGCTGTTGCTATTGTGGTGGTGGTTGTGGTGCTGGTGGCAGTGGTTGTTGTTGTTGTTGTCGTAGTGGTGGTGGTGGTGGTGGTTGTGGTGGTGGTGGCTGTTGTTGTGGCGGTAGTGGGTGTGGTTCATTGTTCATCTGAAACGTGAACTCGGTGGACTGCAGGCTTATATTTCCCTTCTGCAACCCACCATCCTCCTTTCGAAGGATAGAAAAGCAGCTGAGGGACGTTTGCATAACCAGACAGTTGAGCCGCTCATGCTATCGGTGTAACCACAGATATATTCCGACGCTTTCTACACCCCAAAGCAGCACAGTGCTGCTGCATTTCTAGGTAAATAGTGGTCAGCTTTGATCATAGTCAGGAAATCGACATCGTCTGCCTCGACCGTTCCAAGATGGCGGCCGCGCAGATCCATCTAAAGTACTATCATGTGGCATCTAGGCTTATTTATATCTATGTGCATCGGAGCCTGTTATCACTAGAGAAAAACATTCAGTTCAAAGTAGCAGTAATAGTAAATTTCTGTCTATGACAGTATTATACAGCATTCTTACTTAGAATATGTCGCGTGAATGACGGCTGCTGTGACAGTCGTGGACATCACCTACTAACAGTTCGGTTAAAGGCTCGCCTCAAGAAATAGGTTAGTAAAACAATAAACTGATTAATAAAACTGTATTAAATTCAAATATCAAGCACTCGTTATAGACTAAAAATAACAGCTATGATCATATTTGTCTATTTCTTACCATGTATATATTACTTGAGAAAGTAATATAATATGTGAAACAAAATTGCTTCAGTGATGCTTAGAAAATTGTTCAATGAAGCACTAAACTTTTCTGAAACGATGGTGGAGTGTATCTGACTGTGTAGCCTACGCCTGTCCACGACTCTGGCTACCTCTCTGGTCAGAGATTAGTGATCACGAGTGACCATTATATTTATTGAGAATAGCATGTATTGACCCCAGTGAGGTGTGTGTATGTGTGTGTGTGTGTGTGTGTGTGTGTGTGTGTGTGTGTGTGTGTGTGTGTGTGTGTGCTCACACAAATCATTATTATTAGAAGATAAAATAAGCGTATCTAGGGTATCAGGTTGTATATTAGCAGATGAGGTAGTGAAGGGGATGGTGTAGACTAAACTGTGACACTGTATAGTAGTGGTGGAAAAAACATTCGAGCTTTCACAGGACATCGGAACCACCTCGCTATGATCGTCTGAATATTCCCGCCACAGTCGCTGACCGTTGTCCGTATGCATCCAGTCGCGACTTTACTTAGTTTTGTTATCAGTGTCATTCAGGTTTTATCTAGTAATTTACAAGGCACATATTTATCATTAAAGATAGCATTCCTTTAATTTTCATCTGTTTTTTCCGGTATCTTACAAATCAATGAGGGCTTTGTGTGGAATACGAAGTCAATTTGGTGCACGTTCAAACACAATGGAAAATGACCAATCACCGCCCGAGTACATCGCGCAGTGTTACCAAATTCACCTGTCCTCGGCTGGCAAAATCAGTGTATCAGACTCCGTGGAACCGAATATAGTCAGTGTCTATAAGCGTGCAAACATTCATTCAGTTCCACCAAGCTGGTGGGGAACTAGGGGGGCATTTTTGAAAACCAGTACTGGTTGCTAAGGACACTGAGGCCAATCTCCGCAGGGTTGCCACTCAAAAACTAGAGGAGAAAGAGGAAAAATGGACAGCACACTTCCTATAGGGAATGAATTCAAGAAGCCAGAGCTTTCTACGCCCTTTAGTAATGCGTCTGCAGCTCAGAACGTGAAAACTATGAAAAAGTGGATTTTCAGCCGTTGCTAGGCAACGAATAGTTGCCTAGCAGCCAAAATCTCGCAGACACAACTAGGTCTTAGGCTGGTCATTGTATCCAAGTTTGGTCGGAATCGGTTAATTCTGATTGGTTGAAATGCCTGCCACAATTAAGCAAGAAAGAATACAAGAAAGAAAACGTGACTAACAAAAGCAACATGGAGCTGGCGAATAAATGGATTTTTACGGATGGCTGCACTCGCCTCACATCTCGAGTAGCTTTGTGAAGGTCGGTTTGTTTTTATCGGATGGAACTAGGCCACTCCTGAAGCTCAGATGCTAAGCCGTAGGTGATTGGAATTCAGTGAAGTTATGATGCAGGAATGAGTCCTCTTGGTTACTAATCAGGTTTTCCCTTCAATATGCCTACATCTGTCCATCAATTCACTCTTAAGCCCAGATACTAAATAGTAGTTGTATGGAATTCATTGAGTTTTAGTTGTGAGGCAGGAATGAGTCTCTTTGGTTAATAATCAAATCCTTCCTTCAATATGACTACATCTGGCCATTAACTCACTCTTGAAGCTTATGCTGTCTTTGGTTTCTCGTCAAATCCTCCCTCCTATATGGCTACATTTGGGCATGAACGGGGATGAAAAGGGTTGGGGAACTTTCTGCCTATATAAAATTCTACACACACACACACACACACACACACACACACACACACATACACACACACAAACACGTGCTCCACCATTTGATATGAATGCCAGTCCGTCGGGAGCGCACAGTCTATGAACGAACAATAAAAGTTTCTTATGTGCCTCCCACAGGACTGTCTCTACCTCGCAATATCTCTTTACCTCACAAAACGGCCACATCTCTCTCTCTCTCTCTCTCTCTCTCTCTCTCTCTCTCTCAAACCACTGGTCTCCGCCTTACCACTGCGTCCGAAACGACCGCGAATATCACAACATTTGATGAAAACTTCCGCACCACCCTATATACATGGCCTGTAAACGTGATTTTTATGCTCCTGTGCGGTGACTGTGGCCTGTTAAATCAAAGTTTCGCTTCAGTTTCTCTGAGTGATGGGCGATATGAAACCTCGTCCGCAGCTCTCTCTCTCTCTCTCTCTCTCTCTCTCTCCTGTGCAGTGACTGTGGTCTTTTAAAGCGGGGTCGCGTATCGTTTTTTCCAACTAGTGGGCGATGTGAAGAGTCGACGGTATCGATCGCTTTCTGTGTGTCTGTCTGTCTTATCATTTCTTCTTATCATTTTCCTCCTTTTTCTTCTTTCTCTTCTCTGTCTGTCTGTCATAATTTCTTTCCAGTCTCCCCTTTTCTTGCAAACAATTTCTTCCTCCTTTTGCTTCATCTTTCTCTTCACTGTCTGTCTCTGTCTGTCTGTCTGTCTTACCATTCCATTCCACTCTTTCCCTTTCTTCTATAAAAAAATTTCTTCCTTTTCTTCTTCTTTCTCTCTTCTGTGTGTCTTTGCCTGTCTGTCTGTCTGTCTCTGAGATTTATATAAGACTAAGGCATTTGCATACATGTTTTCTAACGTGTGCTTCTACTACTACAGCATATGTTAATTGTGAACACCATGAAGCAAAACCTGTAGAGTCATAGACAATATACACCATAGACTGACTTGTAGAATATCTTATGTGGGGTAATTCTGGTGCAGACACAAGTTTTATTACGTGTTAATACACACACACACACACACACACTCACACACACACACACACACACACACACACACACACACACACACACACACACACACACACAAATCATCTATTCATGTATCTATGTATGTAGGCTATGTATAGGTTGAAATTTCCCGTCATGCTCCTCCTTAAACAGTACCATAATGATGTATATCTGAAATTTAACTGTATTTTTCGTTTATCTGAGACTGACCTGGAGTTTAATTAGTTTTCCAATAATTTACCTGTACTTTTCGTATAACTGATATTTCTTTTTAGAATAAAATTTAGCAGTAGTACAAGCTTTTTTGTAGCATAAGTTAATTTACAGGAGGTTTACCTGTGATTTACTAAAAATTACCTGTAATTTAAATTTAGCCTAATTTACCTGTAGAGTATGTCAAATTTACCTGTAATCTAATTAAAGTTTACCTGCGGCAGGGAAGCGACCTGCGGCCATGCAACACGGCGGCACCCATGACGACGGCGGAGGCACGGGAGGAAGCGGCGGCGGCGGCGGCGGTGGGGTCGGGAGCATGAACAGCGGCAGCCTAACACTATGTTCCCTTCACCCCGTCTTGCTGATGGCACTGATGGCACCAGTGGTGGGGTGGCGCTAGTACACACACACACACACACACACACACACACACACACACACACATATATATATATATATATATATATATATATATATATATATATATATATATATATATATATATATATATTGTTACGGAACAGAGAAAGATAATGTACACTTTAAGTGAGAATACTAAAAATCACTACTGTCCCGTAAAGTTCCAGGCTCAAAACAAAAGAGTTAGGTAAAATTACAAGTTAAAGTTTAATGCTCAAACTAACAACAAAACATTCAGGACTCATAAGGATAATGTAATGGCAAAAAACAGGTTAAATATATGGTTAACTGCAATAGCCTCTATTAATACGAAATTAGCAAGAGTAAATTTACCTAAGTCAGCCCTGATAAAATGAAAATACACTGGGTAATGCTCAGTTAATGCAAGATGAATCATTACAGATACAAAATAATAATAAAACTGGCTGACAAAATGAATCCTACATAAATTACAAGAACCTCACTAGACCTAAGAACTAACCTTATGCTACACAGCACAAGAAAAAATGCAACAACAGTTATACTCAAATTACACAGGTGCTAGATGGTTGAAGACTTCCTGAAACACTCACAATAATAATAACTGTACAGCGGAGGACAGAGATGTGAACAAAATGAGGAGCAGATCTAAGTGGCCATGATGCAGAGACTGAGCTCATTATATAGGGGCCGGCAAAGCTTGATACAACTTGTAAGAAGGACGCGCAAATGAAGCCATGGGGACAAAGAGTTGACAATCCTGCTCTGAACTCCAGAAATGACGACTTACTCTACTATAACGGTAGAAGGGGGGGACTGAGGCAGAACACGCTCGTGATCAAACATGCAGCATACTGTGTATTAAAATTACACAAAGGATGATGAAATCATAGGCTATGTAACACCTCTCCACAAAGAAAAAGAAATTTACAAAGGAAATTTCTTATTACTCTAAAATAATCTGTCTAAAGTCTAGATAAGCAATCTGCAATAACATTTTCTTTCCCCTTGACATGTTGTATGTCTAATGAATACTCCTGAAGAAGTAGACTCCATCTTGTCAATCTCTGATTTTTATCTTTAAACTTACTAAGGAATTTCAGTGGGTTATGATCGGTATAAATGACTATGGGGTCAAAACCAGAAAACAAATAAAATGAAAAATGCTGTAAACCCAAAATCAAGGCCAAAAGCTCTTTCTCAATAGTGGAGTAGTTCTTTTGAGGTGGAGTGAACTTCTTACTGTAATAAGATACAGGGTGTTCAATACCCTGATCATCCTCTTGCAGCAAAACAGCCCCAGCTCCTGTATCACTTGCATCAACAGCCATGTTAAAAGGCTTAGCAAAATTTGGAGTAGCGAGCACTGGCTGACTTAATAGAATAGCTTTAAGTTTGTTGAAAGAGGATTCACAGTTATCGGTCCAGACAAATTTAACTCCCTTTTTCAGTAGGTCTGTAAGTGGTGATACAAGAATTGAAAAGTTAAGAACAAATCTCCGGTAATAACCTACCATTCCCAAAAATCTTTGTAGCTCTTTCCTACTTTTAGGTCTGGGAAGATCACTTATAACCTGAACCTTAGCTCCTGGTGGTGCAACATGTCCATCACCAATTACATACCCAAGGTACTGAACTTTAGCTTGACCAAACTCACACTTTGATAAATTAGCTACAAGATTAGCCTGAACTAAACGCTCAAGAAATTTACTGACATGGCATAGGTGATCTTTCCAGTTGTCACTGAAGATTAATACATCATCAATATAAACAACACACCCTGCCAAACCCTCTGTTACAACATTCATGAGCTTCTGAAATGTGGCTGGTGCATTCTTCATACCATACGGCATTACAGAACATGCAAAAGTCTTTCCTAGTGTTACAAAACATGAGATCTCCCTAGCACGTTCAGTCATAGGTACTTGCCAGTATCCCTTTAACAAATCAAACTTACTTATGTACCTAGCCTTTCCGATCTTGTCTAGGCAATCTTCCACGCAAGGGAGAGGGTAAGTGTCTGTTTTGGTTATCTGATTAACACGTCTGTAGTCAATGCAAAGCTGCTGTGACCCCCCTGGCTTAGGGACCAGAGTGACAGGAGAACTCCACTCGCTCTGACAGGGCTTAATCATCTTGTGGTCCAACAGGTAACCAAGCTCCTTCTGGATGAGAGGAACTTTCACTGGGTTCACACGGTAAGGAGGCAATTTAATTGGCTTTGCGTCTCCAACATCGACATCATGCATCAACACAGTGGTTCTTCCTGGAGTGGCACGGAACACTTGCGGGTACTCCTGCAGTAATGTCGAAAACTCCTGCCTTTCCTCGGGAGGTAGATGAGAAAGCTTAGTCTGGAGATCATTCATGATATCAGGATTCTTCCCCAAACTATCACTCAGGCTCATACTGCATGGGAGAGCTTCACTTGCAGACTCGGGTGGAACAGCTACAGTGCAGACTGGATTATTTTCGTCCCGCCTGTGATATAACTTTAGCATGTTGATGTGACATAGTTGCTTGTTCTTTCTACGATCTGGTGTGGCGATGACATAGTTGACATCACTGAGTTTCTTCTCCACGAAATAAGGACCACTAAACTTGGCTTGAAGAGTTTGCCCATGCACTGGTAGCAGAATCAAAACCTGATCTCCTGGCTGAAAGTGGCGTAACCTGGACTTCTTATCATACCAAGTCTTCATCTTCTCCTGAGCAGCTCCTAAATTCTCTCTCGCCAGCTGTAAAGCAGTGGACAGCCGTTCTTTGAACTTCATCACATATTCCAGCAGGTTGACGTCATCTTCCTCCGACAGCCAGCATTCCTTGAGTAACTTAAGGGGTCCTCTTACTTCATGGCCAAACAGTAGTTCAAAAGGTGAGAAGCCCAGTGATTCATTTGGAGATTCTCTTGCGGCAAACACAACGAATGGAAGACCTTTATCCCAGTCTTTCTGATGTTCCAAACAGTATTTCTTGAGCATCGATTTGAGTGTTTGATGATATCTCTCCAAAGCTCCTTGGGTCTGGGGATGGTAAGCTGAAGACGTGATCTGGGTGATGCCCAACTCTTTCAGAGACTGCTTGAAAACGTTTGACATGAAATTACTTCCCCAGTCTGACTGTACCTCCTTGGGCAGACCAAACTTTGTGAAGAACCCCAGCATTTCCTTAACCACGTTCTTTGCTGAGATATTTCTAAGTGGAATGGCTTCAGGATAATGAGTAGCCATATCAATCAGGGTCAACACATAAAAAAATCCTGAAGAAGTCTTAGGAAGAGGGCCCACAATATCCACCAACACACGGGTGAAAGGTGCCTCAAAAGGAGGAATGGGAACTAGAGGTGCAACCTTTTCGGTCTGATTACACTTCCCCACGACTTGACAGGTGTGACAAGACTTACAATACCAGTAAACATCCCTGAAGATACCTGGCCAGTAGAAGTGTTTCAAAATGCGTGCCACAGTCTTCCTCACTCCAAGGTGTCCTGCCAAACTGGAATCATGAGCCACTCTAATGATATCCTGCCTACAAACACGAGGGATGACAACTTGATGTACAACCTCCCATTCACAGTCAGCTGATGCTGTTGGGGGTCTCCACTTCCTCATAAGTACTCCTGACTTTACATAATAACAAGTAGAAGCACCGGCTGACTCTTCTTCACTGTAAGCAGAGTTAGCTAGACCTTTCAACTCAGGGTCAGCAACCTGCAACTCAACCAACCCTTGACGAGACAAATTATCAACACTACGGGGCACTGCCTCATCTGGTGAGTGGTCCAAATTAGCAAGAAAAGTGTCAGCTAGGATAACATCATCATTATCCTCTAAATCACCAGTAACTTTAGACTTAGCCCTAGTGACAGCACATGCAGGGAACACATCAGGGACACTACAATCCTGGGCCGCAGCCACTGGCTCACTAGACAACTGAGGAGCTGGACACACTTGACTTCCACCAATATCATTTCCAAGTAAGAAAGTTACACCTGACATTGGGAGTGTCTCAACCAACCCAATCATAACAGAACCATTAACAAAACCAGACTCTAAATTCACTCTGCACAGAGGGACAGAGAAGTAATTATTCCCTACACCTTGTAAGATTACAGTTTCATCAGAGGAATTAACATTAGAACCTAGAACACTGGTCAGCATAAGTGATTGGCAAGCACCTGTATCACGATATATTTGAACTGATTTCCTGTCATTACTGTCCAGAGGACTGACAAAACCATTAGACAGGAAATTAGCACATGAACTCTTGAGAGTGTCACCCACGTTACTGCTCAAAAGAGGAGCTCCATCATGAGAATTTAAGTTACCCCTCAAAGCAGGTTCAGTTAACTCAGTTAAAGAATTCTGGGAACTCTCAAGGGTGGACACTAGACCAATTGACTGAATATTTACAGACTCCTTTTTGTTCACATCACGCTGTCTCCTGAAACATTTCTCTGTAGTATGACCAAGCTTACTACAATAAGTACATTTACTTTTCTGAAATCTAGAGGTGAAGCTGGTATTTACTTCCTGAGAAACATCATCTTTATTCTCTTTCCTGTTACCTGTACTCTGAGTAGAGGCAACGTACTCACTCTCAGCTTTCCCTTTTTCTCTAGAATATCTCTTGTGAGTGAGAACATATTCATCAGCTAAAACTGCAGCATCAGACAAATTATCTATTCCTCTCTCATCAAGATATAGGCTTACATCTTTATAAATACACCTCTTGAAGTCCTCCAGCAAAATCATCTGCTTAAATTTACCAAAATCAGAATCCACATTCTTAGAATTTAACCACTGCACTAACAGATCTTCTTTGATTTTTGCATACTCAACATGGGATTGCTTATCTTGCTTGTAAGTTGTCCTAAATTTTACTCTATAGGCTTCAGGAACAAGCTCATAGGCCTTAAGAATTAAGCTCTTAACTACATCATAATTATCAGATTGATCCTGAGGCAAAGATGCATAAGTTACTTGAGCTTTACCGGTGAGAACAGTTTGAAGGAGTACTGGCCAATACTTTTTTGGCCAATTAAAACCTGTAGCTACCCTCTCAAACAACTGAAAATACTTCGTTAAATCAGATTCATTAAAAGGAGGGACAAGTTTAAAATTTTTAGCCACATCAAAATCATAAGAGCTAGATGATCCAGTTCCACCTTGTTTCATGCGATACTCATGGTCTGCCTGAATCCTAGCAATTTCAACTTATGCCTCAGCCTCCTTAGAACGTGCCTGAAATTCAGCCTCCTTAGCAGAGATGTGAACAAAATGAGGAGCAGATCTAAGTGGCCATGATGCAGAGACTGAGCTCATTATATAGGGGCCGGCAAAGCTTGATACAACTTGTAAGAAGGACGCGCAAATGAAGCCATGGGGACAAAGAGTTGACAATCCTGCTCTGAACTCCAGAAATGACGACTTACTCTACTATAACGGTAGAAGGGGGGGACTGAGGCAGAACACGCTCGTGATCAAACATGCAGCATACTGTGTATTAAAATTACACAAAGGATGATGAAATCATAGGCTATGTAACACCTCTCCACAAAGAAAAAGAAATTTACAAAGGAAATTTCTTATTACTCTAAAATAATCTGTCTAAAGTCTAGATAAGCAATCTGCAATAACATTTTCTTTCCCCTTGACATGTTGTATGTCTAATGAATACTCCTGAAGAAGTAGACTCCATCTTGTCAATCTCTGATTTTTATCTTTAAACTTACTAAGGAATTTCAGTGGGTTATGATCGGTATAAATGACTATGGGGTCAAAACCAGAAAACAAATAAAATGAAAAATGCTGTAAACCCAAAATCAAGGCCAAAAGCTCTTTCTCAATAGTGGAGTAGTTCTTTTGAGGTGGAGTGAACTTCTTACTGTAATAAGATACAGGGTGTTCAATACCCTGATCATCCTCTTGCAGCAAAACAGCCCCAGCTCCTGTATCACTTGCATCAACAGCCATGTTAAAAGGCTTAGCAAAATTTGGAGTAGCGAGCACTGGCTGACTTAATAGAATAGCTTTAAGTTTGTTGAAAGAGGATTCACAGTTATCGGTCCAGACAAATTTAACTCCCTTTTTCAGTAGGTCTGTAAGTGGTGATACAAGAATTGAAAAGTTAAGAACAAATCTCCAGTAATAACCTACCATTCCCAAAAATCTTTGTAGCTCTTTCCTACTTTTAGGTCTGGGAAGATCACTTATAACCTGAACCTTAGCTCCTGGTGGTGCAACATGTCCATCACCAATTACATACCCAAGGTACTGAACTTTAGCTTGACCAAACTCACACTTTGATAAATTAGCTACAAGATTAGCCTGAACTAAACGCTCAAGAAATTTACTGACATGGCATAGGTGATCTTTCCAGTTGTCACTGAAGATTAATACATCATCAATATAAACAACACACCCTGCCAAACCCTCTGTTACAACATTCATGAGCTTCTGAAATGTGGCTGGTGCATTCTTCATACCATACGGCATTACAGAACATGCAAAAGTCTTTCCTAGTGTTATAAAACATGAGATCTCCCTAGCACGTTCAGTCATAGGTACTTGCCAGTATCCCTTTAACAAATCAAACTTACTTATGTACCTAGCCTTTCCGATCTTGTCTATGCAATCTTCCACGCGAGGGAGAGGGTAAGTGTCTGTTTTGGTTATCTGATTAACACGTCTGTAGTCGATGCAAAGCCTCTGTGACCCACCTGGCTTAGGGACTAGAGTGACAGGAGAACTCCACTCGCTCTGACAGGGCTTAATCATCTTGTGGTCCAACAGGTAGCCAAGCTCCTTCTGGATGAGAGGAACTTTCACTGGGTTCACACGGTAAGGAGGCAATTTAATTGGCTTTGCGTCTCCAACATCGACATCATGCATCAACACAGTGGTTCTTCCTGGAGTGGCACGGAACACTTGTGGGTACTCCTGCAGTAATGTCGAAAACTCCTGCCTTTCCTCGGGAGGTAGATGAGAAAGCTTAGTCTGGAGATCATTCATGATATCAGGATTCTTCCCCAAACTATCACTCAGGCTCATACTGCATGGGAGAGCTTCACTTGCAGACTCGGGTGGAACAGCTACAGTGCAGACTGGATTATTTTCGTCCCGCCTGTGATATAACTTTAGCATGTTGATGTGACATAGTTGCTTGTTCTTTCTACGATCTGGTGTGGCGATGACATAGTTGACATCACTGAGTTTCTTCTCCACGAAATAAGGACCACTAAACTTGGCTTGAAGAGTTTGCCCATGCACTGGTAGCAGAATCAAAACCTGATCTCCTGGCTGAAAGTGGCGTAACCTGGACTTCTTATCATACCAAGTCTTCATCTTCTCCTGAGCAGCTCCTAAATTCTCTCTCGCCAGCTGTAAAGCAGTGGACAGCCGTTCTTTGAACTTCATCACATATTCCAGCAGGTTGACGTCATCTTCCTCCGACAGCCAGCATTCCTTGAGTAACTTAAGGGGTCCTCTTACTTCATGGCCAAACAGTAGTTCAAAAGGTGAGAAGCCCAGTGATTCATTTGGAGATTCTCTTGCGGCAAACACAACGAATGGAAGACCTTTATCCCAGTCTTTCTGATGTTCCAAACAGTATTTCTTGAGCATCGATTTGAGTGTTTAATGATATCTCTCCAACGCTCCTTGGGTCTGGGGATGGTAAGCTGAAGACGTGATCTGGGTGATGCCCAACTCTTTCAGAGACTGCTTGAAAACGTTTGACATGAAATTACTTCCCCGGTCTGACTGTACCTCCTTGGGCAGACCAAACTTTGTGAAGAACCCCAGCATTTCCTTAACCACGTTCTTTGCTGAGATATTTCTAAGTGGAATGGCTTCAGGATAATGAGTAGCCATATCAATCAGGGTCAACACATAAAAAAATCCTGAAGAAGTCTTAGGAAGAGGGCCCACAATATCCACCAACACACGGGTGAAAGGTGCCTCAAAAGGAGGAATGGGAACTAGAGGTGCAACCTTTTCGGTCTGATTACACTTCCCCACGACTTGACAGGTGTGACAAGACTTACAATACCAGGAAACATCCCTGAAGATACCTGGCCAGTAGAAGTGTTTCAAAATGCGTGCCACAGTCTTCCTCACTCCAAGGTGTCCTGCCAAACTGGAATCATGAGCCACTCTAATGATATCCTGCCTACAAACACGAGGGATGACAACTTGATGTACAACCTCCCATTCACAGTCAGCTGATGCTGTTGGGGGTCTCCACTTCCTCATAAGTACTCCTGACTTTACATAATAACAAGTAGAAGCACCGGCTGACTCTTCTTCACTGTAAGCAGAGTTAGCTAGACCTTTCAACTCAGGGTCAGCAACCTGCAACTCAACCAACCCTTGACGAGACAAATTATCAACACTACGGGGCACTGCCTCATCTGGTGAGTGGTCCAAATTAGCAAGAAAAGTGTCAGCTAGGATAACATCATCATTATCCTCTAAATCACCAGTAACTTTAGACTTAGCCCTAGTGACAGCACATGCAGGGAACACATCAGGGACACTACAATCCTGGGCCGCAGCCACTGGCTCACTAGACAACTGAGGAGCTGGACACACTTGACTTCCACCAATATCATTTCCAAGTAAGAAAGTTACACCTGACATTGGGAGTGTCTCAACCAACCCAATCATAACAGAACCATTAACAAAACCAGACTCTAAATTCACTCTGCACAGAGGGACAGAGAAGTAATTATTCCCTACACCTTGTAAGATTACAGTTTCATCAGAGGAATTAACATTAGAACCTAGAACACTGGTCAGCATAAGTGATTGGCAAGCACCTGTATCACGATATATTTGAACTGATTTCCTGTCATTACTGTCCAGAGGACTGACAAAACCATTAGACAGGAAATTAGCACATGAACTCTTGAGAGTGTCACCCACGTTACTGCTCAAAAGAGGAGCTCCATCATGAGAATTTAAGTTACCCCTCAAAGCAGGTTCAGTTAACTCAGTTAAAGAATTCTGGGAACTCTCAAGGGTGGACACTAGACCAATTGACTGAATATTTACAGACTCCTTTTTGTTCACATCACGCTGTCTCCTGAAACATTTCTCTGTAGTATGACCAAGCTTACTACAATAAGTACATTTACTTTTCTGAAATCTAGAGGTGAAGCTGGTATTTACTTCCTGAGAAACATCATCTTTATTCTCTTTCCTGTTACCTGTACTCTGAGTAGAGGCAACGTACTCACTCTCAGCTTTCCCTTTTTCTCTAGAATATCTCTTGTGAGTGAGAACATATTCATCAGCTAAAACTGCAGCATCAGACAAATTATCTATTCTTCTCTCATCAAGATATAGGCTTACATCTTTATAAATACACCTCTTGAAGTCCTCCAGCAAAATCATCTGCTTAAATTTACCAAAATCAGAATCCACATTCTTAGAATTTAACCACTGCACTAACAGATCTTCTTTGATTTTTGCATACTCAACATGGGATTGCTTATCTTGCTTGTAAGTTGTCCTAAATTTTACTCTATAGGCTTCAGGAACAAGCTCATAGGCCTTAAGAATTAAGCTCTTAACTACATCATAATTATCAGATTGATCCTGAGGCAAAGATGCATAAGTTACTTGAGCTTTACCGGTGAGAACAGTTTGAAGGAGTACTGGCCAATACTTTTTTGGCCAATTAAAACCTGTAGCTACCCTCTCAAACAACTGAAAATACTTCGTTAAATCAGATTCATTAAAAGGAGGGACAAGTTTAAAATTTTTAGCCACATCAAAATCATCAGAGCTAGATGATCCAGTTCCACCTTGTTTCATGCGATACTCATGGTCTGCCTGAATCCTAGCAATTTCAACTTATGCCTCAGCCTCCTTAGAACGTGCCTGAAATTCAGCCTCCTTAGCATTTGCTTGAAATTCAGCCTCCTGAATACAAGCCTGAGACTCAGCCTCCTTAGCACGTGCTTGAAATTCAGCCTCCTTAACACGAGACTCCGCCTCCTTAGCCTGAGCCTCCTGCAGGGCTAGCTGTAACTTAGCTAATTCAATCTGCGTTTGCTCATTTGGAGGAGTTACATTAAACAAGCTTTCATTAATCATGTCAACAATTTGATCTTTAGAATGATGAGAGCGAACAGCAATTCCCAATTGTTGAGCAACAAGCTTAAGTTCATTCTTTGTTCTGTTTTCTACATCCAACACTGTTTGCACATTTGACAAAAATCTTTGGCTTCATCAAGTGTAGTAATAGTAGACATCATGAATAAGTAACAGTCACAAAATATCAAGCAATATCCTTATGATAATATCCTGAATATCCTGATATGAGGTCGCCAAATTTATATTACGGAACAGAGAAAGATAATGTACACTTTAAGTGAGAATACTAAAAATCACTACCGTCCCGTAAAGTTCCAGGTTCAAAACAAAAGAGTTAGGTAAAATTACAAGTTAAAGTTTAATGCTCAAACTAACAACAAAACATTCAGGACTCATAAGGATAATGTAATGGCAAAAAACAGGTTAAATATATGGTTAACTGCAATAGCCTCTATTAACACGAAATTAGCAAGAGTAAATTTACCTAAGTCAGCCCTGATAAAATGAAAATACACTGGGTAATGCTCAGTTAATGCAAGATAAATCATTACAGATACAAAATAATATTAAAACTGGCTGACAAAATGAATCCTACATAAATTACAAAAACCTCACTAGGCCTAAGAACTAACCTTATGCTACACAGCACAAGAAAAAATGCAACAGTTATACTCAAATTACACAGCTGCTAGATGGTTGAAGACTTCCTGAAACACTCACAATAATAATAACTGTACAGGGGAGGACAGAGATGTGAACAAAATGAGGAGCAGATCTAAGTGGCCATGATGCAGAGACTGAGCTCATTATATAGGGGCCGGCAGAGCTTGATACAACTTGTAAGAAGGACGCGCAAATGAAGCCATGGGGACAAAGAGTTGACAATCCTGCTCTGAACTCCAGAAATGACGACTTCCTCTACTATAACGGTAGAAGGGGGGGACTGAGGCAGAACACGCTCGTGATCAAACATGCAGCATACTGTGCGTTAAAATTACACAAAGGATGATGAAATCATAGGCTATGTAACAATATATATATATATATATATATATATATATATATATATACACACACACACACACACACACACACACACACATACATGCATCATCATCAGCCATTGCAAGTCCACTGCTGAACAAAGGCTTCTCTCAACCTTCTCCACGAATTCCTTGACTGAACCAATCGTCGCCAGGTTTTGCCTGCAAACTTTGCAGTCTCATCTCTCCATCTCCTTTCTGGCCCTTCTCTGTTACGCTTGGTGTCTCTTGGATCCCAGTCCATCAACCTCTTGCTCCATCGATTATCCCTTATTCTTGCTGCGTGACGTGCCTACTTCCGTTTCTGTTCTTTCATAACGTCTACAATAGCTTTGACAGTCAGTTTTCTCACTCAAGATGATCTTTTCCTGTCAAAGATATTCCCAACACTGACCTTTCCATTGCTCTTTGAGAACATATTAGTTTGTTTTCTATTGATTTTGTCGGTTTCAAGGTTTCACAACCGTACACCTTGGCTTGAATCAAACATTTATTTTATACTTCCCGTTTCATTCATACTGGCAAACTGCTTTTCATAATGTCCCAGTGTTTATCAAAAGCTTTTCATCCGGTTATAATGTATCTTATTTCGCTATCATTGTTTTTCGTTAGTTTTAATATTTGCCCCAAGTAACTGTACACCTCAACTTCATGATTTTTTATTTATTTCTTTTTTTTTCACTTTGATGACACTCTTTGGTGTATTAGGATCAAACATTACTATATGCTTACTCCGGTTCATCTTTGGCCCTACTCAGAGGCATTCTCTATTTAGGTCATTTAACATTTCTTATTATGTCTCTCCTGTTTCAGAGATTTGGACAATGTCATCTGGAAATCTTAAATGGTTTAAGTTTGTTGCAACCATGTTTACTCCTTTGTTCTCTCAATCTAGCTTTCTGAAAAAAAAAAAAAAAAAAAAAAAAATGCTTTGAAGGCATGCCATAAATACTACTGGTGAAACTGTGCCACCCCGAGGGACGCCTTTCTAAATGTTATTTTTTTTTTCTTCTGAGAGTTTATGTAGCTTAATTGTAGCAGTTCCCTCTTTATAATTATGTTTTCGAGCAGTTTTACAATGTTTTTAATTACTCCTTGTTCCCACGATGAATGTATAATTGTTATGTGCTCCACTGAGTTGAAAGCCTTTTCATAATCGACGAAACCTAAGCACAATTGCTTATTACATTCTGTAGTTTTCTCAGTTTGCTGATTCAGTGTGTGTACAGTAGATGATCAGTAGTCAAATACCCGCATCGGAATCCTGCCTGCTCATGAGATTGGTTTTCTTCCAAATTTGTTATTCTGTTTGTAAGGACTTAAGTGATGAGTTTCTTAATAACTGATAATGGGTCGATAGTTACTGAGATCTTTTGAGTCGCCTTGCTTGTATTGCAAAATAACTATTGCATTTCACCATGTTTTGGAGTACATTGAGTAAATATGTGGGCAAGACCGCTTTGAACTTTTACTCCTGCATCCGACAGTAAATCTGCTATCATTCCATCTTCTGGGGCCTTCCCTCTTTTCATACTTTTAAGAAAAATGTTTACTTTGTCTGGTGTTACCTCTGGTATTTTACTTTTGTCAACTGAAAAGTTAGCGCTCGGTACTACTGTCTCTGATGCATACAGTTCCTTGTAAAATTCTTCAACTCTCTTCACCTTCTTCTCCCTGCATTCAGTGATTTCACCATTTTTCTTTTTCAACGATACAAGTTGTTGCTTTCCCAGTGCCATTTTACTTCGGACCTGTTTCAGACTTCTTTTTTATTGGTTTCTTTGATCTTAATCATGTTTCTCTTTTGTTTTCCTCCTCTCTGTCTCTTGCTAAGCTTATTTAATTCTGCTCTTTCTATTTCATCTTTCTTCTTACTTTCATCTCTTTTTTTTCTTTTCATTAGGTCAAGGGTCGTTTCTGAATACTTGTTGGCTTTGGTTGTATTACCTTTCCCAACTATCTCCAGCTGATTCCCTTATCAGTTTTGCAAGTCTATTATTCAACTCGTCAATGTCACACTCAGCAAGACATAGAGGAAGAAACACACACACACACACACACACACACACACACACACACACACACACACACACACACACACACACACACACACATAAAGCAGTATATTCTCATCAGCACAAGTGGTCAACAAACTCTCTCATCATTCTATTCGATTATCTCACCTAGTTTAAATAAAGGAGTACAGGGTGACCCAAAATGAATGCAACCCATTCAAGTGTGTGTCATTTATATAAGTGATAAGAAATTTGCTTTATTTTTGCATTCATGTTGAGTTGATAACAAAATAGTCCTGAAAGTTTGGGTTCTGCAGTTCAAATGGTTTGTATTTATGACCTTTCCAAAATGTATTCCAAATGACCACCTCGACATCGCAGGCACTCCAGAATGCGATGCACACTTTCTTCTCTCAGGCCATGTCAACAGCAAAGACAATATTTTCTGGGGCACAGCACCACCAGACGAGGTTTTCCAGAGTCCATTGCATTAAGCAGAATGAACAACATGGGAGGCCATCTCAAAGCATGGCATCATTGGACCTGTTTAGCTCGAAGATGAAGAAGAACAGTCTGTTGCGATGAACACAGAACAATATCTTGAGGTCATGCGGAAATTTTGGATGACACTAGGAAGACGTAGGGGTATCACTCGTGGGGAGCAAGGTTCCAGCAGGATAGGGCCATCCCACACACTTCAGACCAAACGTTGATGTGGCTGCGGCAATGATTCGGGGATAGACTGATCAGTAGGAGGTACGACCCTCGGTGGGCCCCACACTCATCGAAACCTGAATCTCCCAGATTTCTTTCTGCGAGATATCTGAAGGATCATGTTTATAAAAATCGCCCCTAGACAATCAGAGACGTGAAAACAGAAATCACGACCAACATCATACCTCTCCCAAGAGAGGAGTGTGTCCGCATAATTGACAATTTCGTGCGTCGCATTCAGGAGTGCCTGGAACGTTGAGATGGGCATTTGGAATGGGCATTTGGAACACATTTTGGAAAGGTCATAAAAAGCAGACCATTTGAACTGCAGAACCCAAACTTTCAGGACTGTTTTGTTATCATTCAGCTTAATATGAATGCAAAAATAAAGCATATCTGTTATCAGTTGTATAAATGACACACACTTTTATGGATTCCATTAATTTTGGATCACCATGTAGAAGCACGTCCACTGAAACTAATGCCGAAGACTGAATTAACTGATCATTTATTTATCCTTTATCAACCCCTTCAGCCTGGACGTGTTTTATATAGGGTGGTCCGTAAATAGCGCTTCACTAGAAACTCGCCCTATGGTATTTCGTGTTGTGGGTACGGCTCAGTTTGCTGGTGTGGGTGTGACATTGATAGTTGGAAATGAGGGGATTATGCAGAGTAGACACTGATAACTCTGCCTGGGCCGTCCCCGCAACACAGGAGAAATCAGCCCGTGGAGTGGCTGAGCAGCGTTATATATGGACCAGCCTATATTCTTCCAAGGGATGATTTAATTCTACACAAGAGACACTTTTTGAAATGGAGGGGTTAGATACAGCCTTCATTAACCCCTTCAGTACGAGAGGGATTTTCTGAGTTACCCACTTCACCCCGATGACCTAATTTCTATTTTCTTGCCATTTCTAGACGATTTTACTCAGTTTGAGACTGGAGGGAGGTTAGATACAGCCTTCATTAACCCCTTCCCTACCAGAGATCCCGCCACGAACTTGCATAAAAATCGTCTGGAGAGAGCAGAATTAAAACGTAAAAATAGTCTTCGGACTGAAGGGGTGAAAAAATGGTCCAAGGATGGCGAGAATAGAAATAAATAAAAATAAATAAAAATTGAGTATAACAGTAAAGAGGCTAACTTACCATCCATTACATTATTTTAATCTGGAGCTTTTGAAATCGGTTATAATTTTTGTTTGGCGTAAATGTATATGGTTTTTGTATATATATAGCCGTAATGTGCATAAAAGTGAATGTACAAAATAATGTTCTACTTATATGCTGACTTGCCTGTTTGTATATACATGTGCGCATACGTGTGATTGGCTGCTGTGGTACGGTATGCTATGCTATGCTATGGTACCGTGTGGTGCGGTCACTATACCATACATATTTATAAAGATGAAAGTCTTTTATTCGAACAACCCATGTTTACTCTTAGGCTATTTACATCCACCAGCATAAAAATAATCATCATTCATCATCATCCGGACCTCTTTTCCCACACAACAACAGTAATTATAGCAATTATTATATAATTATTAAATATAACTAATTATAGCAACAGCAGATCCTACGAGAAATCAAACACTGTCCTATTCATAAACACCAAAGGAATCACGAAGACTCAGTGACATAGAAAAGTTCATACAAACTTCTTTACACAACACTAACAGATTCACCACATCAAACAAAACATAAAAAATTTATAATCAGGTCTGCTGTAAATAAAATAAAAGACTCGAATCAGAAAATGAGATGTGCTTGCAAGGAGAAGAGAAGAAAACAAGGGAAGGGTGTGAAGCAATCCACAGAGTGATTTTGTGTTCTGTTATTTTGTGATATATGTTACTGATGATGAATGCAGGGTTGAAGTAAGGCGTGAGCCGATTCCATACTAGATTGGTGAAGCATCCATCGGGACACAGAAATTTTGCGTTATTCTGAGACAGACGGACAGACACACAGCCAGCCAGCCAGCCAGCCAGAGAGAGAGAGAGAGAGAGAGAGAGAGAGAGAGAGAGAGAGAGAGAGAGAGAGAAAGAGATGCATTAATTCAGCTTTTCAGTTCACTCGTCACAGGATTCTGCACATTTATATGAAGAGAATTTACATGAATGAAATTCGAGAGCAGAAATGTAGGAAAATAGAAAAAAAAAAAAGTGCAAAGTATTAGAAGTGTGTGTGTGTGGGGGGTGTATGTGTGTGTGTGTGTGTGTGTGTGTGTGTGTGTGTGTGTGTGTGTGTGATGAAATTCCACCCACAAATAATTCACGCATTAAACTTGTCATAATCCTCCTTATATCTAAATCTTTAATAATCCTGATGCTGATTAATATATTATAAATGCAGCTTCACTGTCAATAATTTCCTCTCATTAAGTTCATCTATGTTCCCCACTTGACTCTTGTTGACCATAATTTTCCTAACAAATTTTACCATCATTTGGCAAACGTCAGTCGACTTCATATATATGTATATATATATATATATATTTTTTCAAGATTCCGATTTATTACTTCATTGATGTCTGCCATTAAATGTAGGGATATTTGTTTATACATTCCATGATGATAAAATGGAAGGGTAAAAACAGCATCTCTTCTGTCAGAGAAATATAAGACGTAGGAGACCCAACAAATGCCAAAGACCAAATACTTATCTAGCATCAAATGCGGGTAAAAGCAGTCCCGGTGATAAACACTAAAGCAAACTTCTCCCTTTCACATGCAAAAACGAATAAAAGTTAACGATACAGGCAAATCAGTATAAATTCTTTTCTCTCCCATTAAAAAAATCACATTAAATGTTGTTATGAAGGGGGATTTGCCAGTTAGGTAGTCTCGTACCTTCGAGACTTTTCTCGTACTGTAAGTTCCAGTACGAATCAGAGTTGCCAGTTTGCCTGTTGTTTGTGAGCGTTGTTATTTCGTAAGTTAAACATTCATTAATTTTTATGCACTTTTTCTCTATAATGATTTATTTAAGTGATTGTTAAATTATGTAATTTAAGTTCGTATGGTAAATGATTTAGAGTGTTATGTAATGTGAGACAATTCTGCATGTTTTGGGCTGTTTCCGAGTTGACGATTGTTGCCCATCGAGAGTAAACACGAAGTTTCGAGAGTAATGCAAGCTTATATAAGACTGGGTAAAGATTATTACAAGTTTGGTCGGGTGTCAAGTCAGTTTGAGTGAAGTGCGGTCAATTTTGGTTTGAGTGTAGTGCAGCGTCACTGTCAGTGAAGATTAATGTGACCAGAGTCCCGCTTTTAGGTGGGACAGTCCCGCTTTTTGGACGTCCGTCCTGCTGTTTTAATTGTGACTAGAATGTCCCGCTTTTTTAGCAAATTATCTTAATTGTCTCGCTTTTAGAAAATTACTCCTGCATTAGATATAACATGACCTTGAATTATGAAATTAGGATGAATTAGAAAAATTATGCATAATCCTAACCAAATGAAATACCAAATTATTAATATAAAATCTGCAATGCTCACTAGCAGGTAACTTTGGTCGACCCATTCACTGTACCGTACGGAATGTTTGGAGTTTGTTGGAGACGTGTTTGATTAGCAGCCTCAGTTTGAGGTGTAGCGCAGCAGCGGTCGCTGTCACATTAGTCAATATCTAACTGTCTATCTATCTATATCTATCTATCTATCTGTCTATATCTATCTATCTATCTATCTCTACACACACACACACACACACACACACACACACACACACACACACACAAATGCACTCGCGCGCGTCCCGCTTTTAACTCCAATAAATCTGGTCACCTTAGTGAAGATTGTCTATTCTTGGTACTTGTGAAAACAGTGGCAAACATTGACGTCTGTATATCATTGGAACTTGAGAAAACGGTGGTGTCAAGCATTAAGTGTAATAACTATTAAGTGTTGTTCAGCATTAAGTGCAATAGCAGTTGGTAAAGTGGGTATAGCTCCAGTGCTTGTGAGAACCGTGAAGTGAAGTTGGAAGGCATCAAGTGAAAGTACTTGGAGAATAAAGACAATGAAATTTAAGAAGTCAGTGTTTATTTTCGCCTCAGCTGATCTTGTGTACTGTACACCTTAAGGCTGACCATAGGAAGAACAACTCACTGGGCAACGTCCTTCCTGTACTGTACTACTGCTGTTGGAGCCTGTGGCAGTGTGGGGACTGGGACGTAACAATATAATACAGCCAGCTGTCCTAGAACGCGCGATCCTAGAAATAGGAAATCGTACAGTAGAATGCAGGAGGCGCCGTGTATGTTTCAAAATCATCCTATGAGGAAAAGATGCATACATTACGGATTGTCAGGCGATGATGGCTTGCCATGACGTGTCTGCATGGTGTGTCGTCACGGTCCTGTAGTGACCACCACCAGCGTCCACTACAACAGTCTCCCATGCATCCACTTTCCTTGGCGGGATTGGAGACAACATACGGGCGCTCCGGGCAACAATGGCACATTGGACCCCTGATCACTGTGCCCTTTTTGCCCGCAGGAGCACCTGGTCTGGCTTGGGCTCGCTCTGCTCCTGTGGGAAAAAACTGCACGGCGGCCTAATGGTGGGGGTGGGGGGTGTCCCATGTGCCGCTGTTGCCCGGGGCCGCTGCTCGCTCTGTTCCTGCTGGCAAACAGGGCACAGAAGCCAGGGGTCCCCTATGCCGTTTTTGCTTAGAGCGCACGTATGTTGTTTCTGAGCCCGCCAAGGGAAGTGGTTGCAGGGGACACTGCTGTAGTGGACGCAGGTGGTGGTCACTAGAATCCACTGAGCATTTCTTCTCCACTTGAGACCACCCTCTCCCGGTACTGTGACTATATTCATGCTCAGTGTGCATTTTTTTTTTTTTTTTCACCTAACCCGCCCCCACCAAGCCACCGAAGCATTCAAGGCAAGAACTATTGCAATGTTTGTACGTTATAAAGTCTTTGTCAGGTAGGCATATGTCCTGAAATAATCATGAAAATGATCCAAAACGGTGAATTTGGGGCTGGTTTGGGTTCCTTGAAACCTTTTAGTATGTAAACATAAGGTTCCCGTAACGCGATGCTTTCTGGATACATTATTCCCTCATTATTGGAGAGGGCTCTGTAATTTACGCAGAGTTAATAAGTTCTGGTGTAAGCAAAATATAAGTATAGGGCAGAGAAACTACAGATGCATGCAAGTTGAAGAGCAAAGAAGACAAGAGAACAGAAGAGGAATGAAGAGAAGAGAAGAGACAAGAAGAGACGAGAATAGAAGAGAAGAGAAGAAAAGTGAAGAGACGAGAAGGCAAGAACCGAAACACGGATTATACGTGAGAGATTTTGTTACAATATTGTGTGGAATGTATTACGATGGTGCCTGCAGGGTCAAATTGAGGCGTCAGATGACACATAGTAAGTGAAGGAAATTATTTAGAATCATTTTTACTCTGTTTTGAGAGAGAGACAGGTATACAGATAGATTGATAGAGGGAGATACAGATTCCCCCCCCCCCACAAAGAGAGAGAGAGAGAGAGAGAGAGAGAGAGAGAGAGAGAGACATGCAGTGTCAGCTTCTCGATCTCTCGTCACTGGATGCTGCATATCTTACATTCAGCAGCACTCAACAGTATCATAAGAATTTGTATGACTGCACTGCGAAAGCAGAAGCAAAGGAAAAATGGACATACAAACGTGCAGAATTTCAAAGGCGTGTGTGAGCCTTGTGTATGTTTGTTTGTGGTCTGTGCATGCATGTAAGTGTGTGTGCATGTGTCTGATGTGTGACTGTGCCAGTGAATGTGCATGCATGCGAGCCAGCATGTGTGCATGGGTGTGTGTTAGGATACCGTATTGTTACGTCCCCACACCACACTGTCACAGGCTCCAACAGCAGCAGTCCAGTATAGGAAGGACGTTTCCCAGTGAGTTGTTCTTCCTATGGCCAGCCTTTAGGTGTACAGTACACAGGATTAGCTCAGGCGTCGTAAATAAACACTGGCTTCTTAAGTTCACTGCCTTTATTTTTCAAATAGTTACACTTAATGCTCTCCAACCTCACTTCACTATTCTCACAAGCACTGGAGCTATACAAACTTTACTAACTGCAATTACACTTGATGCTTGACAACATTTCACCATTTTCATAAGTACCGATGATATACGAACTGCGATAACACTTCACTGTTTGCCAACACTTCACTGTTTTCACAAGTACCGAAAATATGCAAACTTCACTGCACTGACACTGCACTACGCTCAAACTGAACTGAAAACCAACTCAACTTGCTCTAGTCTCCTTCCCATCCTTATATAAGCTTGCATTGCTCTAGAACTATCTAGCACAAGCTTGACAGGGCAACAGGTAACAGTTACCAACTCGGGGACATCAAAACATGCCAGAGTTTTCTTACATTACATAACACTGTAAATTATTTCATACTGACAAATTAAATTATGTAATTAACAAGCAATCACATAAATAAAATATTATAAAGAAAAAGAGCACCAAAATTAATGACTAACTCATGAAACAACTACACTCACCAACAGCAGGCAAACTGGCAACTCTGACTTGTACCTGAACCTACGGTAAACGTTGAGAAGCTTCTTCAGCATCCAACTGGCAAATTTCGCTTTTTAACACTACCCCCTCCCTAGTCCTTTCACAGTATATACAAACATAAACCTTAATCCTAATGAAATATCTACCTATACACAAAACAATCTCTCAACTTATCGGGTCTTCCTTTATGTCGCTTCTGACAATGTCATTGTTCCTCCACACAGTCCACTCCTCCTGGAAGGTCTTGGTCCTCTTCCTGATTCACATATTTCCCTTGAGAAACTGTCACCATCCTCTTGCACTTCAGCACCCTGGTCCTCCTCAACATTCTCAGTTACGGGAGAGCATGATTCCTCGGAGACGTCCCAGTAGAGCACGATTTCTCAGAGACGTCCCAGCTATATTGTTCTGGCCCATGATACGGCCACAGACGATTCACGTATACCACCTTTGGACGAGACTTCCTGCCTCCCGAAATTACATCTGATAGGCGGTCCAACACAGTGTAAGGCCCATCCATGGGCTCTGCAGCTTCGGTGACTCTCTCTTCTTTCGCTGAGGATTGTTTAACCAAACTTGGTCACCATCCTTGAAGTTCACTTCACTTGCCTTGACATCATATGTACACTTCATCACCTCTCCTGAAAACTCAAGGGCTCATCGCACTTGTTGATGAACCTCAGGCAACCTTTCCTGAAAGTGCATCACACAGCCAGTGGAGTCTGTAGGTAGCTCTTCACCAGGTCGTCTTCCCATTAACAAGGCAATGGTTAAGTGTAACTTACGGCTCAACATAGGTTTTGCAGGTGTGTAGCCAGTGGACTCATGGGATGCAGATCGATATGCCATCAGCAACTCAAGTAATTTCTGGTCCCATTCTGTTTGTCCATCAACGCAGTACTTGGCCAGTTCTTGTCCCAGGGTCCAGTTGAATTTCTCCACCATCCCATCTGACTATGGCCTTATTGGGGTCATCCTGGTCTTCTTGATCCCCAATAACTTGCAGCATTCACGGAACACAGCAGACTCGAAGTTTCTACTCTGGTCTGAATGTAGTTCTTGTGGCATCCCAAAATGACAGAAAAACTGGGCAACCAAAGCCTGAGCAACAGTCGCTCTCTCTTGATCAGAGATGGCATAGGCTTCTGGCCAATTTGTGAAGTAGTCCATGGCAACACACATATACTGGTTTCCTCTTTCAGTGAGTGGCAGAGGTCCAGCAATGTCCACCGCGACTCTTTCCATCGGTGCACCCACTTGGTACAGCTGGAGAGGGGCACAACCACGTTTCTTGGGTCCTTTCTTGGCACAACACACATCACAGGCCCGACACCACTCTTCAACATCCTGACGCATGCCAATCCAGGAGAGTCTCTGTCGCAGCCGGCTTAGAGTTTTCACTCCCAGGTGCCCATTAGTGATCTGGTTATGGGACTCATCCAAGATCTCGGACCTCATCTTCTTTGGAGCCACCAGTTGTCTATACTTGCTGAGGCCATTGGGTGTCTCCCACTGATGCTCCAGTAGTCTGTTGTTCAAACGAAGAATGTCCCACTGACTCCTGGTCACAGGGCTTAACCTGGAAACTTCTTCCCAAGATGGTTGCATTGTACTCATACGCAGCCACTCTAGCACTGGTTGTAAATCTGCATCCTCCATCTGCATCCTCTTCAGGTCTTCTTCATCTGATGCTGGCCCTGTCACTGTAGTACGGCTGCATTTCTTGCCAAAATTCCCATTTCCACAACACTCCTTGCCGTCTGTTCTTTTGCCTTCTCGCACACTCTTCATCAAGGTTCTCCTGCATATCCTCAGTGTTAGGGCTACTTGGGAAAAACTGGCTTGTTGTTGCCTCTCGTCACTAGCCTTCACTAATTTATCCTCATCTTTCTCATTTGGACACTCATGGCCGAAGTGTCCCACCTCACCACATGTCCAACACCCGTTTGTTGCAATCAGGGATTTCCTTGCACTGTTCCATTCTTGCTCCTTCTTCTATTTGTAACAATCCACCTTCTTGTGTCCCAGCTTCCTGCAGAACCAGCAACCTCCTCTAATCTGTTCTTTCTTTCATTTTTTGCAATCCACTTTCCAATGTCCTGGCTTTTCACAGTACCAGCATCTTCCTTCACAATTTTCCACTTCCTGTATCTGCGCCTTTCTTGCCATGAATCCTGCACTGTGACCTGCCTGAAAAGTGGCTGTACTGGACCTTATGTACGACTCAAATTCTAGAGTCCTGGCTAGTGCTTCTTGCATGCTTCTTGGTTGTGCCTGCTTCACTTGCACTTTCAACTCTGCAATGTCAAGAGCATCGATGAACTGGTCCCTCAAAAGAATAGCCAACAGGTTAGGTGCAACTCCAGGGTATGCCTTATATGCCATACTCTCCAGTGAGCAAGCTGCTGTAGGGATTCTCCTCGAGCCTGTACAAGGCTCCGGAATCTTGCTCTGTAAACCTCAGTGTGGTACATGGTTCCACATCTGCTCTCCAGCACTTCTACTAGGGACTGATAATTGTTCCTCTCCATCACTGACATCTGGCCCAGAATTTCCTCAGCAGCACCCTTAAGCTAGTAGCAAGCTGCAATGCCCTCTGCCTATCATCGAAACCATTCTGATCCGCAAGTAACTCAAACTGTGCATGGTAGGCTTCCCAAGATACTCTACCATCAAATTCCTGAGGTTTCTTTTTAATTGGACCCTGTTATAGCCATGCACTTCACTGGTTTGGGGCCCCAAAACTGGGGCATCATAATTAAGTCCAGGACTAAAAACTTCTGCATTCTGATTATTCAGCCCTGTAATGCTATCTTTAGATCCTTGGGATCCATCAAGATTCACCACACACTGTCCATTCCTTTCATATGCTTCCTGTACACTAACCTGAGGATCAGTAGTGCAACATTTCTCTACAGCCTCAATTCTCTCAATAATTATCTTCACATGGTCAACTACATGCTTCAGCTGGTTATCTACATGCTCTCCGCATTCCATCACTATTTCCTTACTAACTGCCTTCAACTGGTTGTCTACATACTGTTTACACTCCATCACATTATTCCTTACCTCATATTTCTTCTGCTCTAGCTTGGCATCTACTTCCTCCTTAAGCTGTTGGTGTTCTTCCTTCATTTCCCCAGTGAATGGATCTTGCTGTCCTTGCACCCTCAGTTGTACTTCCCTCTGTTGCTCCTGTAATGCCTCCCGAAGCTCTTCATATCGTTCTTTCTGTTTTTCATTCTGTGCCTGCAACTGTTCTTTGATTTCATTCCTGGGCTCTTCACTTTGGGCCTGTAATTGTGTTTGGAATTCTTTCTGTCCTTCATTCTGTGCCTGTAGTTCGGCACTTTGTGCTTGTAATTGTTCTCTGAGTTCTATCTTCTGTGCCTGTAATAGCTTCACAATCGTTGCAATGGACATTTCCTCCTCCTGCCCAGCTCGAGACCTTGTCTGCACACCTCCTGCTTCCATGTCGAAGGTTCGACTCACTGCAGCACTGAATCCCACTCCTGACACTAGTGTTATGCCCCTCCCCCCACACTGCCACAGGCTGCAACTGCAGTAGTCCAGTATAGGAAGGACGTTGCCCAGTGAGTTGTTCTTCCTATGGTCAGCCTGTAGGTGTACAGTACACAGGATCAGCTCAGGTGTCGTAAATAAACACTGGCTTCTTAAGTTCACTGCCTTTATTTTTTAAATAGTTACACCTAATGCTTTCCAACTTCATTCACTATTCTCACAAGCACTGGAACTATATAAACTTTACTTACTGCAATTACACTTAATGCTTGACAACACTTCACTGTTTTCACGAGTACCGATGATATACGAACTGCGATAACACTTCACTGTTTGCCAACACTTCACAGTTTTCACAAGTACCGAAAATATACAAAGTTCACTGCACTGACACTGCACTATACTCAGACTGAACTGAAAACCGACTCATATTGCTCTAGTCTCCTCCCCATCCTTATATAGGTTTGCTTTGTCCTAGAACTATCTAGAACAAACTCGACAGGGCAACAGGTAACAGTTACCAACTAGCAGACATCGAAACATGCCAGTTTTCTTATATTACCTAACACTGTAAACTATTGAGCATACTGTCAAATTATATTACATAATTAACAAGCAATCACATAAATAAAACATTATAAAGAGAAAGAGCACAAAAATTAATGCCTAACTTATGAAACAACTACGCTCACAAACAGCAGGCACACTGGCAACTCTGACTTGTACCTGAACCTAAGGTAAACGTCGAGAAGCTTCTCGACCACCCAACTGGCAAATCACGCTTCTTAACAGTATCAATAAAAACGATTATGTGGCAAATGTGTCAGAACCAGACTTCCATTTTGACATTCATTCAAAGTCTGCTAAATATAATATCAAAGCTGCATCTCTCATTAATTTCCTTTCAGTACTTTCCTCCAGGTTCCTCAGTGCACTGTTGTTTATTATAATTACCCTTAAAACTTTTGCTTTCACTTGGCCAACTTCTTAATGGTTCACTAATTATTACCACATTGAATCAGATGCCTTTATTATTATTTTTTTAGTTATCTGTAGATTTTTTTAAGCAGCACTTTTTTTTTTTTTTTTTAAATATTGGGGGGTTTATGTACATCCTTTAGGAAAACTCTCATGCTGAATAAAATCGCTTGTAACTATCAAGAACTAGAAAGGGCCCATCGAGCGCATACCTCCGCCAGTGCCATTAAAAAGGATCCGGATCCGGATCCGTGGATGTGGGATCCAGATCAGGATCCGCCCCCAAATTTTATCAATTATTTCTTGGTTCATGGCCTACCTTTCCATAAAATTTCATTGAAATTCATTAAAAACCTTCGGAAATATTGTGCTGGGTACTCCGGATCGGGATCCGGATCCGGCCCAAAATATAATAATTTCTTCCTTGGACCATGGCCCACCCTTCTACAAAATTTCATCAAAATCCGTTCATAACTTTTTGAGTAATCCTGTTAACAGACAAAGAATGCGGCAGACAAACAGAATAACAAACCAACGCAGAGTAAAACATAGCGTTATTTGCGGAGATAATAAAAGAGAAAAATATGTCATTGGTCTGAAGGACTCAAGGCCTGCATCGGTATACTTCAGACGTTTTGAGTTTCATGGGACATTTGTTATAAAAACAGGCAAACTTGACTACATAATTCCACTGAAAGAAAATGACACTGTAAAACACTATCTCTTCTCTCACTGTGATAGATAATAAATAAATAAATAAACAATATAATAAAATAAATAAATAAAACTAGGCTGCCCAACATAAGTGACTGACAAATTGAACTTCTCTAATATGAAAATTATAGTAAATGCTGATCCTTTGAGATATTATGCATTCCATTCATTACGCTGACGTCTTTACATATTCTTGCTGCCTCAAGCAATGAAAGCTGTGTCTAACCCTTTCAGGCCAAAGGTATCATTAGCTGAATCAAACCGCTTAAACATAGCAAGAATTAGATGGAAAATACGTCATTGGATTGAACTGATTAAGCGTTAAAACAAATCACCTTTTTTCTCGAACATAACATAAATCGCTAAGACTAAACGATACAGGGAAGGTTTATATAAAATTCTCTTGCATGCTTCCTTTCCAGAAGCATAAAAGAAATCACCAACATTCAGCAACATAGGAAAGTCAGTATCAATTTTTCGTACGTCCCCCTCTTCTCAGACGCAACAGAAATCACCAAAACTACACGATACGGAAAAGATTATATGGAATGCTCTCGCAACAATAACAGAATCACCACAACAAGTACAATATAAAGACTCTATAGCTAGTTCCGCCATCAGTAAAGGAGCAAGTGTGGCCGAATAGAGTAAATGTGGTTGGGAAGAGCAGATAGTGTGCAAGCGATGATAAAAGTTGTCCATACGGTGCTATACCCATACTCTGTCAGACGCCTTCACGAGCTGACACCTATATAGTTGAGCGGTTGAGTTGCCTGGTTATGCAAATGAACATAGGAACATAAGAAGAGAGGATAACTGCAGTAGGCCAGTTGTCCCATGCTAGGCAGCTCTTGAAAGAGTAACTAGAATGAGATAACAATTGGAAAGAAAAAGGCTTTCCCCCGCCCTCCAAACCCTCCAACCGAAGCCGGCAGGAAAAAGTCAGAAGGAACACAACGCAGTACAGAAAAAACTATCGTGGACATTTCATAAGAAAATGTGAAAGGAGGAATTGAGAATATCATAGTGTAGCCTGAAAAGGAAAAAGAATGAATTGGTACTGGTTATAAGATATATATTTTTTTCAATCATCATCATCATCAGCATCAGCCGTTGAGAGTCCACTGCAAGACCGGCCTATCCCTACCGAAGCAGGGACGATACAGCCAATGTATCTCTACCCAGTGGCTTAGGCTGTCTGGTAGAGACTGTATGTAGGGTAAAAAGTACTTGTGAGTGTAATTGTAATGTTGGAGTGGCTTTGGATGTGTGTGTAGTCTGTGAACTAAGTGTAATAGGCCCGCCTTGTGCAAGCATACTGGTATGCGATAATGCAACATTGATTCACCCACAGCACCCCTTATGTCGCCAAAGCAGTAAGGTTTTACACCTCCGGCGGGAGGCGAACCCGCGTCCACCAGCGTGCGAGACGCACACTCTACCAGTGTACCACAGAGGCTCCCCTTTTTTTTTTTTTTTTTTTTTTTTTTTTTTTTTACCCACTTCCTATTTGTCATATGCTTATCTAGCCTATGTTTGAAACTCTCAATGGAAGGGGCAGCAACTACAGTACATCACTGGGCAGCTTATTCCATTCGTCTGCTACTCTGTTGCCAAACCAATTTCTACCTATTTCCTTATTAAAACGAACTTTAGTTTGAAACCAATACTTCTAGTTCTATCCTGCATACTCGCTTCAATTATCTTGCTAATATCTCCCTTATTAAATCTCTCCATCCACTTAAACACCTCAATTAAGTCTCCCTAACTCTACGCCTTTCTACTGAGTACAGATTTATTCTTTTTAGACTGTCTTTCTATGTAAGGTTCCGAATATCATGTATCATTTTTGTCATTCTTCTCTGTACATTTTCTAACGAATTTATATCCATTCTATGGTACGGACACCAAAATTGCATGGCATAGTCTAATGTGGCCTTACTAATGCTAGATAAAGTTGCAGTATTAATATACAGTAGATGTCATGTTGCTCACACTTCTCGAAATGAATCCTAGGACCCTATTTGCTTTATTTCTTGCATTAATTCACTTTTCTTTGGTTTGAGGTCTTTACTAACCATAACTCCCAAACCTCTCTCGCTTTCCGATTTCCTAATTTAATTGTTTTGTACTTTGTATTTACTATCTAGTATCTCCAATGGTCTTGTCTACGTTAAGTACTTTACATTATTCAACGTTTAATTTCATTTGCCGATTTTTTGATCATTTGGACAGTACGTCGAGGTCTTTTGTAAGTTAGGGCAATCGTCAGTCGAGTTAGTGATACGCCCTTTTTTTGTGACTTTGGCAAATTTGCTAATACTGTTAGTGATTCCTAAGTCTAGATCATATATATATATATATATATATGATAATTAGGGAGCGAGTACTGATCCTGTTGGACACCTCTAATCCCCAACCCGACTTATTTCCATTTATTAAAACTATCTGCTTTCGTCCTTTCAGCAAGCATTCTATCCATTTTAAGCTATCACGGTCTATACCGTGTAGCCGAACCTTTTTAAAAAGCCTTTCGTGTGAGACCCTATAAAAAAATGTATTAAAGTCCAGGTAAATAGTATCGGCTCATAGACCTCCGAGAAGAATGACAAGTGTGTGAGGCAGGATCGTCCTTGCCTGAAACCGTGCTGACTTTCATTTATAAGACTGAATCTTTCTAAGTGTTCCCTAATTTTATTTGCCAAAATTGACTCTAGCATTTTTCCTACTACTGAAGTTAAGCTTATCGGACGATAATTTGACGCAGGTGCTTTATCACCTTTTTAAAAAATGGGCACTACGTTTGCGGTTTTCCACGCCTCTGGAGCTGTTGAATTTAAATTATCATTAAATGACGTTAAAAGTGGCTCATATAACTGTTTCTATGGTTTCCTTTAATTTTTGCACATACATCGTCTGGACCTGGCGATTTTTGAGGTTTTAACCTACCAGTTTCTTTCAATACGTCTCCTTACTAATGGTTATTATACTAAGAATATTGTCCGTATTATTATTGCAAATATTTGCTGATTGAAGGACCATTTCTAGATTTTCCTTGGTAAATACTGATACGAAATAATTATTTAGAATAAAACTCATTTCTTTATCTTCGCTTGCAGTGTTACCTGATTCTGTTCTGAGGTCTTATCCTATCTTTATTTTTCGTACGGTACGTTTAGTAAAAACCCTTGGGATTTGTTTTCAGTTCACTAGCAATCTTAATTTCATAACCTCCCTTTGCTTTCCGTATTTCCCTCTTTATTTCCATATTCAAAATCGCGTACCGGTTACGTAAGTGTTCCTCTCCACTTTTTATTTTTCTATATATTCCTTTCCTTTGGTCTATGAGAGATTTTAATCTGTTGTTTAACCATCTTGGTTTTAAATAATTCGTCTAAACGGTTTTGAAGGGATATATCTGTCTTGGCCTCTGTGTATTATATATACTAACTCATTTCTCACTGGCCGAACGGCTGCTTGGTACCGGACCTGAGTTAATCCCCTTCACCTGAACTATACTCCCACCTATATCTGTCATAAAAGACTTTGTAGTTAACTTGTAGAGAAGTTTTGTTGTTTAGTTGTCACTCTCGATTTCTTGTAGTAGGAATTAAAGATGAATACAGTGAGTTGATCTTAATTTATTATCTTCAGAGAAAATCTAAGTTGAGCAGGGTATGTCTTACAGAGACAATATAATAAGTAAGTCTAGTTGGGCCCCTCTTTCTTGTTCACTCTCTCCACTACCTGTCGGTTCTATGGCCTGTCTCCTTCTGCCCTCTGCTTCCTATATTCTGGTGTAGCAGGGGTCGTGTCACGTGTTACACTGTGGTTGGAAAGTTCCAGAAACCTGTGTGTGAGTATGTGTGTATGTCACTAGGCTTTGTTCGCCTGCTATCTCGCTGACACACTACCTACATCATCCCCTGACTTTGCTACTTCCTGTGTAATGGTCAACATTTCCTCAGTTAACTTGCAAGATCATTTCCCTTTCCCAGGCTTGCATGGAGCTGTCTATCTATCTATTTACCTATCTATCTATTATGATTTGTAATTATAATATGGATTCATAACATATCTTCTCCATCACCTATGACCTGACCTTCCCCAGTGACCTGGCACACATTCCCACCCATGTCCTGCCCCTCACCTATGACCTAGGGTTCCCCACTGACCTGACTCTCCCTAAAGTATCTAGTCTCCCCATGGAATACGGTTCTAAATAAAGCTCTTAATCCACCGTGATTTATTTTTGAATCTGAGTAGTTAATATCCTTTTGAATATTGTTTATGGAGATTATGGCGAGACCGGAAGGTTTTTTGTAACTCAGAAGAGGACAGTGAGGTATTTTATACAAAATAAACCACTTAGGAATAGATGTTAGGGAGCTTCCTCAGCCGACGAGAATACTGGCCATTGTCAGTTCTCTAGACCAATCCTTCTCCATACCTCGCTTTCCCACACACTGTTTTATTATACCTGTTAATTTCCTTCTTTGCCTACCTCTTCTTCTCCCACCTTCAAACTCACAACTCAGATATGCCATTTTAACCAACCAATTTACTACCATTCTCTCCATATCACCATACCTTCTACACACACACACACACACACACACACACACACACACACACACACACACACTTCCTTATTCCACATTTTTTTTACGAATGACTGTTCTTTATCACATCCACTCTCCGCACTCCATCAGCACCCACCAGGTCACTCTTCCACAAACACAAACACAGGGAAAATGGTGAACTAATTAACCATCCACTCACCTGAACATGAGCTGTGTGTCTTCCAGGATTCCATCAACCTCTGAAAGTGTAGATTAATATATCAGTTAGTTGAGTATATCTGTCTGTCTCTGTCCACCTATCTACCTACCTACCTATCTATCTAATGCGTAAAAGGGATGGCCTAGGCAAAAAAAAATCCTTATATAATCCCTTCCACTTCACACGATCGTACCTCACGTAAATCTAGCAATGACTCTCTCTCTCTCTCTCTCTCTCTCTCTCTCAGTGTAACCTAATATCTCCAGGTAGAAATAGGCAACAATTCTATTACATTACAGAGAGAGAGTGAGAGAGAGAGAGAGAGAGAGAAAATAATGATTTATTCGAACAGAAGTTTCCGCCTAACATACGCCGTCTTTGATGTCTCTCGTTATCTCGCTCGGCGCCTTATAATTTATTCATTCAGTACTGATTGAATCACACACACACACACACACACACACACACACACACACACACACACACACACACACACACACACACACACACACACACACACAGACGTACCTTCAACCTATCAGAAAATACAGAAACAGGGTCTGAATATCTTGACAAAAAGAAATGCTAAGGATTTAAGAATAAGAAATAAGAAGGAATGTAGCTAAGACCTCAATCTACAGGCCATGAAAAATAGGCAGTTAAGGAAGTCAGCAAGCTGGTAAACAATTAAACAAATATACATAATAAACCAAGCGAAGAAATATTCAAACAATCCAGCGAGGAAGAAAAAAAGAATTAAATCCCACAAACAAGAAGCAAAGAAACGGCGTGCAGAGGAGTTCAGGGGAAGAGAAGGGAATGGAGGGGAAAGAAGACGGGAGGAAGGATGGAGGGGAAGAAGGAGAAGGAGAAATGGGAAGGTGAAAAAGGTAGGGAGGAGAGATGGGAAAGAGAATGGGAGTGAATAGAAGGGGGAGTGGAGGAAGAGGATGTTGGCAGGGTTAGGAAAATTGATGAAGGAGAGAGAAGGGATGAGAAGGAGAAGACAGGAGTGGATGGAGAAGGGGAAGGGAGAAAAATGAGGAACGAGCACAGGCGAGGGACAGCGATGCATAATTACAAGGGCATTAGTATAGTTGGGTTATATTTGTTTATATCAGGGGAGCTGACAGTGGTATGACACAGAAAATGAAATGAGGAGTGATGTGGCAATGACACAGTAGTTCAGTGTGATGACAGTGAGGTGAATGGTGACTATAACGACAGTGAAATGACAGCAAGGTGAATGACATTATGATGACAGTGAGATGACAATGAGGTGAATGATACTATGACGGCAGTGAAATTACAGTGAGGTGAACGGCACTATAATAACACTGAGATGAGAGTGAGGTGAATGGCACTGTGATGGCAGTGGTGTGAATGACACGGTGATGACAATGAGGTGACTGTGAAGTGAGTAGTACTATGATGACACTGATATGACTGTGAGGAAAATGGTACAGTACATAGATAACAGTGAACTGCATGTATTAGACACGTTCCATTAATCCCTTTACTACTAGAATGTTTTCCTAAACCGAATACAATTACTTGACTGCAGGGAAAAAAATCTTATGATGACGTCCTAGACTGTATGAATTATAGGTTTTAACGGTCATTGCTGCCCCCTGGCGAGGCGATAATGCAATTGTCTCCATCTATGTGTGTGTGTGTGTGTGTGTGTGTGTGTGTGTGTGTGTGTGTGTGTGTGTGTGTGTGTGTGTGTGTGCCTGTTGCCAAATGTCTCAAAATCAAGTGGGCAAATTGCATCCAGACACTGTGGGCAGCATCCCGGGATATCTGACTTAATGGTTAATAATTTTGGTGAGGCTGCGATGATACTCCTCTGACTGCCAGAGGATTATTAATTTTTTTTTTTTTTAAGACGAGCGCAAAGAGACACTGAAACAAGGAAGGCGATATCGTAAGACCTTTTTTTTTTTTTTTTTTTTTCGATTTTGGAGGTGCTGCCAGGGAATTACTGATCTAGTTTTTTTTTGTGTGTGATGGCGGGCAATACGCATTCGTGGGCGAATGCTTTGGCTTTTATTAACATTCTGGATTTCCTAGATATATTTTGTAGTTGTAGTATTAGTAGTAGTGGTAGTTGTAGTAGTAGTAGTAGTAGTAGTAGTAGTAGTAATAGTAATAATCATCATCATCATCATCATCCGGACTTCCTTTCCCACCCAAGGGCAGGGTGAGGAGTAGCAATGTCCAGACAGCCCAAAATTGCCCAGTCCAATGGGCCACGCTTCCATTCATTCATCATTCAAGCCCCTGGAATCCTGGCTCTGTCGGATACGCCAAAAACATTCATCACGTTCTGTAGCTTCACATAATCGTATCCAACAGAGTCAATCCAGACGCTGCCACGTTAAAAAAGGGTGCCAAAAATCCCTGATCATGCACTTCTCCTCACAAAATTCATCCAGCCAGCTCGATTTCCTGTCAGTTCCCTAGCCTCACCGACTTCCAAACCTCTCTTCCTCACACATTCATCCACCATATCTCTCCACCTTCTCCTTGGCCTACCTCGCCTCCTCCCTCCTTCGAATTCGCTCAGATATACCTTTTTCACCACTCTATTGTTATCCATTCTCTCCACATGACCATACCATCTCAGTACACTCTCTTCAACTCTGGTGTCCACCGACTTCCTCACTCCGCATCTTTCACGAATCACATTATTTCGTATCCTATCCATCTTCTGTACTCCACATACATTCCTCAGCAGTCCCATCTCCATTGCTCTTACTCCTGACTTTTCATTTTCATGCCACACCATAGTCTCACATCCATATGTTAAAGATGGCACTAACACTCCTTCATGTAAGCCTCGTGCAGCTGCAACACTCAAGCCTCTGTTTCTTATCAAGGCCTTCATTGCACCAGCTACTTTTCTTCCTTGTGTCACTCTACTTTCAACTTCTTTTGCACATTTTCCTCTCTTTTCTATCACTGTACCCAGGTATTTGAACTCTCTCACCAATTCCAGTCTCTCTCCATTCACTATTACATTGCACTGGGAGTCACCTTCTCTCTCAATAACCATCACTTTACTCTTTTCTACATTTACTCTCAAGGAACGACGCTTACAGACATCAGCAAAACTCTGCATTAGCCTACCAAGTTCTTGTCCGGTACTTGCAAGCAGTACTGCATCCTCAGCATACAACAAATTTGAGATATTCCATCGATCACCATTCATTACCAATGCCATCCCTCTCTCCATTACTCGTGTTTTCACTTCTCTCATCACTCCATCCATATATACATTGAACAATCATGGGTACATCACACAACCTTGCTGCACGTCCACACTGATCGTGAACCATTCAATTAGATGCCCATTAACCCAGACACATGCTTCACTACCATCATAAAAACTCTTGACGGCACCTAACAGCTTACCCTCTACACCGTACATGCGCAGAACTTTCCACAATCCTTCTCTGTCTACTTTGTCATATGCTTTTTCCAGATCCATGAATGCCATAAACACCTTATGGTCCTTCTCACAAGCCTTCTCTACTATCTGTCTCACTGCAAATATTTGGTCCACACATCCTCTGCCACTCCTAAAGCCACCCTGTTCATCACTCACTAGGACTTCTGATATCTCTCTTACTTTCTCTATAATAATTCTTCCATATGCCTTCCCTACCACACTCAGTAAGCTTATGCCACGATAATTCTTGCACTCACTTCGTTCACCTTTATTTTTGTACAGGGGTACAATCACAGCCTTTTTCCACTCTGCAGGCACAGTTTCACTGATCCATGCCTTCTTACATATCTCCAACAATCACTTCATTCCATTCTTTCCACAACATTTAAGCATCTCTGCATACACCTCATCAACCCCAGCTGCTTTCCCATTTTTCAGCCGCTTCACAGCACTGTTCACCTGTGCAAGTGTCATGTCTCCTGGCACTGCATTCCTTCTCTGCACACGCCCTAAACCAATCATGATTACTGCTGCTCTGCTCTCTCTATCCCCATTCATCAGGCTTTCAAAATATTCTTTCCATCTGGTCCTTACTTCATCTCCATGGGTTAATAATCTACCACCTGCATCCTTCACACCATCCCATTTCTTTCTGCTTTCACTTCTACATTTCCACACCTCTTTCCAGAATAACTTTCTATTTTCAGAGTAGTTCGCATTCATTTTTCTTCCTAGATCCTCATTTACCTCCTTCTTTTCCCTCCTCACTAGTCTCTTTACGTGCTTCTTGCTCTCAACATATTCAGTTCTTATTTCGACTGAACCCCTATCCTGTAACCACTCTAGCCACTTCTTCCTCTTTTCCTCCACCGGTCTCTTTACCTCATCATCCCACCATGCCGTACCTTTCTTGTTTGTTGTTACTCTTGCCACACCACACACTGCTTTAGCATTTCTAACTAAGCAATCCCTATATGCATTCCAGTCTGTCCAGATCCATTTCATTGCATTTCAGTAATTCTAACTCGTCCTCTACTTTGGTCCAGTATTCATCTGTTATTTCTTTGATCTTCAGCTTCTCAATTTTCAGTCTTTCTCCCTGACTGCTCCTCTCTCTCCTGATCCACCTCACTCCTCTCAGCTTGATCTTGCATACCACAATCATATGATCTGGCAGACCTCCACATCGTCCTCTCACAGCCCTCGTATCAGCAACTATTCCCATCATCGGCCTCTCTAAGAGCTCATAATCAATCAGGCTTCTTTCAACACGATCCCCGTTCCCTCTATACCATGTATATTTATGTGCATCTCTGTGTTTGAAATACGAGTTACAAATGCACAACCTCCTCTCCTGACACATATCCTGCAGTCTCTTCCCATTATCATTTTCTCCTGGTACTCCATAGCAACCCATTATGTCATCCTCAGAACCAGCGCCTACTCTTCCATTCATATCTCCCATCACAATCGCTTTACAGCTCCTGGGCATGTCTCCCACTACTTCACCCAGCTCATCCCAAAACCTGCAATAATAATAATAATAATAATAATAATAGTAATAATAATAATAGTAGTAGTAGTAGTAGTAGTAGTAGTAGTAGTAATAGTAGTAGTAGTAGTAATAGTAGTAGTAGCAGTAGTAGTAGTAGTAGTAGTAGCAGTAGTTGTAGTAATAGTACCAGTAGTAGTAGTAGCAGCAGCAGCAGCAGCAGCAGCAGCAGTAGTAGTAGTAGTAGTTGTAAAAGTAGTAGTAGTAGAAATAGTAGTAGTAGTAGTTGTTGTTGTTGTTGTTGTTGTTGATGGAGAAATTTGTCAACATTCCACATAACGACAAAACATATAAATGTTCAATGAGCCAATGGGTCAGATACTTTGATGCTCCCTCATTCTGTTAATTAACATGTGATATTCCAGTGACAGAATCGGCCAGTATCAGGTAAGAAAATAACTGAGACACGTACTGTAGTTTTTGTTACTCCCGTCCGAAATATTTTTGTAGATCTTTATTTCTTTACAGTAATTTGTTCACAGCAGGATTTTTAACAACAACGCTGGGTATTACGTGACAAGATTATTGAACTACTCATACTCTGAAAACTCACGGCAGTTACACCTTGTGTGTGTGTGTGTGTGTGTGTGAGAGAGAGAGAGAGAGAGAGAGAGAGAGAGAGAGAGAGAGAGAGAGAGAGAGAGAGAGAGAGATAATATTGGCACATTATTGTGAGGTATTTTACATCCGCCAACGAAGCTGAATGGAGGTAGGGTATTCACCGCGTTTGTTTTTGTACAAGGTCTCAAAAAGTTATTCTCGGGTTTCAGTGAAATCTGGTGGAGTGGTGGGTGATGGGTCATGGAGGTGAGTATTTTTTTTTTTTTTTTTTTTTAATGTATCCGACTCTGGACATAGGCTTCACAGCCTGCTCTCAAGGCCCAGTAGTCCTCCTACATTCCATACACCTCTCTACATGTCACCACTTCGGCGCTAACTCCCACCGTCCAGATTGATTACATGCTAGGGCTGTCTCATACAGGACTGGTGTATTGGTATTAGCGGGGGTATTTTTACGACATGTCGGCGGGTCTTCTGGTAGATCAGTAAAGTCTGATTATATGAAATTCAAATCCTTAAACTGTTCCCTGCACCCAGCGGGGATTTGAACGTGGGTCCGGTAGGACTGCAGGCCACCTCTCTACCGATTGAGCCACCGCCTCCCCATGTATCCGAATCTGGATGCAGGAATAAATCACAGACACTCTTGGCGTTGGCGGAGGTATGTGCTCTCTGATACTTTGGAACTGGGACGATTAAGACCGTAAAATTATCTACATATGTTAGGCTGTAAAAGTATTTGGCTGGTAGGACAGAGGTTTTACGTCAGTAAATCATAAATACCATTGGGGCTGGTTGAGGTATACCCTCTATGAGTGCGTTGTAGTCATGCAGTGCTATGATTATAAAACTTTCACATTAACTCCACATTCTCAGTGATAATATATATACAGTACTGAAAGCACTGTTTTATATGTGATACATAAATTAACTGTGATTTTACAATATGAGGCGTTCACAAGCCTTCCACCAACAACTGATGATACTTCAATTGATGATAAATAGTCTCCACTTATTACATAGATGGAGACTATTGTTTTTGTTGTTTTTAATGTTATGACAGCCTCAGAGTCTCGCGACGATTCTAGGAGAACCGTAGGCTGCGCGAGGAATCTGAAGGGCCCAGATTATGTGTCTTGGCATGGGACATTGCTGATAGAAAGAAATTCAAATCCTTTACGCACAGTGGAAGGGCATGTCAGAAAGTGTTATATCAGTATTATATTGTGAACGAGATATGTTAGTCGTGTACTACTGGAGATTTCAATGAGACCTGCACAAGAAATCCTAATTGCCCAGGTTATGTGTCCTGGTATGGGTTATTGCTGGTAGAAAAAATCCAAATCTAGCCAGTGGGGTCAAGGTCATTGTACGAAACAGTAGGTGGAGACTAAACAGAGTTTTAGTTATTATCATAAGAGGAGATAATTATATGACAAAAAAAATATAACCACAAATACTGTTATGTATTTGGTGAAAGAAATGCTGCGAAACCTGCAATTTCAGTCTTTTAGCAGCTCTTCCTGCCATCCCAGCATGTGCATAATGTAATAATGGCAATGTAATCGGACTGCTGCCGCGTGGCCATTGTTGCTCCTGAGGAAAGAGTGAGGCAATTAGCATGGTGGATTACCTTAATGCTGACAGTGTGTGTGTGTGTGTGTGTGTGTGTGTGTGTGTGTGTGTGTGTGTGTGTGTGTGTGTGTGTGTGTAGGAGGGTATGTTGGCTGGTGAACTGGTACAGGGGGGGAGGGGACGTTCGGTGTCGGATTGGGAGGGGCTGTAAGGGGGGATAGGGAGGGGAACAGTGTGAACAACAGGGAGAATTAGACCGAGGACAGGACTGAGATTAGGGTGAGACCAGGAAGATTATTCTCGTCGGGTAAGGAAGCTCCTTAACTCCCTAACAACTCTTCTTTAGCGATGTATTTCTAGATATGGCTGATTAATATCCTTTTGTACGTTACTCATGAAGAGTATGGCGATATTGGAAGGATTTATAGCACAAAGAAGGGGACAGTAAGGTGTAATAAGCAAAAATACATCGCTTAGGGAAATGTGTTGGGAGTCTGCATAACCGATGAGAATGCGGGTGTGAGTGCTGAGGCTGAGGGATGAAGGTGAGGGAGGAAGGTGGATGGGGAGGGTTATAATAGTAAGCATCATTAATACCACTGTACTGAACAACGCTGTCATTGCTCCAGGACCACATAACCCCTTCATTCCCATGATGTATTAGTTCTTGCTCTCTCTTTGGTCCGTATGCACGACGGTTAAGGAAGCTCCCAAACACCTTTTCCTTTGCATTTTTCACACTGTTTTTGTCTTGTTTGTAGTTCATGACTTTTAAAACAAACATAGAAGGCATGAATAACACACAAAGAATTAATATGAGTTTTAAATAAACCAGTAAGGGAATGATGCTAAGGAGCCTCATTAACATCACAATTTATCCTTGCTATGTAGCCGTGCCCAACTTTTTTTTTTTTTTTTTTTTTTTTAAACCAGGAGAAACTTCGAAATGGAGAGGCCAGACATGACCTTCATTACTTTATTACTGAAGTTCTTCACAAATTGAATAAAACTGTCAGACAGAAGTATGAATAGATTAATCACATCATCGGAGTGAAGGAACTAACCTATGAAAATACTACCCAAGATGTTTAATTCTCACTGACGCTGTGATTTACATAACAAAGGATAAAACCAAGCAGGCAGCGGGTTCAGCACTGGGTAAAGGCCTCACGGAACGGTGTTAAGTGTCCTACGCACGAAAATACACACGAATGACAGAAGGCAGGCCAGTGTAGGAATATTTAGACACAAAATTGCAATATAAATCCGGCAGCAGAGTGGTGGAAACGACAGCGTGTGATGCAACGCTAAATGAGTCTTTTATACTACCAGTTTTCATTTTATTTATTTAACTATTACTTTATACTATATGTTGTCAAATAAACTAATGGCGTCACTTCCTGCTGGGGGTGGCCCTCGCGACTACATTTCAAGGCATTTCTATCCCTACTCGGTAAGGATTCCCTCCCACAATATATTACTGGGCATTTGTTTTAGTCTGACTGAGATCCCTAGCCCCTTACAGTTCAGTTAATGGCCAAGTGTAATTAAACAGGAGGTATTATTTTACTAGTAACCAAGAGACTCATTCCCATCTCCTACCACACAGGCTCATCGATTTCCATGCAACTACAAAATTCTATTCGGGTTGTAGTAATGACCCAGCTCCGTCAGATTAAACAAACCATCTTTATCCATCCGTACAAATCCCCTCACCACCACCCTTCACCTCGTTCACTATCTTGCTCCTCAAGCAACAGTACTTAGAAACAGGAAGAGAGAGAGAGAGAGAGAGAGAGAGTGTAGTACCATACCAGCGTGCAAATACAGTGTTACTTGGTTCCAATATACTGGGTGGTTCATATATAACGCTCCACATTCACTCTATCGGAATATTATTGTATATGTGTGCTGAGGGGACGACTCAGGCAGTGTTATCAATGTCTATGATGCATCAAGTATTCATCTTCTACTCCGACTGCCACACCCACGCCCTCATGCACTTTTCCTCTGCCTATTTTCACAACCTCTATTATTTTAAAAACAACGTGTCTATATATATACCTTTTTATCTTCACTTGGCCAAGATTTTCAACCTTTCGCAGCTTATTTCACATAGCTCAGTGACAAAACAAGTCGATACTATGGCTCTGCGTCATTTCCATGGCACTTCACAACTATCATCACGTCCTAGTGTTAGTTAATTGTTACAACTCGACAGTGAAGATGGAGAGAGAGCAATTTTAAGCCAAATTAGAGTAATAAGAGTATAGCCATCTCTAACTGAGCCTGCATAACAAGATGCACGGAAAATAACCGCACCATACGTTGTCTTTCTACACCTCCCCCTCTTTTTTTTTGAGTGGGCTAAAAAAAAAAAAAAGATAAATCCTTGCAATGTAGAAAAATAAAAAGCCTCATTAATCACCACCATCTCAGCCCATCCCACCCTCTCGTGTCTGTACATAAACCTTTTTCTATCATCCTTCCGGTGCTGGAGAGGGGGGCCTTCATGTGGTGGCACTGCTTTGATCAGGTGATGGAGCTGCCCGGTTACACAAACGTCCCTCAGTCCCCCCCCGCCATCCCCCTAAATAGGATAATGGACTGCAGGAGAAGAGCAGCTTCGACCTGCAGTCCGCCGGGTTCACGTTCAGATGAGCCTGGGGCTGCAATTACTACTACTATTACTACTACTACTACCACGTCAGAGAATTTTCAGCAGAAGAAGAAAATGTTTTGGAAGGAGGTGAAAAGGGTGCGAAAGGGAGAGTCTGGGAAGGAAGAACGAGTAAAAGCAGAGGATGGAAGGATGTTAATTGAGATGGATGCAGTAAGGAAGAGATGGGCAGAGTATTTTGAAAGATTGTTAAATGTAGAGGAGGAAAGGGTGGCTGAGATTGTGGCGGATGGAAGGGTGCAAGGAATAAATGTGTTGGGAGAGTTGAATGATTCTTTGATCACGAAGGAAGAAGTGGAGAAGGCAGTAAAGGAGATGAAAACAGGGAAAGCTGCAGGTATGGATGGGTGTGCTGTGGAATGCCTGAAGGGTGGTGGAGTGACTATTGTTGACTGGTTAGTAAGATTGTTGAATGTGTGCTTTGAGAAAGGTATGGTGCCAATTGACTGGGCAAGTGCTTGTGTGGTCCCGTTGTATAAAGGCAAGGGTGATAAGTATGAATGTACTAGCTTTAGGGGTATAAGTCTGTTGAGTGTTGTAGGTAAGGTGTATGGTAGAGTGTTAATTATGAGAGTTAGAGAGGGTACAGAGGGAGTGATTAGTGATGAGCAGTGTGGCTTTAGGAGAGGGAGGGGATGCGTTGATCAGGTGTTTGCTGTGAGACAAGTGTGTGAAAAGTATTTAGCGAAAGGCAAGGATGTGTTTTGGGCATTTATGGATTTAGAGAAAGCGTATGATAGAATTGATAGGGGAGGCTTTGTGGACTGTTTTAAGATTGTATGGACTTGATGGTAGGTTACTAAAAGGGGTGAAAAGTTTTTATGTAAATAGTAGAGCGTGTGTAAGAGTGGGAAATGCTGTGAGTGATTGGTTTCCTGTGAGAGTGGGGCTGCGACAGGGATGTGTGATGTCGCCTTGGTTGTTTAATATTTACATGGATGGTGTTGTAAGGGAGGTGAATGCAAGAGTTTTAGGTGGTCTGAGTCTGGTAAATGTTGATGGAGGAGAGTGGAATCTGAAGCAGCTGCTGTTTGCAGATGATACTGCACTGGTGACTGATTCAGAGGAGAGATTGAGACAGTTGGTAGAGGAGTTTGGAAGGGTGTGTGAAAGGAGGAAATTGAAAGTAAATGAGAATAAGAGTAAAGTGATGAAGTGTACGAGGTTGATAGATGGTAGGGGGATGAATATAGTTTTGAATGGTGAGTTGCTTGAGGAGGTAGATTGTTTTAAATATCTAGGGTCACATGTTGCTGTGGATGGAAGAATAGATGCAGAAGTGAAGTTTAGAATAAATGAAGTAGGAAAGGTGCTGGGAGGAATGAAAAAAGTGTTTAAATGTCGTTCGCTTAGAATGGATGTAAAGAGAAGGCTGTATGAGGGTGTTGTGGTACCGACTGCATTATATGGGGCTGAAACATGGAATATGGGTGTAGCAGAGAGGAAAAGTTTGAATGTAATGGAGATGAGATGTCTGAGGAGTATGTGTGGAGTGACGCGTATGGATCGGGTGCGAAATGATGAAGTGCGAAGGAGAACTGGAGTTGTTCGGGAGATGGCTGGTAGAGTTGAGCAGAGGGTGTTGCAATGGTTTGGACATATGGAGAGAATGGATAATGAGCGATTGGTGAAAAAGATAACTAGATCTGATGTGAGAGGTGTAAGGCTGAGAGGGAGACCACGAATAGGATGGATGGACAGTGTGAAGAGAGCGCTGGATGCGAGAGGGATGTCTGTTGAGCAAGGAAGAGTGGCTGTGCGTGACAGAAATAAATGGAGAGAAATTGTGAATGAATAAGTGATGACGCAGCCCTGAGGGGATATTCTCCCGCATTTGGTCTGATCAGCTAGTCAGGTCAGGTGCGGGTAAGGGGATGGGTCTGTTATGATGTGGCAGGGGTAAACCAGTTCTGCTGTCGGGCCCTGCTGCGGATGTCACTGATTGCATTGCCCAGTTGACCCTTGTGCGGTGTGGTGCGGTGAGGATCTGTCCGTTCTCCCCTTTGGGGCTAAGATGCAAATGAATGTGTTTGAATGGATGAGTAAATGGAGAGTGAGTCGTCCTGTCTCGGCTACCTCCCTTTCCTTGGGGGAAGCAGCCTAGGTATATAGATAGATAGATAGACTACCACGTCCCATCCTATCTGCTGCACCAGAGTAATAGAGTCTGCACCCATGGGACACAAGGCGAACTCCATTAACATACAAATTGCTGTGATCATTACAGGAATTACTAACACAAAATGGGGGAGGGAATGACCCCCTTATTGCTAAACAGGATGAAATGTTTTTAACTCTCCACCAGAAACTAATCTGTCGTTATCCAATGTGTTATGGGGACGGCTCAGTCTGCTGGTGTGGGCAAAAAAAATTCTTTGACCATCTTACTTCTACGATGGAAGACATTCTATCCATTTCTCCTTTCTCTGAAATCTCCATTCTTGGAGATTTCAATGTTCACCACCACCTTTGGCTCTCCTCTCCTTTCACTGATCCACCTGGTGAACAAGCCTACACCTTTTCTATCCTTAATGACCTAGAGCAGCTTGTAAAGCACCCTACCTGTATCCCTGACTGCCTTGGAGAGAGCTCCAACATACTTGACCTCTTCCTTACAACTAATCCTTCTGCCTACACTTAATCTTTTCTCTCCGTTGGACTCCTCCGATCACAACCTTATCACCTTAACCTGTCCTATCACCCCGGTACAGCCTGTGGACCCTCCAAAGAAACGTCGTCTGTGGCACTTTGGAGCTGCGGATTGGGAGCCCCTCAGGCAGTACTTCTTTGATTTTCCCTGGATATTATTGCTTCCATAGCCGGAAGCCATCTGGGTGTGCCTTGGGCATTACGGAGGTTATTCTCTCGGGCACGGAAGCATACATTCCTTTCTCATATCCTTTGACTAATGCACAAAAGCCTTGGTTTAATCACGCCTGTTTTAATGCTGTCCGCAACAAGGAGAGGGCCTATAAAAGGTACCGGAGCCATCCCACCCCTGAATCACATTTTTTATACGTTTCTGCCCGGAATCATGCTAAGTCTGTTCTTTCGCTCTGCAAAAATAATTTCATCCATACAAAATGCTCTCAACTCTCTAACTCGAATTCTTCCCGCTCCTTCTGGCACCTTGCCAAAAACCTTTCTAACAACTTTACCTCATCATCCTTCCCTCCTCTTTTCAACTCTGATGGCTCTGTAGCTATTTCTTCTACTGATAAAGCAGATCTTTTTGCTCAGACTTTCTCCTCCAATTCCACCTTAGAAGATTCCGGTGCTGTTCTTCCATCACTTCCCCCCTCTGACTTCCTCATGGCTAACATTAAAATTTCTTCAGCTGATGTATTTTCTGCCATCACAGGCCTCAATACTAATAAGGCATATGGGCCTGATGGAGTCCCTCCTGTTGTTCTCAAGAACTGTGCTTCTGTGCTAACACCCTGCCTAGGCAAACTCTTTCGCCTTTGTCTATCAACTTGTACCTTTCCTTCTTGCTGGAAGTTTTGCTCTCATTCAGCCAGTCCCAAACAAGGGTGACCATTCCCAACCCTCTAACTATCGTCCAATTGCTTTAACATCCTGTATCTCAAAAGTTTTCGAGTCTGTTCTTAACAGAAAATTATAGGGCATCTTTCCTATCACAACCTTCTTTCTGATCGTCAGTATGGGTTCCGTCAGGGACGCTTCACAGGCGATCTTCTCACCTACCTTTCAGACTCCTGGTCATCCTCCTTTCGGGACTTTGGCGAAAGCTTTGCCATTGCACTTGACATCTCAAAAGCTTTCGATCGAGTCTGGCATAAATTTTTAATTTCCAAACTGCCCTCTTATGGTTTCTATCCTTCTATCTGTGCCTTCATCTCTAGCTTCCTTTCTGGTCGTACTATAGCCGCTGTTGTAGACGGCCATCGTTCTCCTAGATCTATTAACAGTGGTGTTACCCAGGGCTCTGTCCTATCACCAACTCTCTTCTTTTTATTCATCAATGACCTTCTAAGCTGTACATCTAATCCTGTCCACTCATACGCTGATGACTCCACCCTTCACCTTTCCATTCGATTCCCACAACGTCCATCTCAACAGTTACTTCAACAAACAAGGGATGAGGCTATGGCACACCTATTGTCTGACTTGGCTCGTATCTCTGACTGGGGTAAAAATAATCTGGTTGTGTTTAATGCATCTAATTTTTGCACCTGTCAACCCGACAAAATCTTCCACAGATATACCCACTAATGTTTAATAATATTCAGCTTAATCCTGCATCATCGTTGAACATGCTTGAGGTTTCATTTACTCAGGACTTATCTTGCAAAGATCATATTCCATCTCTTGTAAAATCTGCTTCTAAGAGTTTAGGTGTGCTAAGTCGACTCCATTCCTTCTTTACTCCTGCACGTTTGTTGACTCTATACAGGGGTCTTATCCGGCCCTGCGTGGAGTACAACTCTCATTGTGGGGAGGCTCCTCACGTACAGCTCTTCTCAATAGGGTGGAGTCAAAGGCTTTTCGTCTCATTAACTCTCCCCCTCTTACTGACTCGCTTCAACCTCTGTCTCTTCGCCGCACTGTTGCATCTTTATCTCTTTTCTATCACTACTTCAATGGTCACTGTTCCTCTGAACTGTCTGCATGCATTCCTCCACCTCTACGACGGGCGCATAGCACACGTTTACCAGCAAACTCTCATCCCTTTTCTGTCCAACTCTCTAATGCAAGAGTTAACCGTTACTCCCAGTCCTTAATTTATGCAACTGGTCAACTCTGGAACTGTCTCCCTCTGTCTGTATCCCCTGCTTCCTATGATCTCCAGTCTTTCAAATAGTGTTTCCAGGCATCTCGAAATGAATGGCTCTTGAATTTGGCTCTCTCTTGTATTTTGTTTTTCTCTTGGAAGGAATAGTTATTCCGGGCTCGTTGCCTTTGATTCCTTCTTCCTCACACACACACAAAAAAAAAAACACTAATAACGTCGACTGCACCAGGTGGAGTTAAAAGGAGTGTTATATATGGACCATCCTGTACATCCACTTAACCCACCAGCTTAGCCTTGGTCTTATCTCCCATCCCTCTCACCCACCCTGTACAGATAACGAACAGTAATTGGTTATCTTTTTTGTTTTCTAATTTTAAGAGAGCTTATATCAGTTCCCCATACTTTCATAATATCATCATCATCATCGTCACCACCACCACCACCACCACCACCATCATCATCATCATCACCATCATCATCATCATCATCAGCAGCAGCAGCAGCAGCAGCAATTTTAAGTTCACCACTGAACGAAGGCCTCCCCAAACCTTTTCCACTAATTCCTTGACTGAGCCAATCTCTGCCACGTTTTGACTACAAACTTCTCTATCACATCTCCCCATCTCCTGTCTGGCCTTTTTCTGCAACGCTTACAGTCTCCAGGAGTCAATCAGTCAACCTCTTGCTCCATCGGTTATCCCTTATTCTTCCTACATGATCTGCCCTCCTCCATTTCTGTCCTTTTATAACTTTTATAATGTCTTTGCCTTTAGTTTGCTCTCTCATCCAAGTTGATGTTTTCCTGTCTCTTAAAGGTATTCATTACACTGACCTTACCATTGCTCTTTGAGAATGAACTTGTTGAGTTTCCATCAATTTCTTTCAGTTTCCAAGTCTCACAACCGTACGTCATAACCGGAATATTACTTTCGTTATAAACATTTCGTTTCATATATATTGCCAAGCTGCTTTTCATGATGCCCCTATGATTACCGAAAGCTTTCCATCCAGCTGTAATCCGTCTCTTTTTTTTTTTTTTTTTTTTTTTTTTCGCAATCATGGTCTTTCGTTTGTTTTAGTATTTGTCCAAAATAATCATACTTCTCAACTTCTTCAAGAATGTCTTCACTTATTCTGATGACGCTCTCTGGTGTATTTGAATTAATAGTTTTACTACAGTTCATCTGTAGCCCAACTGTAGTGCCATACATTTGATATTCATGTATGTGTTTAGTAGTACTGTAATTTTAAGTTAGATAGGGTGTAACCTGAATATTAGTTTATAAGTTCCTATCCTAAGTAGTAATTCATATGTTAATGATTAATGTAGGGTTAACTATTTTTATATGTATGTATCTCTGTATCTATGCAGTGGGTGATGTAATTGTGGATGTTGAGCTATGGGAATTCCTCAGTCTGGTCGAGTTATGAATAACAGATGCGCGCAACTTTTCTTGTTGTTGGGCGCCGAGTTTAAACCTTAAACAGAATAATGATGAATATACAATTCTTTCCGTAACCTAGTTGTGAAATGTTTGCTAATGAAGCTGCTAGAACCCAAATATGTAAGATTAACGGTCAAAAAGCCTAAATAATGTAATTTGTGAGGATTTAAAGGTCTCGTTTGTCTTGGCCGTCACTAGATGGCATGAGCTGCTCTCAGATTCAAAGTGAGATATTGATAGAATCAGTATCTAAATTAAGTAAGGAATAAATCCCAAATTTTCCCCAATTCAATCAAAAGTCCTGGCGTCATGGGTACACTGCTAAATAAATTGTAAAGAGAATTGAAACCCACCATATTACAAAAACACCACTTCATTTGATTTAGCAGTGGCGTCGCTAGCGCCCAACGAGCTCACTCGAGCCCCAGACGTTGTATATAATGGACGTTCGTTCAGGTGAGCCGTCCACATTTCTTCTTCCTCCCCCTCTTTTTCTTTGTTTAATCCTTACTTGTCATGGACTATATGAAGTAATATTGTTGAAAGTTTAACGTAGTGACTCGAGCCCCAGACGTCGTATATAGTGGACGTTTGTTCAGCCCACAGACACTGGCGACGTCAGTGAGCGCATGAGGCTTTCCCATAATATTGTCCAAGGACTTGAGCATACACACATTACACTATCCATGAATTATTATATAAACCAAATGTAATAGTATTATTGATCTATCAAGTGAATTTTATTTTGCAAATAAGAAATAGAAATTTGTAAGTGATGTAATCTGGTAACAGAAGAGCGAAATTCAAAACCATTAACCGTTTTCTTTCTTGTAACTAAGGAAGTTAGGAGCGTGGAAGGGAACGTAGTGACTGTGAGCAATGATGTAATTTTTGAAATGAACCTCGAGGCTAAACAAGCCCGAGTGATTATGTATTCTTAGTGATTATACAATGTTTGAATAGTACCTCGAGGCTAATCAAGCCCGAGTGATTACGAATTCTTAGTGATTATGTTTCTTTTCTGAATTATTCCTCGAGGCTAGACAAGCCCGAGTGATTATGCATTTCTAGTGATTATATAGCAATGATGATTTTAAACTGTAAATAGTACTGAATTGATATTGGAGTCTAGAAAATTACCTAATGAGAGTATATTATATGGATGAAAATGAACACAAGTAATCATTCTTATTAGTTCGAGGCTATGCCAGCCCGAACAGATAACCCATGCTCGTAAAAAGGTCCCTGTCTTGAGGCTATTGTTGAGCCCAAGAGTAACTGCCAAAAAGAAAGTAAAGTACAATAACCTCATAAATCGTTGGTAGTTAGTTGTTTTCCGGGGAGGGTTAATGCCCCTCCCCGGAAAACAACTAACTGAAAAAACAAACAAGAAGCCTCGGACAAGGACTGACCAAACGATGACGACCCAGGACCGGACAAAGGACTTGGTAATGAGTACATGGAATGGAAGAGGAGCGAATGATGAGGTGAAAGAGAGAGAGATTGTCCAGGTGCTTCAGGGTGCGAAAGTGGATGTATGTGGAATAACTGAAACAAAATGGAGAGGAGAAAGTGTGAGAGAATGGGAGTATGGATGGGGTATATGTGCAGGAGTAGATGAGAATGAGAGGACAAAGGAAGGAGTGAGTATAGTTGTGAGTAAAAGATGGAAGAAGAGCATAAGACAGTATGGATCAGTTGGGTCAAGGATTGTGTGGGTAAAGTTGAAAGTTGGAATACAAATGTGGGCGATTGTGTGTGTGTATGCACCAACGCAAGATCGTGCTAGAAGAGTGAGAGAAGAGTTCTGGACAAATGTAGAAGTGTGCATGGAAAAGTTTGGAAGGAATGAGAGAGTGTTTTTGATTGGTGATATGAATGGTAAAGATGGTAATGTGAAGGTGGATGGAATAGTTGGTGAGTGGGGTGTGCCTGCTGAGATAGATGAGAATGGGAGTGCGTTAGTGGACATTTGTGCTGGGAGGGGGTTGGTGATAGCCAATACCCTCTTCAGGCATAAAATGATCCACAGGTATACATGGCCAGTGATGAGAAGGGTGGGTGGTGAACTGAATGAAAGGAAGGCAATGATTGATTATATGTGTGTGGATGAAAGGATGCGAAGATGTGTAAAGGATGCAAGAGTGTATAGAGGTTGGGGGAGTGGACTTTCTGACCACTACTTGGTGGTGGCCAGAATTAGGATGCAAGTGAGATGGAGGAATAGAAGAAGGGAAAGACGAGAGGAAGGAGTTATTGCAAGGAGAGTGGAAAGGTTACAAGAGGATGAGAAAAAGGCAGAGTATAAGAGAGAAGTGGAGGAACAATTGGGCAAATATGAATTGGAGCAGATGGGAGACGTGGAAGGTGTGTGTAAGATATTAACAGAAGAAATATGTGCAGCATGTGATGTGGTGTGTGGAAGGAAGAGAAGGCGGAGGGGGGTGCAAGGAACAGCGTGGTGGACTGCAGAGGTGAAACAGGCTGTGGCACAAAAGAAGAAAGCATACAATGAATGGGTGAGAAATAGGGGCGTGGAAGAAGTTGAGAGGTGGAAGAGAGAGTTATATGTGGAAAGGAAGAGAAAGGTGAAAAGATTAGTAAGAGAGAGTAAGAAGAGAGTGGATGAGGAATTTAGAAGGAATTTGAGTGTAAAGTGGAGGGACTGTAAGAAAATGTTCTGGAGAGAAGTGAAAAGAGTAAGACAAGGTGGAAGTGAAGTTAGCAGGGGAGTGAAAGATAAAAATGGTAGATTACTAGTGAAGGGAGAAAAAGTGAGCAGATGGAGAGAACACTTTAAGGAATTGTTGAACGTAGAGGATGGAAGTAATGCGAATATAAGTGGCTGGGGAATGGCTGGGAGAAGGAGGGAGGTGAGAAGACAGGAAGAAATCAGTAGGATAGAAGTTGTGGAAGCAATGAAGAAAGTTAAATCGGGGAAAGCCCCAGGAATTGATGGAGTGTGTGGTGAAATGCTGAAGCACGGGGGAGAGATAGTAGTAGAATGGATGTGGAAGATGTGCAGGTTGGCATGGGAGGAAGGTAGAGTCCCGGAGGATTGGAAGTCAGGTATAATTAATCCCTTGTACAAAGGAAAAGGGGAAAAAGAAGTGTGTGGTAATCATAGGGGCATTTGTCTTCTTAGTATAATAGGAAAAGTGTATGGTAGGATACTTATAGACAGAGTTAGAGAAAGAACAGAGAAATTAGTTGGAGAAGAACAGGGAGGCTTTAGGAAGGGAAGAAGTTGTGTAGATCAGATATTCATTCTTAGATCTTTAGTGGAAAAGTTTCTAGAGAAGGGAAAGAAGTTGTATGCGGCTTTCATGGATTTGGAGAAAGCATATGACAGGGTGGAGAGACAAGGATTGTGGAAAGTGTTAAGAATATATGGAGTAGATGGGAAGTTGTTGAATGCTGTGAAGAGTATGTACGATGGTGCGAAGGCTGCAGTGCATGTGGATGGTGAACTAAGTGAATTTTTCTCTTTGAAAGTTGGGTTGAAACAGGGATGTGTCATGTCTCCATGGTTGTTCAATCTGTACATGGATGGGGTAATAAAAGAGGTACAAGGTAGGGTAGTGGATGTTGGAGTGGCCCTGGTGAGAGAGGATAATGTTTGGAAACTCCCTGTACTGTTGTTTGCAGATGATACTGTGTTGTTGAGTGAAGACGAAGGGGAGCTGGAAGGCTTGGTGGATGAGTTTGAGAGAGTGTGTAAGAAACGGAACCTAAAGGTGAATGTAGGGAAGAGCAAAGTGATGGTCTTTGAGAGAGGTGAAGTTAGTGAATGTACAGCGAGGTTAGATGCTGAGGAATTGGAAAATGTGAGTACATTTAAGTATTTGGGTAGTGTGATGAGTAAGGATGGAGGTTTGGAGGGTGAAGTGCTTGAAAGGGTACAGCAGGGAAGAAAGGTTGCTGGTTCCTTGAAAGCAGTGATAAGAAACAGGGAAGTGAGCATGGAAGTGAAAAAGTTACTACATGACAGTATTGTGATACCAACTCTAACGTACGGAAGTGAAGCCTGGACATTGTTGGAAGGACACAAGTCAAGAGTGAGAGCAGTGGAAATGAGTTATTTAAGAGGAGCCTGTGGAGTCACGTGGAGAGACAGGCTGACGAATGAGGATATAAAGGAGCGTTGTGGTGTGGATGTGGATGTGATAGGAAGCGTTATGAGGAACACACTGAGGTGGTTTGGCCATGTGGAGAGGATGGAGGGTGAAAGACTGACGAAGAGAGTGTATGTGAGTGAGGTGGAGGGGGGAAGAGGGAGGGGGAGGCCGAGGATGAGATGGAGGGATGGGGTGGAGATGTATATGAGAGAGGGGGGTGTGAGTTGGGAGAGGGCAGTGAAATGGCGGGGGACAGGGCAACTTGGAGGCGATTTGTTTGTGGCCACCCCAAACGGGATTGAGGCGTCTGGCAATAGATAGATAGATAGACAGATGTATCAAATTGTTTCGTCTGGTAATAATGTTAGAGGAATGATCATCCAAAACCTTGGTAACATGTACAATCTTCTCTCACACTAAAAAGGGCCATGTAATTAAAAACGTTTTGTGGAAACTTGCATCAAGTTATTAAAGTAAAGTATATATCATTTTCTTTTCTTTATTGGTGTACCTAATCAAGGAAATTATGTCCTCAAGCCAAATTCACTCCCCTTCCAATTCAAGATTCCTTCGCTGAGGGAACGACGACCACCCGTGGTACTGACTAAATCTAAGCTCGGCCAAAAACTACAAACGCTACCACAATTCTTTTTTTTCTTAAATATTTACCATCTACTATACTAAGTCGAGTACCACCTGTATTATCCGTGGATGAGTTGATCAGTACCAACAACAGGTAAGATTATAAAATCACTAGCATTACACTGGATGAACAATAACGTTGGGGATAGTAAATTCTTACCGTTACACTGGTGACAACCACCGGTGGGATAAAATTCCCAGCTTTACACAACTTTGAGACTTTCTCTGTTCAGGTCATTCAACATTTCTTGCAGTGTCTCTGCTGTTTTTGAGATTAGGACAATGTCATCTGCAAATCTTAAATGGTTTAGCTTTTCTCCATCTATGTTTACTCCTTTGTTTTCCTAGTTTAGCTTTCTGAAAATACTTTCTAGACATGCTGTAAATAATTTGATGGAATTGTATCTCCCTGACTCACACCTTTCTCAATCTTAATTTTTTTCCGAATCTTTACGTACTGTAAGTTAACTGTAACAGTTCCCTCTTTACGTATGTTTTCAAGCAGTTTTACAATGCTCTCATTTACTTCTTGTTCTCGCAATGAATTTATGATTGTTCTGTGCCCCACCGAATCGAAAGGCTTTTCATAATCAACAAACCCTAAGCACAGTAGTTTATCATATTCTGTAGTTTCCTCAATTAGCAAATTTATCGTGTACAGAATGTAGACGATCAGTAGTCGAATACCCGCTTCGGAATCCTGCCTATTCACGAAGTGGGGTTCCGTCCAAATTTGTTGTTAATTTGTTCGTAAAGACTTTGGTGAAGAGTTTGTAAATAACTGATAATTAGCTAATGGGTCGATAGTTACCAAGATCTTTTTGAGTTGCATTATTCGTATAGCACAATAACTATAGATTACGCCATGTTTTGGAAATTTTCTTCCGTTTTACACACTGAGTAAGTAATTGGGCAGGCCTGTTCTGTACTTCTGTTCCTGCATCCTACAGTGTCTGCTACAGTTCCATCTTCTCCTGGGGCTTTTCCTCTTTTCATACTTTTCAGAGAAATGTTTACTTCGTCTGGTGTTACCCTAGGTATTTCACTTGTGTCAACTGAAAAGATATCTATTAGTACTATTGTCTTTGATGCATACACTTCTTTGTAAAAATCTTAAACTTTCTTCATCATCCAATATCAGCATTTAATTTTTTCACAGTTTTTGTCTTTCAGTGATATAATTTGTTACAGTCCTAGTACCATTTTACTTCGGACCTATTCCAGAATTTTTGCTTTTTTGATGGTTTCTTTGATGTGATCCATGTTTCTCTTTCTTTATTCTTCTCTTTGTCTCTTGTTAATAAGTTTTTTTTTTTTTTTAGTTCTGCACGTTCTAATTCATCTTTCTTTGTTTTTTCCTTTCATCTCCTTTCTTCTTTTCATGAGCTCTAGTGTGTGTGTATATATATATATATATATATATATATATATATATATATATATATATATATATATATATATGAAGACGCACCAATAAAGAGACAACAGATGTTATAAAGAACTTAATCATTTGAGCTAACAGATTGTACAAATAGATATACAGATGCATTAAGTCTTTACACTCTGTACACTTTGTGTGTGAATGTGTGTGTGTGTGTGTGTGTGTGTGTGTGTGTGTGTGTGTGTGTGTGTGTGTGTGTGTGTGTGTGTGTGTGTGTGTGTGTGTGTGTGTGTGTGTGTGTGTGTGTGTGTGAGAGAGAGAGAGAGAGAGAGAGAGAGAGAGAGGGGGGGGGTAGATACAAAAAATGATTTTTCCTTGTAAAAATTAAGGGGTAACATCACCTAACAAGAACATGAGAGAACAAACACACTATATTAATATCATAACACACCACAAAATCCTCTACGCCGCAACAGAGAAGCACAGTAAAGCCTTAACAATTAACCTTAACTACGTGGTTTACATTCTATATGACAACGTTTGCAATCCTCTTATAAGATCACGACTCCATTCTTTTCTGCAGTGATGAGAGAACACCTGGTGCTACGTACGCTATATTCGAATCCACTGGTCTACAACCAAAATGCTTCTGAGACAAAAAAGAAAATCAAAGTTTACTATTTGGTGCTCACTGAGAACGGAAATAGTTCAAATATCTGATTGACTCTAGTTTTATAAACATTCTACTTGTTCAGTATCTACGACCATTGTCACCATTGACTTTTGAATAGCACAGGATTATTGAGTAATAACTGAACTTGCTTCTTTTTCCAGAGAAATGATCCAGACACGGGCAGATATCTGACTGAATGTATAAATAAATATTTTACTGAGTTTGGACAATTTTGGTTGTTTTGTCAGTAATAATGCATGATGCGACCTGAACTTCTCAGTGCGTTATGCATTGTATCATATCATTGTGAGATGTCACTGGTGATGCAACCATTACTTAGGTCACATGACTGAAATTTTGCCCTCTACAAACTCCGCAAATCATATGGCATCATCCTCATTTGTATGTCTGCTTGATTTTGCAAAGGGACGTGCTGTTGTCTCGCCAAAGTGAGCAGTGATGCCTCGTACATCTGTTCACAAAGCAGACAATTTCTGTTATATTTGTGGTGAAGTGACATTTGCGTCACAAAAACGCAGTATTACCGCTGTAGTTAAGAAAGCTTACCATCTATATTTTGGCTGCAAAACTGAAGGTCAAGACAAGTGCTGGATTCCACATGTATGTTCAAACACTTGTGGAACAAATCTTTGCCAGTGGTTAATCAAGAAAAGGAATTCAATGCCTTTAGCTGTACCAATGATTTGGAGAGAGCCAACAGATCATAGCAACACTTGCTACTTCCGAACGGTGTCCCCAGTAGGGAAATTTTTGTCAAAGAAGCAAAAGTGGACTGTACAATAAGCAAAAATTCCATCAGCTATTCGTTCATTACCACATAGGGATGGCCTGCCTGTTCCTAAAGCACCAGAATCATTCTCATTTGAATCAGACGATGAAGAGGAGAACTACGAAACATCTAGTTCTGAATCATCAACGTCACTTGACTCGGGTTTGCCCCGTCCCCTGCCACTGAACCACACCTCATAACACAAGGTGAACTGAATGATCCTGTGAAGGATTTAAAACTGTCCAAGAGTAAGGCAGAATTATTGGGCTCCAGGCCTCAGCATTGGAATCTCGTGGAAGTTGGTATGAAGGTTTCCAAGTTCCATGACCGTCAAAAGCATCTTGTCCAGTTCTTCATGGAAGGTGATCCTGTAGGCTGCAACAACATCGATGGTCTGATGGCAACAGTCAACATCGTTTATAATGCAGTAGAGTGGAGACTTTTTATTGATTTAACGAATATGAGCCTTAAAGCTGTTTTGCTTCACAATGGCAATATTTTTCCATCCGTTCCATTGGCCATGCAGTCCATATGAAGGAAACGTATGACAACATAAAACAACTCTGGAGATGCATAACTACGACCAGCATCAGTGGCAGCTCTGCGGTAACTCGAAGGTTATTGCAATTTTGCTTGGTCTGCGGCGTGGATTTACAAAGTATGCTGTTTCTCTGTGAATGGGATAGTCGTGCAAAAGAGTCTCACTACATCAAAGGAGATTGGCCGCTTGGAAAGTCATTGGAGGCGGAGAGGAAAATTATTCACCATTCACCACGTGTGGAATCAAGAAAGATTTTGTTATCACCCTTGCACATCAAACAAGTTCTGTTGGAGAACTTTGTCAAAGCAATGGACAAATATCAAGAAGCCTTCAAGCATCTTTGTGTAAAATTTCCTTGCTTAAGTCAAGCAAAAATAAATGAACGGTGTTTTTGTTAGTTCTCAGATTCGTGAACTTCTTCGAGATTATTAATTTGACAGTGCACTGTGTGGCAAAGAAAAGACTCTTGGTAAGCCTTCAAGCTAGTAGCAACAAGATTCCTTGGAAACAACAAGCCAGACAACTACAGGGAATTGGTGGAAAACCTCCCAGCAACATACAGTACGGATGGCTGCAACATGTCACTCAAGATCCCTTTTTTATTTTTTTATTTTTTTTGCACTGTCATCTAAATTTCAGTAAAAAAAAAAAAATCGTTCCAGTGAGCGTCAGGCATGGCGAGCGATTTCACCAGGATATTGCAACAATGAAGAAACAGTATCAGGGCAAACGGAGCCCAGCAACGCTTGCGGACTATTGCTGGGCAGTGACAAGAGATGCTCCATTACTTGAACGCACGAGTCAAGCCATACGTGCAGTGCAGATGCTGAGTAATGACTGAACAGTGTACTGATGTACATATAGTGTTTTATGTAGTTGGCATGTCAAGTATAATAATGGAAAACTAGCACAAACAGATGGAAATACACTATTTTGTAGTTCATGATGAACTCTGTGGCCAACTGTCGGCATTATATATTTAAATATAAAATATAAAAAAATATCTTGCAAACAGTAGCCATTCAGCTGTATTTACTGTCATTGATTTCAGTGCATTAAAATCTATAAGAAACAACAAATTTTAATTCCGAAGCAAAGATCTTTTAAAAATGTGAAAGTAAAAGTAGAGGCATTATCTTTATCTACTCGTACGTATCCTGTGCTTGCTGTAACTTTGCTCTTTCGTGACCCATTCATCTCTATCTGTCTGTCTGTCTGTGTGTCTGTCTGTCTCTGTCTGTCTGTCTGTCTGTCTCTGTCTGTCTGTCTGTCTGTCTCTGTCTGTCTGTCTGTCTGTCTGTCTGTCTGTCTGTCTCTCTCTCTCTCTCTCTCTCTCTCTCTCTCTCTCTCTCTCTCTCTCTCTCTCTCTCTCGGCTGTAGTAGGACTTCTTCTGTTACAAGAGTTGACTGAAACTGAAATTGGCAGTCCCTGTTGGCAATAACTTAAAAATATCCTGAGTTCCTCCCTTTTCTTTCTGTTAATATCCGTCTTCCAGCAACTTTGCCTCTGGAGAATCTTTTATAGTAGAATTTTCCTTTCGTTTTACTTGTATTTCTCCGGTTTTTTTCTTCATCAAAATTGTGTACTTTTCTTATTACTTCAACTGCCACCTTTCTAGTCTTTCTCAGCCTGATGTGTTCCTTTGATTACACTTGCACTAGAGAAGCGAGAGCGAGGATTTGTTTTGGCCGGTATGTGTGTGTGTGTGTGTGTGTGTGTGTGTGTGTGTGTGTGTGTGTGTGTGCGTGCGTGCGTGCGTGCGTGTGTGTGTGTGTGTGTGTGTGTGTGTGTGTGTGTGTGTGTGTGTGTGTGTACAAATTAACTCAAACAGCTCACCTCAGAGTTTAGCCAAACTTGGTGGTAAGGTTAAGGGTCAGCCAAGGAGTTAAACCTACTGATTGTGAGAACAACAGGTCAAAGGTCAAGGTCACAATCGGCTTCCACTACAGAGATGGTGGGCAAAAATGCAAAACTACCAGGTGATATGAGGGATGCAGGGAACACCTCTCTGTTGATACGTCCCAGGACGACTATTGGACGTCAGGAAAGGGCTCCTTAACCTATGTCCAGAGTCGGAAAAAAAAAAAAAAAGAGAAAACTTTATTCACGAAAAAGGATTTCTGTTCCGTGTGGGGGAGATGTTTCATAGTCCATTGGTAATTAACAGTTTCCATTAACTGTCGGTGTGATGACGTCATTACCCTAACTGCTGTAGGTGCTGTTTATAGAAAGACACCCCAGTAAAAAGGAACATGAAACAAACAAACAAACAAATAAATAAATAAATAATGAAAGAAAGAAAGAAACAAGAATACCCGTCATCTGTGAGCCAGTAAGACTGTAATAATTTCCATCCTGAATGACTCCCAATGCTGGTTGTGTGACATGTGAACTCGTTGTGACTCTAAACAACTTTTATTGATAACTTTTCCTTCTACAATCAATACTTTGTGGGATTTAAGTTTTCGACACAGACAGACACAGGTACACTTCGTACAAAAATAATGACTATGAACTTCGTCTACCTGGCTCAAAATAAATGTCCAACACCAAGTTTGTGTGTGTACCGTAGTATAGCCGCCACAGTCACTGTACTGAGGGGTAAAATACCCGACATTCCCGGGTGCTGCTGTCCAGCATGGCACGGTTTTATATACCATTGGCATTGTTATAATATTTTAGAAGCGTGAACCAGGGTCTACCATTCTCTCTCTCTCTCTCTCTCTCTCTCTCTCTCTCTCTCTCTCTCACACACACACACACACACACACACACACACGAAACCTTCCGCCTCACAATTTCGCCGGAACACATTGTAACACCTGGTATAGGCAGGCGTTCAAACGTCCCATCACTAGGTGCTGTGCTCTGGGGGCAGGTTTGAGAAGCGCTTAGTGTCAGGATTGCATACGGACACGGCGAGGATGGCAGTCGTTGTTGACCAACAAAACACCTAGGTTATTCTGTAACCTATTGGATAATGTAACACCTCGAGAGCGGCAGAAACTGTAAGTCAGGTTGGTTTATACCTTGTAGATGTATTGTACAACATTATGAGCTTGTGTGGGAGTATGTAAATGGTGAAAGCAAGACGTTGAAATGAAGTTTTGAATTGTGATTCTAAAACTTTTGATAGTGAAGGTTATAAGCGAGTCATGCTGAAAACTGCAGGTAATATTTTGTAACTCCTGATTAATTTCTAAAGTGATTAAGTTGATTAAGACTTATCTGTATATTTTGTAGTTTAGAATGATGCATTACTGTGTTGAAGTTTAAGGTGGAAACAGTGATTTTCTCTGATGAGATATGTCAGTTGGCAGTCGTTAGCATTTTATCATATTTTTATTTGGCATTTTCGTTGCATCCATTTCATAGTGAATCTGTATATCAAATTTGCTTGTCTACGAATGTCTGTATTTTGTTTAATGTGATTCTAAAACTGTGTAATGTTCCTGTTACAGTTGGACCGTTTCATCAATAAACCAGTAACCCAAGTAAACGTGTGTCATCGTCTGGCGTTGTAAGCACCTTCAGAAACACTCCAAAGAGACTACATACCCCTTAAACAACAGGTGTAATACACATGTTTTCTAAAGGGTAAAACTGTCAGTCATTGATGGCGAGTGGTCAGCTCAGCCTAGGACAGGGGTCAGCAACCTTTGATGGACTGGGAACCTGAACTGCTCTGTTACTCAGCTGGCGGGCCACATGTTTTTAACTTGTTAAAGACTACAACCTCCATCCTCCAAAAATAACAACAACAACAACAATAATAATAATAATAATAATGATAATATTTAAATTATCTTTTTTTAAGGAAAATTATCGCACCGACTTAAATAAAAGCATTTCTTTTAAATAACCATGACCTATTAAATATTTCGTATGCATGTTATCGTCTGTCGCACAGGCCAAATTATTGCACTGGGCAATAATTTTTACACATCTGGCAGTGCTGGATCACTGAGCGCTGGGTGCAGCACGTCAACGCCTCCTAATCTGGGCTCAAGTCTGTTCAAAAACAGTTACTCCAGCAAACTAACTCAAACTAATGTTTGCCATAGTGATTAACAGCCAGTAATAACTTACACTTTTTTTCACTTATTAAGCGAAAAACGGGAATATTTTTGTGAATTCGTGGATCATACTGGCGGACCGGTCAGATCAGGTTAACAGGCCGAGTCAGGCCCGTGGGCCGTAGGTTGCCGACCCCTACCCTAGGATATTACTACACTAAGTTTGGATCATTTTAGTACTTTCTAAGGAAATAAACTGCTCAAGACTTACACTAACATTCTTTTATTTTTTCCATATTTATCTATTTATTTTTTTATTTATTTTTGTACAGCCGAACGTTATAACTGTTGATGAAATTGTTCTAAGAATTATTTTATATCATATTTCACTGCTAGAGACAGATGTAGAAGTGCAGTTAGGAATATTGCTTCACTTTTAAGACGAACAAATATGAAACTCTTACACATTATTCTGAAAAATTTGCTGGGTTCCGAAGAGCGCATCATTAAGTTTCAAAAGTTATTGTTCACTCTATTTACGTTTATCGTTAGGAAATGGATCGATATTAGAATTTGCAATAGTACAAAAAAAAAAAAAAATCCATCCTACATCCACTTCTCTGTCTGTCTGTCTGAGAGAGAGAGCCCACTGCAATAAATACTCTTAATGGCATCAGAAATAAGTGCCGTTCTTTGCATATCACACTTTTCTCTTTCAAGACATGAGAGTGGAAGAAGTGTTTTGTGACCAACTGTATTTACTGCCTGATATCATTGGTTGATTCCATTGCTAAAAATACAGGGTGGTACAGATATAACGCTCCTCTTCCACTGGGCCAGCATTACCAGTATCTATCCTGCATCATCTATTTGTTTCCTACTACCACTGCCACACTCACTCCCACACCTGCATACTCAGCTGTCCCCGCAACACATTACATACCGCCAGAGGATTTTCTAGTGGAGCGCTATTAATTCACCACCCTGTAGATAGGATGCAGGGGTGTTCAAGTGCTTAAGTTTCGAAAAGATATGAATAAAATCGAAAAAAAGCGACTTTGCCAAAATGCAGTAGGGAGTGAGGGGTTGTCAAGCGTAAGTGAAGGCAAGTGGAGTCTGACGAGCGAAAAATGGCGAAGCAATAAGAGACCCGGGGAAAATGTGAAATGTACGACAGTGGATGGAAGGAGTATGTGAGGGTAATATTAGAAGGGAGTATGTGAGGGTAATGTCGGAGGAGGAATATATGAGGGTAATGGTGGCGACCATCATCCACTCACTCGATTTAGTGCTGCCTACTTCTTCCTTAGCCTTTATCATTCTTTTTCTGTGCCTGCCCTCCTCTCTTCCTATTTCTCCCATCTTTCCTGTCACTTCTTATTGCTTTTCTTTCCTTTACAGGTGGCTTTACATTGAGTGACAAGCCAAATGGTTTCCTCTAAGCCAAGAAACCATTTACAACGCTGGGTGGTAACCATATAACCAACCCATACGTGCTCCCTACGTGTCAACAAGTGGGTTGGTGGAGGGTTAGTGCCCCTTCCCGTGAAACAAATAACTCAGAGTCAAATGGCCACCCCTTATGGAATTATTGCTTCTGGCAATAGATAGATAGATAGATAATATTAGAGGGAGGATATGTGAAGGTAATACTGGAGTGGGAATATGTCAAGATGTTAAGTTAATATTGGAGAGGGAATATATCAGGGTAATGCTGGAGGGGGTATGTGAGGGTTGTATTGGAGGGGAAATATGTGAGGGTAATATTGGAGGGTGAATATGTGAAGGTAATATTGGAGGGGGAATTTGTGGGGTTAATATTGGTGAAGTATGTGTGAGGGTAGTAATGGAAGGGGAATATGTGAGAGTAATATTGGAGGATGAGAACTATACTGGAGCAAGAACATGTGAGGGTAATACTGGAGGAGGAATAATGGGGGAGGAGTAAGAGGAATATATGAGAGTAATATTTAATTATCAATATGAACGTGGAGAACCAAATCGATTGTGTAATTGGGAATAATGTAGCGAAGAATGTAGGAAACTTTAAATATCTGGGAACGATTGTATCATCTAATGGATCATTAAACAATGAAATTGAGGAGAGTGTTAGACAGGTTTGGCGAGCTGTTGGAATGTTGAAATCTGTTTGGAATAATAATATGCTTTCGGTTCATAGTAAAGTGAAAATTTACAAGTCCATGGTTAGACCAATTTTAATTTATGGGCAAGAGTCATGGTACAATACAATTGCAACAGATCAGATGGTAGTAGGAATTGAGAACAAAATACTGAGAAGGATTCTTGAGGTAAAGTGGCAAGACAGAGTTACAAGTGAAAGAGTAGGGGATATTACGAGAGTGGAACCAGTTAATGAATAAGTGAGACTGTCTCGCTGGAAGTAGCTGGGGCACATTTACAGAAAAGAAGACAGTTTAATACAGGATGTGTCAGAGTGGATTGCTAGAGGAAGAAGAGGTAGAGGTAGGCTGAGGGAAACCTAGTTGACGGCAATGAAAAGAGAAGCAGGAGAGGAGTGTTGGTGGAACCTGAAGGAGATGGCAAGAGACAAATATTGGTGGAGAGAGTTCATCGAGGCCCTATGCATGCCGTGGGGTGCCACAGGAAGTGATTGATTGAGTGATTGAATATTTAAGGGGGAATATGTGGATATACTGTATTATTGGAGGGAGAATTCGTGATGGTAATATTCGAAGGTATATATGTGATGGTAATATTGGAAGAGGAATATGTGAAAGTAATATTGGAGGGGGAATATGTGGGGATAATATTGGATGGGGAATATGTGAGGGTAGTATTGGAGGGCAATATCTGAGGGTAAAATTGGAGGGAAAAAATGTGGGGGTAATATTGGAGGGGGAATATGTGAGGGTAACAATGGAGGGAGAATATGCTAGGGTAATATTAGATGGGTATATAAAAAATTGGTGGATGCAGTGAGAGAAATATATAATTTTAAAATTTCGACGTTCATTTAGTGAAAAAAAAAAAAAGCTAGTTTACTCGTAAAAAAAAGTGTTTAGTAACAGTTTAGTTTCAATTACTATGCAACAAAATGAATCATACAAACTTATCCCATTTATACCTGTCTAAAAGAAACTCTTACCTAAAAGTGTTTTAGGAAAAAAAGAAACATCCAACTTTCAGCCATAGCGTCAAAAAATCGTTATAATACACACATATTCATGTGGAGAATAAATAAAAGAATGCACTAGGAGTGTGTTAAAAATCGTTCAAAAACAAAAATCCAGTATTCCGTTACACCGTTTTTTTCCTTATTTCTTATTTTTTGGTGAATGTAAAAGAAAAGGAATGGGAAGAAGGAGAACACAATGCCCTCAAGAAAAACTGACAATTATCTATAACAGTTGTGAATGGAAAGGGTGCTCTGACAGCGATACCTAAATATTAATTTCATAAATAAATGAATATATATATATATATATATATATATATATATATATATATATATATATATATATATATATATATATATAAGTGCATCCGTGGCTTACGTAATAATCGTAATGTGACCACCATGATCGAAAGGAGATGGAAACATTTACACACGAAGCGATGCCAAGGCACAGACAACCCTTCCCCGGCAGTCATTTTAGTGCTGACGTACAAACACAGCAGGATATCTAGTCAAAGATGTCACATATCAAATTTGGAGTAAAGCGGGTGAAAATTGACGATTTTATGCCCATTTGAAATGTTAAGCCCTGCCCTCCTGACATTGACCCCCCACCACCACTAACTGGGGGGTAACCCTTCTGATGTAATGAGGCATGTTATAGGATGCAGATTTGAAAGATGCACCTTTAAGTTTTGGTTTCATGCCAACATGACGAATTTGAAAGGAGTAATGACGAAAAAACGATTTTTTTTAAAAACAAGTTTTGGGCCTACAGCCTGGGCCTTGGCCCAATTTGGCCCAAAATTTAATCAGGTGATCAGAAGGTTGTAGCACATCATCCCTGTAATTTTAGTCAAAATCGCACCAGTAGTTCTCGTGTAAAGTTGTCAACAGACAGACAGACACCGACAAACAAACAAACAGACAAACAGAATGAAAACAATACTCGTCCCCAGGCCCCTCCGAGGCGGGGACGGGTAATGACAACGTTTGTTTGGAATGCTCTAGTGACATGGATATTTTTTTTCTAATTTGTATCATTCATAACTCTATCTTACATCTTCCACCATTCATATGTCTACCCTGCTTAATGAATCTCGCAGAAATTGATTTGTAAAAGTATTTATTTTTGACGTGATTCGTTCCACCACCCTCCGACAGTATTCCTTCACCAGGCTTTTCCCAAATCTTTTACACTGGTCTCCACTCAAGCACTCCGCATTAAATCACCCTTGAAGCTGTCTCCCTCTTGGGAATGCAGATTTAATTTACTTAATCTGCTCTCACGGTGAAGCTCCCTTACGTATTCATTGTTCCGAGTTTATTTTGAACGCATTTTAAATAATTTCCTTTCATTCTGTATAATGGACATCCAAATTTTAATTCATAATTTTGATAAGGTGTTACTGGAATAAAATAAGTCACTATGTGAGGTATTAGTCCACTTGATTTAATCCAGGGTCCTTGTTAACTGTACAGTATAACAATGATAAACTGTTGAATGAGCTTGTATCTGTACTAAATATGACTCCTGCCTCCCTCTAGTACACATACACACACACACACACATGAGAAAAGCAAGTCAAGACCTCTAAAGGTAACTTTCCAGAGTGTAAACACCGTGGAGGAGATACTAAAAAATGCAAAGAATCTTATGGAAAAAGAGGAGTTCAAAAATATATGGATAAAAAGATGCCTAACACAAGAGGAACTGGAATTACTGAAAGAGAAGAGGGAGGACGCAAAAACAAAAAATGAGGGAAGATCAGAAGAAGAGAAGAACACATTTTTTTTTTTTTTTTTACGAAGTAATAGGATTGCAGGTACGAAAGTGGTACATAACCAGGAGGGAATAAGAAGGAGGAAGGTAGTAGAACCATGTCATCACAAGTATATAAACAAGATGATTAAGTTGATGTACTCAAATGTGGATGGAATGGTATCTAAATTATTAGAGATGAATGATTATGTCAGAGAAAATGAACCACATATATTATGCCTAACTGAAACAAAATTGACACCAAGGATATCAAATGACATACTAAACTTAGAGGAATATAATATATGGAGAAGAGATAGAAACTTAAAAAAAGGAAAAGGAATTATAATATTAACTAAGAAAAATCTAAAAGTCAATGAAATAAAACTAGATATACCCCCGCAAGTAGAACTGATTGCAGTAGAGATCAACACATCTGATAGGAAAGTAATTGTAGCCAATTTGTACATGCCACTCAGATCAAACACATGGGAAAGAGACGAATATGAGGACCTGGCAGAGAGTACAATTCAGAGTTTAAGAGCATTACTACATAAAATGGAAGAGAAATCGGAAAGAATTATACTAACTTGAGATTTTAATACAAATATAAACTGGAATACTCAAGATATAATAAGCCAAGAAAGCTGTTGGGACCAAAAGCTCCTGGATCTCGTGCAAGAGTTTCTCCTAACGCAACATGTGAGGGAAACCACCAGAAAAAGAGGACTCGATGTACCTTCAATGCTAGATCTCATATTTACTAGGCAAGAAAATGATATTGACAATTTAATATATCACCTTCCACTCGGCAAAAGCGACCATGCAGTACTAAATTGCAACTTCAGGATAGCATATGACATAGTTAACAGCAATGAAAGTTACAAAAAGAGCCTAAACTATAAAAAGGGAAATTATCATGACCTAAAGAAGTATTTCTTAGAAGTTGATTGGGAAAACGAGCTTAGAGGACAAGATTTAAATGCTGTATATAAAAAATTCTGTGAATCTTATGAAATAGGAGTCCAGAAGTATATCCCACAGCACAAAGAAGCAGATAAGAAAATACAGAAATGGTTCAATACAGAATGTAAAAAATCAGAAGAAAGAAGGGATTTGTTGTGGAATAGATACAAAAGACACAACAGTGAAAGGGCATATAATAATTACAAACAGGCAAGAAACGATTATACAAGAATAAGGAGGGAAGCCCAAAAACAGTTTGAGGAGGATATCATAAATAAAAGTAGTGATCAACCGAAGCTATTTTACAGCTACATCAGAAGGAAAACCAAAGTAAAAGACATAATACAATCCATTACGGACGAGGGAATCACCTATACACAAGAGAAAGATATTTGTGAAGCACTAAATAAGAATTTCCAATCAGTTTTTACAGAAGAAAAAAAATTTGAGAGGGACTATGTGGAACATGCATGCCCACACATACTACCAGATATACAAATATCCGAAAAAGTAATACAGGAGGAGTTAAGGAACTTAATCAGAGGAAAAACAAATGGTCCTGATGAAATTTCATCTTGGGTGCTATGAGAATGTGCAAAGGAGTTAAGTAAACCATTATTTTTAATTTTCAAGAAATCCTTGAGTTAAGGTAAACTACCTGATATTTGGAAGAAAACAAATATTGTCCCCTTATTCAAGAAAGGGAATAGACAAAATCCACTCAACTACCGACCAGTATCACTGACCAGTGTTGTAAGCAAGGTATTAGAAAAGCTTATAAGAAAAGCTTGGGTAAATCATCTAGAAGAACACAATATGATAACAGAAAGACAGTTTGGTTTCAGAAAAGGAAAATCATGGGTTACTAATCTGTTGAGCTACTATGACAGAGTAACAGACACAATACAGGAAAGAGAAGGATGGGTGGACAGTATCTATTTAGATTTCAAGAAAGCATTTGACACAGTACCAGACCAAAGACTTTTATGGAAACTGTACCGTCAAGGAGGAATTCGAGGCAAACTGTTTTGTTGGATGCAAGACTTTCTCATAAAAAAAGAAATGAGAACAGTACTAAGGGGAAACTACTCATCATGGAAAGAAGTGACTAGTGGAGTACCACAGGGCTCAGTGCTGGCACCAATCATGTTTTTGTTGTATATAAATGATAAAGACAGTAACACTGGAAATGAAAGCTATCTAAATATGTTTGCAGATGATGCAAAAATACAAAGGAGAATTACTAACAGAGACTCTTGTAAAGAGCTACAAAAAGAATTAAGTAAACTTCATGAATGGAGTAATACATGGCAAATGGAATTCAATTTGGACAAGTGTCATGTAATCAAGTTTGGTAAAAGTGGAAAAAGACCTGATTGGGATTGTACGTTAGGAAATAAAACCCTACACACATCAGAAAGAGAGAAGGACCTAGGTGTGATTATCAATAACAGACTATCTCCGGCTGACCACATCAGTGAGAAGGTACGGAACATGTATACACTGCTTGCAAATATGAGAATAGCATTCACATACATAAATGAAGACATGCTAAGAATAATAATAACATCATTCATCAGACCAACCCTGGAGTATGCATCAGTAGTCTGGAGTCCTCATCTCAAAAAACACATAGACGAGATTGAAAAAGTTCAAAGGTCCGCTACAAGGTGGATACCAAGCTTAAGGGATCTAAGCTACGAAGACAGACTAAATAAATTGAATCTACCAACACTACAGGATAGAAGGAAAAGAGGTGACATGATAGTGCTATATAAATGCATATCAGGGAAGGAGAAAATAGACATAAATGAGTACTTGACATATGGGGAAGCATCAGCAAGAGGACACTGCAAAAAACTGCATAAGAAGAGAGGTGATAAATACGTGAGGAATTTCAGTTTCCCAACCAGAGCAATTGATCAGTGGAATGCACTACCGAATGAAATAGTGTGTGCCAAAACAATTCACAAATTTAAGGATATGTACGATAAATATGGTTTAAGACACGGGACAGTACGAGCTTGACTCATTCCTGTAAAGATACAATTAGGTAAGAACAATTAGGTAAGAACACAGCCAACTCTCCCCTTTACATTCCCCTTTTATTTTCCTGTCTTTAGTGTTTCTCCTTCAATTCTCCCTTCCCTCTCGTCTGCCAATTTATTTCTGACTTTCCTATTCCTTAGTTCCCTTAACTTTTTCATTGATCCTCCTGCCTTTAGCACACTGTGCCAGTTTCTTCTCTCTCTCTCTCTCTCTCTCTCTCTCAGGCGACAGATCTTCCAATCAATATCCATGAAAAAGTCCGCTCTGACTGATGGAAGATGGCGAAAGACCTACATAAGCGTCCCTTACTCCCAGCACACACACACACATGCACACACATACACACACACACACATGAAACTCCTCTCTCTCACGTGCACAGCCGTCCAACACAAATCTTTTCGAATGCTAGCAGAGTAGAGATTAAATCACATTTGATCCACCCGCCAATCTCTTAATGCCAGGAGTCTCTTTAAACATTTTTCAGCTTTATATTTCTTCCCCAATTTTTTTTCCTTCCTTTATACAAACGGCAAACTAGAACAAAACAATAATAATGGAAAACCGTAGTGTGTGGACAGACACCAACAACCTAAAAATAATCAAACACTAGACTTTTTTTTTTTAAATTAACCACATATATACAATGTGTTTTATTATTTTTTTTTTTTGTTATGCTGCCAACCAATATCATACAGAACAACCGAGTAGTGGGAAGGGGCATATGGAGGCTAAGGCCCGTATTCCAGCCTATTAACCTCTTACCTGTGGGGCGTCACTTTTGTGATGCTCAGGAGCATGGGATCATATTGCGGGGCATCACTTTTGTGATTCTGTGTTATTTTGAATTGGCCCGGGCTTTCAAGTGGTGGCTTGTATCATGTATCAGTACTACTAGTGTCCAGCTATACTCAGTTCTGCTAATGTCATCTGTACTCCTATCCACTGTTGACAATTTACCCATTTTTCCCCTGTTCTTGACTCCCCTCCTTACCTCCCCTCAATTACCCTCTCCTCCCGCCTGCCCAGCTGCGCTTTGCTACACAAATTCTGAACGGATTTTTCCACTCATTTAATCCATTGAAATGTGCCCTATGCCCTATTCTTATACATAATAATATATAAAAGAAAGAGAAAAGGTAATTGATACTGCCATACATCTGGAATGGGCTAATTATCACCTGGCAATACCCCACGTGCACCCGTTTGCTAATTTTCCCTGTTTATTTACTCTTGAAATATGCTGTATGACCTGTTCTCATAATAAAAATATATATATAAGAAAGAAAGGGAGAAGCCTAAATGATATTTACATTCACCTGGAACTACGTAATTTATTATGTATTGTCTAGATTTCCCGCTAACCATTTCATAGGGTATAAATTAGCAGCTGTCACCACGCTGTCATTGTCAACCCTTCACCGCCCCTCGGCCACAGCATTCAGTTTACTGTCATCTTTCAAGGTGAAACCACTTCGGATTCGCGCCTGTCCAATTCTGCAGCTTTTTAGCCTCATGCAAAGGGCCCTGTGACCTCTACCCCTATTAAACCTCGTGTGGGAAGGGGTAAAGGGCTAAGTGACTCTGCTGTGGAACGTGAACTGGCTAATATCAATGATAATGATGGACAGTGACTAAGATATTTCTGGTGACTCTAAAACAGTTCGAGTGGAAATGTAAATAATGTGTAAAATAATGTGTAAATAGCAAGTGAAAGCAATGGATGTAAATATGATTGAACAGTGGAAAATAGTTTTATAAGTTACTGCAGGTGACAGTGCATAACATAGTGTAAATAAAACAGAAATGTAAATATTGAAAATACATTACGTAGTTTACTGAACGTGAAAATGAATGCCTGGAGTGAAAATAAACTACTGTTACTGAAGGAAACTTATGGATAAATACTGTAGATATATATATGTGTAATAAAGTAATAGGAATATAAAGTGTGAGTGTGTTTATGAATAATAAATTACAGAATACCAGCAGGGAATGATCACGGGTGGGAAGCTCGTATGCGCTCGTAATTTACATTGCTTTCACATTTTTTTTTTTTTTTGGAGTATGGATTCCAAACTACTTGAAAACCATAGAATAGTATTTCTAGTGATAATATCAGGCGGTGGTAATCATATTATGGGGTGTTGGGAAGTGTAAAGTGGAGACTTCATTACCCAACTTCAGATGTCCCCACAAGTCCTACGGTTGTCGACGAAGGCTCAACAAACATCCTAGGAGAAAGCTGAAGATATGAGCCATATGCATATATAATTATAATATTCTAGGACTAATAACTGATTTTTGTCAAATATTTTTAAAAAGTCAGTCTGAGCTTGAATATCCCCGCGGGAGGCACAAGGAGTGGCGAAAACATCCCCGCGGTGTAGGGGTTAAGGATGCTTCTTTGCACATTTTCCTCAGAGATATTTTAGATCCGGATAGTTAATTCCTTTCATATCATGCCAATGCAGAGTATGTCGATATTAGAATGATTTAAGAAACACAAGAGTATAATAACGTATAATAAACAAAATAAATTGCTTAGGAAAAATGTTAGGGAGATTACTTACCTGATGAGAATACAGGGTTAAATGTAACCCCTCACATTTCAAGCCTGTCTTAAATTAACTAAAACAGTCTCGAGATAGTAAGTATTAGATATAAAAAGATGTCAGTTTAGTGAAGGGCTTATGTAATATATATTTAAGTTCCCTTTTATTATATCTTCCCATTTTATTTGATTTATTGCTGTTCACTCGCTGACTAATATATTAATTGATGTAAATAGTACCCATGTTACCTTCTTCTTACACCAGTTTAATAATAATAATAATAATAATAATAATAATAATAATAATGATAATAATAATAATAATAATAATAGCTATAATAAAATCATCATCGTCATCATCATCATCATCATCATCTTCATCGTCATCATCATCATCGTCATTATCATCATCTGGCCTTTCGTTTCTCAAAAGTTCCAGTTTTCCAAAAGAGTTCACTTACACTTGAAATACATCTGCACCTTTATCATTAATGCACAAGAACTATGACATTCTTCGTATAAGCCACAATACAAACTAAAAGCGGCAGTAACAAAATAATGATATAATTCCCCCATGTACTGCCTGATATTTCGATATTTTATGGTATCTCAGTGTGAAAGCATGAAAGACCTTATATTCGCACACGCACGCGGTACGCACGCACAGACTCTCTCTCTCTCTCTCTCTCTCTCTCTCTCTCCTGCATAATAATACATCTGTTATCTCTGTGTCATCTTAGTTTTCGACTTGTCTGTACTTGATGTGTCGTCTGTTAGATGATGGAAAAGAATCAGAGGCGGGATGGTAGATGATGATGATGATGACGGTGATGATGATTATTTTTATTATGAGGATTAGTATTTACCTATCTATTGATTTCTCTTTTCCCTGTCTATCTATCGTTTTCAATTGGTAACCCCACCGACATCGTTTATTTGCCTGTCTGCATTTATGTAATGTCTGTCTGTATTTCCCTGACTTTCTATTTTCTCATAAGGCTCTTGTTTGTCAAGGCCGCCAGGAAGCCAACGCAAACACCAGTACATCAGCCTGGGTACATATACTGTGTAGGTATGGCGGATAACACAGCAGAAATAGACAGTTACAGGGCACTAACACAGATGAAGCACATCGCTCTGGCTCAGTTTGATCGAAGTTATGGTTAACGATGATGCACTATTGACTGAACAGCTACAAGTGAAACAAATTAATTGAAAAAGTTCCAGATTAACCCCCACCACTCGTCCAAAACACAAATCCACTTTATTGGCGCTGCAATTCAGTGTTGGGTACTTTAAAGACAGCACACAGCTCATCCACAAACTCACAGAGGCTTGAACCGAACACATAATATTAATTTGGGTGAAGGTAACTAATTTCTGCATCAGTTACAAGAGCTTTGATTTGCAGGTCTATCCAGTCTGCAGGTGAAACCATTGTTGAAACATCATAATTTGTGTGTGTGTGTGTGTGTGTGTGTGTGTGTGTGTGTGTGTGTGTGTTGTTAATAAGTCCCTATATCAGCAGTGCCCTCAAAACCCGGTAGGCAGACCTTGAGTCATCTATCTATCTATCGTCAGATGCCTTAATCTCGTAAGGGATGGCCACAAACATATCGCCTCCATGTCGCCCTGTCCCCAGCCATTTCACTGCCCTGCTCCCAGCTCAATCCCCCCCTCCTTCTCTCATATAACTCTCCACTCCAATCCTCCATCCCATCCTTGGCCTCCCTCTCCCCCCCTCCACCTCACTCACATACACTCTCCTTGTCAGTCTCTTGCTCTCCATCCTCTCCACATGTCCAAACCACCTCAGTGTGTTTCTCCTAATATTTCCTGTCACATCCACATCCACACAATAACGCTCCTTCACCTCATTTGACAGTCTGTCTCTCCATGTGACTCCACATGCTCCTCCCAAATAACTCATTTCCACTGCTCTCACTCTTGACTTATGTCCCTCCAGCAAGGGCCAAGCTTCACTTCCATACGTTAGAGTTGGTATCACAATACTGTTATGTAGTAGCTTTTTCACTTCCATGCTCACTTCACTGTTTCTTATCACTGCTTTCAAGGAACCAGCAACCTTTCTTCCCTGTTGCACCCTGTCAAGCACTTCCCCTCTAAACTTCCATCCTTACTCATCACACTACCTAAGTACTTAAACACACACACATTTTCCATTTCCTCCTCATCCAACCTCACTGTACATTCACTGACTTCATTTCTTTCGAAGACCATATCTTTACTCTTCCCTACATTCATCTTTAGATTCCGTTTCTTCCACACTCTCCCAAACTCATTCACCAAGCCTTGCAGCTCCCCTTCGTCTTCACTTAACAATACAGTGTCATCTGGAAACAACAGTAGGGAGTTTCCGAACACTGTCCTCTCTCACTAGGGCCACTCCAAAATCCACTGCCCTACCTTGTATCTCTTTTATAACCCCAACCATATACAGACTGAACAACCATGGAGACATGACATTTCCCTGCTTCAATCCAACCTTCAAATAGAAAAACTCACTCAGTTCATTATCCACACGCACTGCAGCCTTAGCACCCTCATATGTACTCATCACGGCCTTCAACAACTTCCCATTTACCTCATATATTCTTGATACTTTTCACAATCCTTGTCTATCACCCGGTCATATGCTTTCTACAAGTCCATGAAGGACGCATACAACTTTTCCTTCTCTAGAAACTTTTCCACTAAAGATCTAAGAATGAATATGTGATCTACACAACCTCTTCCCTTCCTAAAACCTACCTGTTCTTCTCCAACTAATTCCTATGTTATTTCCCTAACTCTGTCAATAAGTATCCTACCATATACTTTTCCTATTGCACTAAGAAGACGAACGCCGCTATGATTACCACACACTTCTTTTTCCACTTTTCCTTTGTACAGGGGAATAATTCTACCTGACTTCCAGTCCTCCGGAACTCTACCTTCCTCCCAGGCCAATCTGTACATCTTCCATATTCATTCTACTACTATCTCTCCCCCATGCTTCAGCATTTCACCACACACTCCATCTATTCCTGGGGCTTTCCGCATTTTGACTTTCTTCATTGCTTCCACAACTTCCATCCTACTGATTTCTTCCTCTCTTCTCACATTCCTCCTTCTCCCAGCCATTCCCCAGCCACTTATACTTGCATTACTTTCATTCTCTTTGTCCAACAATTCCTTAAAGTTTACCCTCCATCTGCTCACTTTTTCTCCCTTCTCCACTAATATTCTACTATTTTTATCTTTCACTCCCCAGCTAACTTCTTTGGCACCCTGTCTCACTTTATTTACCTCTTTCCAGAACATTTTCTTACATTCCCTCCATTTTACACTCAAGTTCCTTCCAAACACCTCATTCACTCTCTTCTTACTCTCTCTTACTAATCTTTTCACCTATCTCTTTCTCTCTACATAAAACTCTCTTTTGTCTCTCAACTTCTTCCATGCCTCTGTTTCTCATCCACTCACCTTATACTTTCTTCTTTTGTGCCACAGCCTGTCTCCCCTCTTCAGTCCACCACGCTGTTCCCTGCACTCCCTTTCGTCTTCTCTTCACCCCACACATTAATAACAATATTGAGTCATGAATAACAATATTGTGTTGTGGTTGACGTGATGGTGATGGCAACGTTAGTGGAAAACGTGGATGTTAGGGATTTTATGAATGTTTACAGCTAGATAACTACCCGTAATTGCTAAGGAACTGAAAACCTCTGTATATTAAATAAACCACTGTTATCCTGTAGTTTCCTCGGAACCATTGCACACAACACTTAGTGGACAAGAAAAATTTTCATGCAATCCTAAAAACAAATAACAAGAATGCTGCAGTACTGTGGCTTGCACAGTTGACATGTGTTCAAAGAGATCCCAAGTGGTTCAATTTGGAAGTATTTTTAAAAGAATTGCTCTGATGGTATTTGGTTTCTCATTACTGCAGCGAATGGGAAATATAGACATTATTGCAACTAGGTATCATGAAAGGCAGAAGGATAAAATCGGTCCAGGTACAAGAGACATAATTCCAGGTGTCATTTCGTGTCTTTTTACATGATATGAGCACATTTACGTCGCTTTACTGTCCGTGTAACTGAACACTCAAGTTCCCTTTGGTTCTAATACATCGTCCCATCACTGCAACATGTGGAAGGTATCGATTTTGTCTTAAATCTAAATATCGTTACTTGGACATGTAATATAGTATCGCATCTGCTATCATGCCCTTTGTGAAATTTACGTCAAATAATCACTAATGTTACAGAATATACGCACAGATTGTGCTGGAATATATGGTCATTTAACCCTTCCGTGGCCATGGGTCCGGAATTTTTTGTGCACCCCAGGCCGATGCCGGGGCCATTTTCTGATGTTTTGAAAATTGATTTTGTTTTTCTTGCCATATTGAAGAGAAAGTTCAGATGCACCTAACAGTGCAAATCCCAGCTTCCTAGACCCATTCTGTGTCTTGCAATGGAGTGCGAATGTTGCGGAAATATCAGCAACTGATATCTGCCACCGAGAGGTGCTGCCGCAGTGCAAGTTCGCAGGTGTTGTTATCACTTTTTTTTACACCCCCAAAACAATGTGAATGGTGCTGAAATGTTGCACATGTACGAGATATGATGATATCGAATGATTTCAGTGCATATGTTAGGAATGGCTTGAAAAAAAATCATTATGAATATTTTTTCACCTTTTTGATATAAAATATGTTTATGGTAGTTTCAAGTTATTTTTTGTTATCGTTGTGCCCATGCTTGGAAAAGGGAGTGAAAGGGTTGGATTTTCAGTCCTAAATGAGAAAATTGCCCATCCCCCGAGGCTAGGCTCTCCCACGGGAGATGAAAGTGGAGGGTCAGATCCGATTAGCAATAGGAAGCTGCGTCACAACTTGCTGCTACCACACCACGTGCATGCTTAAAAATAGAATCGTAATGCAGTTTCAAAACTACGAATAAGTCTAATTATTACGAATACAGAGACAAAGCAGAAATAAATACGTTTACAGACGGAGGAAAACGTATTTTTTCCATAATAACATGTTCAACTTTATCATTTTACCCTATTATTTTCGGAATATATGTTGCTGCCTGTATGTCGTGAGTGTTGGCAAGTATAATATTTTCTGCCTTGGTCTAGATAATGGGTGTAACTATGTGTGTTTAGGCATGGTCACAAGCAAAAAAAAATTGTACATCCACTAGGCATGGCAGCAGGTGGTGAACTGACATCTGAGGTGTGAGAGCGTGAAGTGAAACTCAGTCTCACGTCCCAGACGATCATTCACTTCCCAAAAGTTTTCACAGCTTTCTGCAAGTCGCACTGCATCGAATAATCCAAATCAGTACAACAAACTTGAGCAAATAGGTAACGATACTAAGACAAAAATGAATTTTTATTTTATTTTCATGTCTTTTTTGTTTATGCTTGTGTTTATTTATAATCATAAACAGGGTGGTTGTGTGTGTTTTGCAAGGGAGGAAAATGATGATTTTTCTGTCTAAGTTGAGACAATGGGTGTAACTATGTGTGTTTAGGCATGGCAAAAAAATTGTACATCCACTTGTCACAGCTGCAGGTGGCGATCTGACAGTGACCGATGAAGTGTGAGAGCGTGAAGGTTAGTCTCATGCCTCAGATGTTCGTTCATTCCCGAAAGTTTTCACAGTTTGCTTTAAGTCGCACTGCATTGAATGATACAAACCAGTACAAAAAACCTGAGCAAATAGGTACAGATACCAAGACAAAAATGTATTTTTCATCTATTATCATGTCTTTTTTGTTTGTGCCTGTATTACTTCAGAATCGTAAATAAGTGGTTGTGTGTGTTTTGCAAGAGAGGACAGAGATGATAGTTTCTGCATGGGTTGAGATAATGGGTGTAGCTGTGCTTGTTTAGGCATGGACAGGAGTGAAAACAATCGAAAATCCACTCATCACAGCAGCAGGCTCTGAACTTCTTGATGAGGTGTATGGGAGTGTAGTGTAGGTTAGTCTGAAGACGTTCAAAACGTTCATTCACTTCCAAATTTTTTTTGCAGTTTTCTATAGGTCGCACTCAACGACGCCTGCAGGCATTTATCGGCTAAATGTCATTTGACGCCGGCGGCCATGGAGAGGTTAATACTGGAATATGGACACAGTTATGGCATGAAGACAGACACAGTCTAATGTACTGACTCTTTACAGCCACTTGAATCTCTCAGTGTTATTTCTATAACACCACGTCTGGGGAAATGAGGGAGACATACTTAAAACTTAAATCAGTAGGCAAGAACTAAGTTTCTGATGGCCACTTGTGCAACCCATGATGACTATAATGTGTACAGTCAAATACTAAAATCCATTTGCTTCCCTTGCCATTTTTTATTGCTGGATTCATAGACACTTCAGTGAATCGTAGTGGACAAAGATGCATGTTATCACCCACAGATAAATTATAATATACACCTCAGTCCACTACATCACACTCCAGCTTCTGTGAATCCAGAGAAAGGAGAGGTGAACGGACTTTCATATTTGGCTTTACATCGCTCATGGTTACTCTGACGAAGCAAGCAGGATAACCACATTTACTGTGTATATTTATTCAATAAATAACTGTCATGAACTGAGGACCTGTTATATAAATCTATGCCAGTTCAGTGTTACAAAAAGGAAAAATAAACATGAATCATGGTTCAAATTTATGTACTTCACTGTGAAATGAACATGTTTCCGTTGCATAAGCATAATTTTATCCAGCATAAATGCATGCTTGGTTGCAATATGCTCTCTGTTATTAAGGTGACGTGAGCAAGGTATTAATTTCTTCCTACCTGGACACCACCTAAAGATGTTTCCAAATATAATTTGTGTCTTAATTCCGTGTCTTAGTTCGTAAAATGCACTGACTTATATGGATTAATCACCAAAGGTATCACACACACACACACACACACACACACACACACACACACACACACACACACACATTCGTGCAGGAGTTTTTCCTAATGCAACATGTAAGGGAAAGCACCAAAAAAAGAGGACTCGATGCACCCTCAGTGCTAGATCTTATATTTACTAGGCAAGAAAACGATATTGACAGTTTAATGTATCACCCTCCATTTGGCAAAAGCGACCATGCAGTTCTAAATTGCAAATTCAGGATTGCATATGACATAGTTAACAGCAATGAAAGTTATAAAAAGAGCCTAAATTATAAAAAGGGAAACTATCATGACCTAAAGAAGTACTTCTTAGAAATTGATTGGGAAAAGGAGCTTAGAGGACAAGATTAAATGCTATATATAAAAAATTCTGTGAACTTTATGAAATAGGAATCCAGAAGTACATTCCACAGCACAAAGAAGCAGAAAAGAAAATAAAGAAATGGTTCAATACAGAATGTAAAAAATCTAAAGAAAAAAGCGATTTGTTGTGGAACAGATACAGAAGACACAATAGTGAGAGGGCATATAACAACTATGTACAGGCAAGAAACGATTATACAAGAATAAGGAGGGAAACCCAAAAACAGTTTGAGGAGGATATCATAAATAAAAGTAGTGATCAACCGAAACTATTTTACAGGTACATCAGAAGCAAAACCAAAGTAGAAGATAAAATACAATCCGTTACGAATGAGGGGATCACCTATACACAAGAGAATGATATTTGTGAAGCACTAAACAAGAATTTCCAGTCAGTTTTTACAGAAGAAAATAATTTTGAGAGGGATGATATGGAACATGCATGCCCACACATATTACCAGATATACAAACAACAGAAAAAAAAAATACAGGAGGAGCAAATTAGACAAAGGAAAAGCAAATGGTCCTGATGAAATTTCATGCGTGCTACATGAATGTGCAAAGGAGTTAAGTAAACCGTTATTTTTAATTTTCAAGGGATACCTTGGGACAAGGTAAACTACCTGATATTTGGAAGAAAGCAAACATTGTTCCCTTATTCAAGAAAGGAAATAGACAAAATCCACTCAACTACCGACCAGTATCACTAACCAGTATAGCAAGCAAGGTATTAGAAAAGCTGATAAGAAAAGCTTGGGTAAATCATCTGGAAGAACACAATGTGATAACAGGAAGACAGTTTGGTTTCAGAAAAGGAAAATCTTGTGTTACTAATCTGTTGAGCTACTATAATAGAGTAACAGAAACATTACAGAAAAGAGAAGGATGAGTGGTCAGTATCTATTTAGATTTTAAGAAAGCATTTGACAGAGTACCGCACCAAAGGCTTTTATGGAAACTATACCATCAAGGAGGAATTCGAAGCAAACTGTATTGTTGGATGCAAGATTTTCTCAATAAAAGAGAAATGAGAACAGTACTAAGGGGAAATTACTCATCATGGAGAGAAGTGACTAGCAGCGTTCCACAGGGCTCAATGCTGTCACCAATCATGTTTTCAGTATATATAAATGATATAGATAGCAACATTGGAAATGAAACCTATCTAAATATGTTTGCCGATGATGCAAAAATACAAAGATCAGTTACTAATGCACACTCTTGTAAAGAGCTACAAGAAGAATTAAATAAACTTTATCAGTGGAGCAATACATGGCAAATGGAATTCAATGTGGACAAGTGTCATGTAATCAAGTTTGGTAGAAGTGGAAAAAGACCTGATTGGGGCCATAAGTTAGGAAATTAAACCCTACACACATCAGAAAGAGAGAAGGTGTGATTATTAATAACAGACTATCTCTGGCTGACTACATCAGTGAGAAGGTACGGAACATTTATACACTGCTTGCAAATATCAGAATAGCATTCACATACATAAATGAAGACATGCTAAGAAAGATAATAACATCATTCATCAGACCAACCCTGGAGTATGCATCAGTAGTCTGGAGTCCTCATCTCAAAAAATAAGATTGAAAAAGTTCAAAGGGCTGCTACAAGATGGGTACCAAGCTGAAGGGATCTAAGCCACGAAGAAAGACTAGAAAAACTGAATCTGCCTACACTACAGGAGACAAGGAAAAGAGGAAACACGATTATGATATATAAATGCATATCTGGGAAGGAGAAAATAGACATAAATGATTACATAACCTCTGAGGATTCATCAGCAAGAGGACACTGCAAAAGACTGCATAAAAAGAGAAGAGATAATGACGTAAGGAAATTTAGTTTCCCAAATAGAGCAATTGATCAGTGGAATGCACTACCGAATGAAATAGTGTGCCAAAACAATTCATAAACTTAAGGATATGTACGATATATATGGTTTAAGACACGGGACAGTACGAGCTTGACTTATTCCTGTAAAGATACAATTTGGTACGTACAATTAGGTAAGGTAAGAACAAACACACACACACACGTGCTCGCGTGTAGGCATACACTCACACAGACACTGCACTGAGTGTATATATATATATATATATATATATATATATATATATATATATATATATATATATATATATATATATCTATATCTATATCTATATCTATATCTATATATATATATATATATATATATATATATATATATATATATATATATATATATATATATATATATATATATATATATATTGCCAGACGCCTCAAGCCCGTTTGGGGTGGCCACAAACAAATCGCCTCCAAGTCGCCCTGTCCCCCGCCATTTCACTCCCCTGCTCCCAACTCACACCCCCCTCTCTCATATACCTCTCCACCCCATCTCTCCATCTCATCCTCGGCCTCCCCCTCCCTCTTTCCCCCTCCACCTCACTCACATACACTCTCTTCGTCAGTCTTTCACCCTCCATCCTCTCCACATGGCCAAACCACCTCAGTGTGTTCCTCATAACGCTTCCTATCACATCCACATCAACACCACAACGCTCCTTTATATCCTCATTCGTCAGCCTGTCTCTCCATGTGACTCCACAGGCTCCTCTTAAATAACTCATTTCCACGGCTCTCACTCTTGACTTGTGTCCTTCCAACAACGTCCAAGCTTCACTTCCGTACGTTAGAGTTGGTATCACAATACTGTCATGTAGTAACTTTTTCACTTCCATGCTCACTTCCCTGTTTCTTATCACTGCTTTCAAAGAACCAGCAACCTTTCTTCCCTGCTGTACCCTTTCAAGCACTTCACCCTCCAAACCTCCATCCTTACTCATCACACTACCCAAGTACTTAAATGTACTCACATTTTCCAATTCCTCACCATCCAACCTCGCTGAACATTCACTGACTTCACCTCTCTCAAAGACCATCACTTTACTCTTCCCTACATTCACCTTTAGATTCCGTTTCTTACACACTCTCTCAAACTCATCCACCAAGCCTTGCAGCTCCCCTTCGTCTTCACTCAACAACACAGTATCATCTGCAAACAACAGTACAGGGAGTTTCCAAACACTATCCTCTCTCACCAGGGCCACTCCAACATCCACTACCCTACCTTGTACCTCTTTTATTACCCCATCCATATACAGATTGAACAACCATGGAGACATGACACATCCCTGTTTCAACCCAACTTTCAAAGAGAAAAATTCACTTAGTTCACCATCCACACGCACTGCAGCCTTCGCACCATCGTACATACTCTTCACAGCATTCAACAACTTCCCATCTACTCCATATATTCTTAACACTTTCCACAATCCTAGTCTATCCACCCTGTCATATGCTTTCTCCAAATCCATGAAAGCCGCATACAACTTCTTTCCCTTCTGTAGAAAATTTTCCACTAAATATCTGAGAATGAATATCTGATCTACACAACCTCTTCGCTTCCTAAAGCCTCCCTGTTCTTCTCCAACTAATTTCTGTTCTTTCTCTAACTCTGTCAATAAGTATCCTACCATACACTTTTCCTATTATACTAAGAAGACAAATGCCCCTACATTACCACACACTTCTTTTTCCCCTTTTCCTTTGTACAAGGGAATAATTATACCTGACTTCCAATCCTCCGGGACTCTACCTTCCTCCCAGGCCAATCTGCACATCTTCCACATCCATTCTACTACTATCTCTCCCCCATGCTTCAGCATTTCACCACACACTCCATCAATTCCTGGGGCTTTCCCTGATTTAACTTTCTTCATTGCTTCCACAACTTTTATCCTACTGATTTCTTCCTGTCTTCTCACCTCCCTCCTTCTCCCAGCCATTCCCCAGCCACTTATACTCGCATTACTTCCATCCTCCACGTTCAACAATTCCTTAAAGTGTTCTCTCCATCTGCTCACTTTTTCTCCCTTCTCCACTAGTAATCTACCATTTTTATCTTTCACTCCCCTGCTAACTTCACTTCCACCCTGTCTTACTCTTTTCACCTCTTTCCAGAACATTTTCTTACACTCAAATTCCTTCCAAATTCCTCATCCACTCTCTTCTTACTCTCTCTTACTACTCTTTTCACCTCTCTCTTTCTTTCTACATATAACTCTCTCTTCCGCCTCTCAACTTCTTCCACGCCCCTATTTCTCATCCATTCATTGTATGCTTTCTTCTTTTGTGCAACAGCCTGTTTCACCTCTTCAGTCCACCACACTGTTCCTTGCACCCCCCTCCGTCTTCTCTTCCTTCCACACACCACATCACATGCTGCACATATTTCTTCTGTAAATATTCTACACACACCTTCCACGTCCCCCATCTGCTCCAATTCATATTTGCCTAATCGTTCCTCCACTTCTCTCTTATACTCTGCCTTTTTCTCATCCTCTTGTAACCTTTCCACTCTCCTTGCAACTACTCCTTCCTCTCGTCTTTCCCTTCTTCTATTCCTCCATCTTACTTGAACTTTAATTCTGGCCACCACCAAGTAGTGGTCAGAAAGTCCACTCCCCCAACCTCTATAAACTCTTGCATCCAATATACATCTTCGCATCCTTTCATCCACACACACATAATCAATCATTGCCTTCCTTTCACTCAGTTCACCACCCACCCTTCTCATCACTCGCCATGTATACCTGTGGATCATTTTATGCCTGAAGAGGGTATTAGCTATCACCAACCCCCTCCCAGCACAAATGTCCACTAACGCACTCCCATTCTCATCTATCTCAGCAGGCACACCGCACTCATCAACTATTCCATCCACCTTCACATTCCCAACTTTACCATTCATATCACCAATCAAAAACATTCTCTCATTCCTTCCAATATATATATATCATCATCATACCCCCTGGGGGTAGGGTTTTTTTTTTCAAGAATACTCTCCCAGTATCCCTGCTTGTCGTAAAAGGCGACTAAAAGGGTTGGCGGAGGGTCAGTGCCCCTCCCTGGAAAACAACTAACTAAACAAACAAACAATAAGCCTCGGACAAGGACTGACCAAACCATGACGACCAAGGACCGGACAAAGGACATGGTTATCGGAACGTGGAATGTAAGGGGAGCGAATGATGAGGTGAAAGAGAGAGAGATTGTCCAGGTGCTTGAGGGTGCAAAAGTGGATGTATGTGGAATAACTGAAACAAAATGGAGAGGAGAAAGTGTGAGAGAATGGGAGTATGGATGGGGTATATGTGCAGGAGTAGGTGAGAATGAGAGGGCAAAGGAAGGAGTATCTATAGTTGTGAGTAAAAAATGGAAGAGGAGCATAAGACAGTATGCATCAGTTGGGTCAAGGATTGTGTGGGTAAAGTTGAAAGTTGGAATACAAATGTGGACGATTGTGTGTGTGTATGCTCCAACGCAAGATCGTGCTAGAAGAGTGAGAGAAGAGTTCTGGACAAATGTAGAAATGTGCACGGAAAAGTTTGGAAGGAATGAGAGAGTGTTTTTGATTGGTGATATGAATGGTAAAGTTGGGAATGTGAAGGTGGATGGAATACTTGGTGAGTGGGGTGTGCCTGCTGAGATAGATGAGAATGGGAGTGCGTTAGTGGACATTTGTACTGGGAGGGGGTTGGTGATAGCCAATACCCTCTTCAGGCATAAAATGATCCACAGGTATACATGGCGAGTGATGAGAAGGGTGGGAGATGAACTGAATGAAAGGAAGGCAATGACTGATTATGTGTGTGTGGATGAAAGGATGCGAAGATGTGTAATGGATGCAAGAGTTTATAGAGGTTGGGGGAGTGGACTTTCTGACCACTACTTGGTGGTGGCCAGAATTAGAATTGAAGTAAGATGGAGGAATAGAAGAAGGGAAAGACGAGAGGAAGGAGTAGTTGCAAGGAGAGTGGAAAGGTTACAAGAGGATGAGAAAAGGCAGAGTATAAGAGAGAAGTGGAGGAACAATTGGGCAAATATGAATTGGAGCAGATGGGAGACGTGGAAGGTGTGTGTAGGATATTTACAGAAGAAATATGTGCAGCATGTGATGTGGTATGTGGCAGGAAGAGAAGACGGAGGGGAGTGCAAGGAACAGCGTGGTGAACTGAAGAGGTGAAACAGGCTGTAGCACAAAAGAAGAAAGCATACAATGAATGGGTGAGAAACAGGGGCGTGGAAGAAGTTGAGAGGCGGAAGAGAGAGTTATATGTAGAAAGAAAGAGGTGAAAAGATTAGTAAGAGAGAGTAAGAAGAGAGTGGATGAGGAATTTGGAAGGAATTTGAGTGTAATGTGGAGGGACTGTAAGAAAATGTTCTGGAAAGAGGTGAAAAGAGTAAGACAGGGTGGAAGTGAAGTTAGCAGGGGAGTGAAAGATAAAAATGGTAGATTACTAGTGGAGAAGGGAGAAAAAGTGAGCAGATGGAGAAAACACTTTAAAGAATTGTTGAACGTAGAGGATGGAAGTAATGCGAGTATAAGTGGCTGGGGAATGGCTGGGAGAAGGAGGGAGTTGAGAAGACAGGAAGAAATCAGTAGGATAGAAGTTGTGGAAGCAATGAAGAAAGTTAAATCAGGGAAAGCCCCAGGAATTGATGGAGTGTGTGGTGAAATGCTGAAGCATGGGGGAGAGATAGTAGTAGAATGGATGTGGAAGATGTGCAGATTGGCCTGGGAGGAAGGTATAGTCCCGGAGGATTGGAAGTCAGGTATAATTATTCCCTTGTACAAAGGAAAAGGGGAAAAAGAAGTGTGTGGTAATCATAGGGGCATTTGTCTTCTTAGTATAATAGGAAAAGTGTATGGTAGGATACTTATTGACAGAGTTAGAGAAAGAACAGAGAAATTAGTTGGAGAAGAACAGGGAGGCTTTAGGAAGGGAAGAGGTTGTGTAGATCAGATATTCATTCTCAGATATTTAGTGGAAAAGTTTCTAGAGAAGGGAAAGAAGTTGTATGCGGCTTTCATGGATTTGGAGAAAGCATATGACAGGGTTAATAGACAAGGACTGTGGAAAGTGTTAAGAATATATAGAGTAGATGGGAAGTTGTTGAATGCTGTGAAGAGTATGTACGATGGTGCGAAGGCTGCAGTGCGTGTGGATGGTGAACTAAGTGAATTTTTCTCTTTGAAAGTTGGGTTGAAACAGGGATGTGTCATGTCTCCATGGTTGTTCAATCTGTACATGGATGGGGTAATGAAAGAGGTACAAGGTAGGGTAGTGGATGTTGGAGTGGCTCTGGTGAGAGAGGATAGTGTTTGGAAACTCCCTGTACTGTTGTTTGCAGATGATACTGTGTTGTTAAGTGAAGACGAAGGGGAGCTGCAAGGCTTGGTGGATGAGTTTGGGAGAGTGTGTAAGAAACGGAATCTAAAGGTGAATGTAGGGAAGGTAAAGTGATGGTCTTTGAGAGAGGTGAAGTCAGTGAATGTACAGCGAGGTTGGATGGTGAGGAATTGGAAAATGTGAGTACGTTTAAGTACTTGGGTAGTGTGATGAGTAAGGATGGAGGTTTGGAGGGTGAAGTGCTTGAAAGGGTACAGCAGGGAAGAAAGGTTGCTGGTTCTTTGAAAGCAGTGATAAGAAACAGGGAAGTGAGCATGGAAGTGAAAAGGTTACTACATGACAGTATTGTGATACCAACTCTAACGTACGAAAGTGAAGCTTGGACGTTGTTGGAAGGACACAAGTCAAGAGTGAGAGCCGTGGAAATGAGTTATTTAAGAGGAGCCTGTGGAGTCACATGGAGAGACAGGCTGACGAATGAGGATATAAAGAAGCGTTGCGGTGTTGATGTGGATGTGATAGGAAGCGTTATGAGGAACACACTGAGGTGGTTTGGCCATGTGGAGAGGATGGAGGGTGAAAGACTGACGAAGAGAGTGTATGTGAGTAAGGTGGAGGGGGGAAGAGGGAGGGGGAAGCCGAGGATGAGATGGAGGGATGGGTTGGAGAGGTATATGAGAGAGGGGGGTGAGTTGGGAGCAGGGCAGTGAAATGGCGGGGGACAGGGCGACTTGGAGGCGATTTGTTTCTGGCCACCCCAAACGGGATTGAGGAGTCTGGCAATAGATAGATAGATCATCATCATCATCATCAGCCGTTGAGGTCCACTGCAGGACCGGCCTATTCCTACCGAAGCAGGGATGATACAGCCAATGTATCTCTACCAAGTGCCTTAGGCTGTCTGGTAGAGACTGTATGTAGGGTGAGAAGTGCTTGTGAGTGTAATTGTAGTGTTGGAGTGGCTTTGGATGTGTGTGTAGTCTGTGAACCAAGTGTAATCGGCCCGCCTTAATCCGACTGGGTGCAAGCATCGTAGTAGGTGACACAGGTTCAACCACAGCACCCCTTGTGTCCGCCAAAGTGGTCAGTGGCGTGGTGAACGCTTCCCAAAGTTTATATATATATATATATATATATATATATATATATATATATATATATATATATATATATATATATATATAGATATATAGATAGAGAGATAGAGATATAGATAGAGATAGAGATATAGATATATGTATATAGATAGATGAAATATATATATATATATATATATATATATATATATATATATATAATAGGCAGCAGGAAATACAGACAGAGGGAGACAGTTCCAGAGCTGACCTGTTGCATAAATGAAAGACTGGGAGTAACGGTTAACTCTTGCATTAGAGAGTTGGACAGAAAAGGGATGAGTGTTTGCTGCCAGACGGGTGCTACGCGCCAGTCGTAGAGGTGGAGGAATGCAAGCAGACAGTTCAGAGGAGCAGTGACCATTAAAGTAGCGATAGAAAAGAGATAAAGATGCAACAGTGCGGCGACGACGATAGAGGTTGATGGGAGTCAATAAGAGGAGGAGAGTTAATGAGACGAAAAGGCTTTGACTCCACCCTATTGAGAAGAGCTGTATGTAGGGAGCCTCCCCACACATGAGAGTTGTACTCCACACAGGGGCGGATAAAACCCCTGTATATAGATTTTACAAGAGATGTAATATGATCTTTCCAAGATAAGTCCCAAGTAAATGAAACCCCAAGCATGTTCAAGGATGATGCAGGATTAAGCTGAATATTATTAAACATTAGCGGGGATACCTGTGGAAGATTTTGTCGGGTTGATAGGTGTAAGAACTGAGTCTTAGATGCATTAAAAACAACCATATTATTTTTGCCCCAGTCAGAGATACGAGCCAAGTCAGACATTAGGTGTGCTATAGCCTCATCCCTTGTTTGTTGAAGTAACTGTTGAGATGGGCGTTGCAGGAACCGAATGGAAAAGTGAAGGGTGGAGTCATCAGCATATGAGTGGATAGGGTTAGATGTACAGCTTAGATCATTGATGAATAAAAGGAAGAGAGTTGGTGATAGGACAGAGCCCTGAGGAACACCACTGGTGATAGATCTAGGAGAAGAACGATGGCCGTCTACAACAGCGGCTATAGAACGACCAGAAAGGAAGCTAGCGATGAAGGCACAGATAGAAGGATGGAAACCGTAAGAGGGCAGTTTGGAAATTAAAGATTTATGCCAGACTCGATCGAAAGCCATTGAGATGTCGAGTGCAATGGCAAAGCTTTCGCCAAAGTCCCGAAAGGAGGATGACCAGGAGTCTGAAAGGTAGGTGAGAAGATCGCCAGTGAAGCGTCCCTGACGGAACCCGTACTAACGAACGGAAAGAAGGTTGTCATAGGAAAGATGCCCTAAAATTTTTCTATTGAGAATTGACTCGAAAACTTTTGAAATACAGGACGTTAAAGCAATTGGACGATAGTTGGAGGGTTGGGAGTGGTCACCGTTCTTTGGGACTGGCTGAATGAGAGCAAACTTCCAGCAAGAAGGAAAGGTACAAGTTGACAGACAAAGGCGAAAGAGTTTGCCTAGGCAGGGTGTAAGCACAGACGCACAGTTCTTGAGAACAACAGGAGGGACTCCATCAGGCCCATATGCCTTGTTAGTACTGAAGCCAGAGATGGCAGAAAATACATCAAGTGAAGAAATTTTAATATCAGCCATGAGGACGTCAGAGGGGGGAAGAGATGGAGGAACAGCACCGGAATCGTCTAAGGTGGAATTGGAGGAGAAAGTCTGTGCGAAGAGATCTGCTTTATCAGTAGAAGAAATTGCTACAGAACCATCAGAGTAGAAAAGAGGAGGGAAGGATGATGAGGTAAATTTGTTAGAAAGGTTTTTGGCAAGGTGCCAGAAGGAGCGGGAAGAATTCGAATTGGAGAGTTGAGAGCATTTAGCATGGATGTAATTATTTTTAGTAGAGCGAAGAACAGACTTAGCACAATTCCGGGCAGAAACGTAAAGATGATGTGATTCAGGGGTGGGTTTGCTCCGGTACCTTTTGTAGGTCCTCTCCTTGTTGCGGACAGCATTAGAACAAGCGTAATTAAACCAAGGCTTTCTTGCGTTAGTCAAAGGAAATGAGAAAGGATTGTTTGCTTCCATGCCCGAAAGAATAACCTCCGTAATGCGCAAGGCACACTCAGATGGCTCCCGACCATGGAAGCAATAATCATTCCAGGGAAAATCAAAGAAATACTGCCTGAGGGCCTTCCAGTCCACGGCTCCAAAATGCCACAGACGACGTTTCCCTGGAGGGTCCACAGGCCGTACCGGAGTGATAGGACAGGTTAAGGTAATAAGGTTGTGATCGGAGGAGCCCAACGGAGAGAAAAGATTAACAGAGTAAGCAGAAGGAATAGTTGTGAGGAAGAGGTCAAGTATGTTGGGGGTCTCTCCAAGGCGGTCAGGGATACGGGTAGGGTGCTGTACAAGCTGCTCTAGGTCACTAAGGATAGAAACGATGTAGGCTTGTTCACCAGGTGGATCCGTGAAAGGAGAGGAGAGCCAAAGGTGGTGGTGAACATTGAAATCTCCTAGAATGGAGATTTCAGAGAAAGGAGAAATGGATAGAATGTGTTCCATCATAGAAGTAAGATAGTCGAAGAATGTTTGATAGTCAGTAGAATTAGTGGATAAGTAAACAGCACAGATATATTTAGTCAGAGAATGACAGGAAAGCCGAAGCCAGAGTGTAGAGAATTCAGAAGAATCGAGTTCAGGAACACGAGAGCAAGATAAGTCGTTGCGTATATATACACAACAGCCACCTTTGGCTTTGAAATGAGTATAGAGAAAGTAGGAGGATACAGAAAAGGGTTTGCTGTCAATTGCCTCAGACAGCTGAGTCTCCGTTAGAAAAAGAAGGTGAGGTTTAGAGGAGGAGAGGTGGTGCTCAACAGAGCGAAAGTTAGAGGAAAGGCCGCGAATGTTGCAGAAATGAAGAAGAAGAGAGTCAGACAGTCGTTCCAGGCACCTCGAGTCGTCACCGGGAGACGGGCGGATGGTGGGGGCATTTATGGTCCCCCCCCCTGGGGACTCCGAGACTTGGTAAAGAGACGCCATTTTAAATGAATTTTGAATAGGAAATGTAGTGTGTACTGTGCATGTAGTTTGGTATAGATGATTAGAGAAATTTGTACTGGAGAGCATGCTGGCCTACTCTCTGTGTAACTGAGACACTGAAAGTGTTCAGCAAAGGGGGATGGTCAGGAACTAGTCCTGAGGGCTGACGAAACGGGAGCTCCAGCACTCTCTGTCATCGGCTTTCCATCCACCTAGGGAGTACTGCCCTGCTCGACTGGTGTTACAGTCTACTCCACTGAAGTGCTATATGGTCACCGTGATAGGTTCAAAACGGGGGAGGTTGGCGACTATCAAATGAGGTAGGATGAGATTGTGGTCTGGAGATTCACGTGGTGACGGTACTTCTATCCTGTATTTATCTGGGTTATTTGTCAGGAATAAGTCCAAGAGACAGGCGTTATGATCAGGATTATCTGGTTTTCTGGTTGGTTGTTTTACCAGTTGCGTGAGAACAAACGATTCTATAAACAGCTTGCACTCTAGACCGGTATCGTCAATCTTGGCAGAATGTAATAACCATTCTACATTATGGACGTTAAAATCACGTTAAAATCTATTATTAACATCACATGAAGTTTTCCGTGATGCTGTTACACTTTTGAAGGGAAGGTGGAACATGGGGAGAGATGAGTCTTGGTTTGGCTTCGTGTAATTGTTTGTAACGTGAGTGTGTGGCAAGTATGGCACAAACAGAGTACAGGGTGTGTAATACATTGGGTATATATTACCATCACAAAGGCAAGATCATTACCACACTGACACCAACAATTTATAAACAGGTACAGTTCTGGTTTATGTACTTATTAGTGAAATGTGATATTATGTAGCCTAATTGTCAATGTTATTCATTACTCCCTACCACAAACAGTTTAAAAAGTGTTCAAAGGTTTAACTACAGATTACTCTTGTATTGCGGTTTATTCCTCCGTTCATGCAATAGACATTACCTCTGTTTCTTTGAGTGTTGTGGAATATTAAATAAATATATAGATGAATAATCAAATTGTGATATGGTGCAGTACAGCCGTGTCTCTGGGTGGGGTGGTCAAGCAGCAGTTAATAAGGATGTTGGTGTTATGGATGCAACATCATGAGGTTCTGTCATACGTCCCTTTGCATGACTGGCATCTTTACTCCATACCCCTGTACATCTAAACCCCTTTATTCCCAATACTTACCTTATCCTACCCCATACCCCTGTACACCTAACCCCATGCACCCCGATACTGTACCTGCCTTATCCTACCCATACCCTGTAAACTTAAACCTCTGCATCTTAAAAACTACCTTACCCTACTCCATACCCCTCTACACCTAAACCTCTGCACCCCAATATCTACCTTACCCTACAGTATACACCATACACCTGTAAACCGCTGTACTCCCAATAACTGCCTTCAACTTGCCTCACCAATTACCTTCCCATGCCATCCTCCACCCACCCTTCCTGCCTGCCTGTCGTCCTGGGATTTTCAATTATGCAGGAGTCAGTTAACGCCATCACACCAGCGATTACAACCTGCCTCACTTATTGCCTGCCTGTCTACCTTCCAATCTGCCTGTCAGCCTGGGTTCTTCATTTATACAGGAGTGCATAAATGTCCATCACACGAGCTATTATATTCTACCTCACTACCTGCAATCCTGCGTGCCTGTCTTCCTGCCTGCCCGTGCGATTCACCTGTGCAGGAGTCAGTAAAGGTCCATCAAGTCGCATATTGCATACTGCCTCATCCACTGCCTGCTTTATTGCATCCTGTTCTTTCTCATCTCCCTATCTCCCTGCCTAAGTGCCTTCTTCCCTGTCTCTTCTCCCTGCCTCCCTGTCTGCCTGTCCGAGTGCCTCCTGTCCTGCCTCCTTTCCTCCCTGTCTGCCTCTCTGAGTGCAACGCCTCCTGCCTCATCTCCCCACCTCTTTGTCTTCCTCCTAACTGCTTCCTTTCCTGCCTTCTTTTTACCTCTCTGTCCTGTCCTCTTCCTTCTACTTGTTCCTCCCTTACCGCACCCTCCTTCCTGTCTTACTAATTTCGTCTGATTAGTTTTTTCTTCAGCCATCCTTACAAGTACTGTGTGTGTGTGTGTGTGTGTGTGTGTGTGTGTGTGTGTGTGTGTGTGTGTGTGTGTGTGTGTGTGTGTGTGTGTGTGTGTGTGTGTGTGTGTGTGTGTGTGTGTGTAAGTCGGTATCTCCCCATCGCTGTTCATCAATTTATGTATCTACACACACACATACACACACACATACACACACACACACACACACACACACACACACACACACACATAAATATATATATATATATATATATATATATATATATATATATATATATATATATATATATATATATATATATATATATATATATATATATATATATATATATATTTTTTTTTCAAATAACAGAACAGATGAAAGAAAAACAAATGAATAAAAAAAATAATAATTTATACACCAGATTACTGGTGTCCTCTGTTCATAAAATATCTGTAACAGTTAGACTTGAACAGCTGTGGGTTAAAGTTTGGAGGGAAACAACTCTGGGGAAGCGAGTTCCAGAGAGATGCAGTTCGGGGAATGAAAGAATTCTGATGGGCAGAAGTTCTACAATATGGCTGAGTGACATTCCAGTCATGAGCGCTACCAGATGCCTGTGTAGCACGAGGGAAGGCATGGAGAGATGGCATCATGGACGCAACTTCGTATGAGCATTTGCCATAAAAATATCTGTAAAATAATGCAAGGGAGGCAACGTTCCTTCTTACTTGTAGGGGAGGTAATTTATTTGTAATGTCAAGGTTGTTAATAATTCTAACAGCTTTGCTCTGAATTTTGTCTAGTTGTTTTAATGCATGTTAATTTCAATAATAATAATAATAATAATAATAATAATAATAATAATAAATACTTTTATTATTATTATTATTATTATTATTATTATTATTATTATTATTATTTATTATTATTATTATTATTATTATTATTATTATTATTATTTTTAACTGCATTTTGTCACTGCTGTCATTGTTATAGTTTTGTTCAGTAAACTGTGGTTTTGTCATAATACCGCCATTATCACAATTTCTTGTTGAACTGAATCAGATCATCTTATGGAGTAGGGAAAGAATAACATTAGAAAGGTTTTGTTGCTGCAAACGCTTACCTCCCTCTTACAACAGATGTGATTGTTATAGTTTTCTGCCCCGCTAACAGCGAGATTGTATAAATATCGGAATATCGTGAAGGCAGAGGGTGAGAATGGAGGAAAGGAAGACTAGGAAAGACAGCCAACGGGAAGGCAGCCATTCGCCCTAACGAGATTATTTGTTATGCAGGAAGAACAAGGACAGCGACAGGATTTTGTACTCGCCTTTCCCTGATCTTCTGCCAAAACTGATCTTGCTTACGACACGGAACTGGTCTTGAGTTTATTTGTGAATCTTGGCGTTGTTGGTTTTAGAGGAAGATATGGCGGGGCTGAGTATAAAAACGGGCTTGCGGTTACTGAAGAATATTTATCACCAACACCATTAACACTACGACGAATACCACAGCTACTGTTGACATCATTAGCGCCATCACCTCTACCATTGTGTTTATACTATTGTTTATACCATTGTGTTTATATCACTGTGTATAAATATACTATTGTCTATACAGTTGTGTTTATACCATTGTGTTATACCTTTGTTTTTACCACTGTGTTATGCCTATGTTTATACCATTGTGTTTATACCATTGTTTATGCCATTGTGTTTATATCACTGTGTATAAATATACTATTGTCTATACAGCTGTGTTAATACCATTCTGTTATACCTTTGTTTTTACCATTTTGTTAAGCCTATGTTTATACCATTGTGTTTATACAATTGTATTTATATCGCTGTGTTTATACCATTGTGTTATACCTTTGTATATACCATTGTGTTTTATACCATTGTGTTTATATGATTGTGTTTTGCCATTGTTATGCCATTGTGTTTTGCCATTGTTATGCCATTGTGTTTTGCCATTGTTATGCCATTGTGTTTAAACTCTTGTGTTTATACCGTTGTGTTTATGCCATTGTGTTCATACTCTTGTTTATACCACTGTGTTTTCTTATTCTTATGCGAGGAAGAAGGAACCAAAGGCCATGAGCCCGCAATAACAGTTCCCTCCAAGAGAAAAACAAAATACAAGAGAGAGCCAAATTCAAGATCCGATCATTTCGAGATGCCTGGACACACTGCGTTTGAAAGACTGGAGATCATAGGCAGCAGGAAATACAGACAGAGGGAGACAGTTCCAGAGTTGACCTGTTGCATAAATGAACTCTTGCATTAGAGAGTTGGACAGAAAAGGGATGAGAGTTTGCTGCTAGACGGGTGCTACGCGCCCGTCGTAGAGGTGGAGGAATGCATGCAGACAGTTCAGAGGAGCATTGACCATTAATGTAGCGATAGAAAAGAGATAAAGATCCAACAGTGCGGCGAAGAGACAGAGGTTGAAGGGAGTCAGCAAGAGGAGGAGAGTTAATGAGACAAAAAGCCTTTAACTCCACCTTATTGAGAAAAGCTGTATGTGGGGAGCCTCCCCACACATGAGAGTTGTACTCCACACAGGGGCGGATAAAACCCCTGTATAGAGTCAACAATTGTGCAGGGGTAAAGAAAGAACGGAGTCGGCTTAGCACACCCAATCTCTTGGAAGCAGAATTTACAAGAGATGTAATATGATCTTTCCAAGATAAGTCCCTAGTAAATGAATCCCCAAGCATGTTCAAGGATGATGCAGGATTAAGCTGAATATTATTAAACATTAGTGGGTATACCTGTGGAAGATTTTGACGGGTTGATAGGTGTAAGAACTGAGTCTTAGATACATTAAAAACAACAAGATTATTTTTACCCCAGTCAGAGATACGAGCCAAGTCAGACATTAGGTGTGCCATAGCCTCATCCCTTGTTTGTTGAAGTAACTGCTGAGATGGGCGTTGCGGGAACCGAATGGAAAGGTGAAGGGTGGAGTCATCAGCGTATGAGTGGATAGGGTTAGATGTACAGCTTAGAGGGTCATTGATGAATAAAAGGAAGAGAGTTGGTGATAGGACAGAGCCCTGAGGAACACCACTGTTGATAGATCTAGGAGAAGAACGATGGCCGTCTACAACAGTGGCTATAGAACGACCAGAAAGGAAGCTAGCGATGAAGGCACAGATAGAAGGATAGAAACCGTAAGAGGGCAGTTTGGAAATTAAAGATTTATGCCAGACTCGATCGAAAGCCTTTGAGATGTCATGTGCAATGGCAAAGCTTTCGCCAAAGTCCCGAAAGGAGGATGACCAGAAGTCTGAAAGGTAGGTGAGAAGATCGTCAGTGGAGCGTCCCTGACGGAACCCATACTGACGATCAGAAAGAAGGTTGTGATAGGAAAGATGCCTTAAAATTTTTCTATTGAGAATTGACTCGAAAACTTTTGAGATACAGGATGTTAAAGCAATTGGACGATAGTTGGAGGGTTGGGAGTGGTCACCCTTCTTTATACCATGTACAATTCTTTATACCATTGTATTTATAACATCTGCCATTCTTTATCTACCTATTACCAGACGCCTTACTCCCATAAGGGGTAGCCACAAACAAATCGCCTCCATGCCGCCCTGTCCCCCGCCTTTTCGTTGCCCTGCTCCCAGCTCACACCCCCCTCTCTCATATACTTCTCCACTCCCTCCACCTCACTCACATACACTCTCCTAGCTAGTCTCTCGATCTCCATCCTCTCCACATGGCCAAACCACCTCAGTGTGTTTCTCCTAACTCTTCCTATCACATCCACAGCCACACCACAACGCTCCCTCACTTCCTCATTTGTCAGTCTGTCTCTCCATGTGACTCCATATGCTCCTCTCAAATAACTCATTTCCACTGTTCTCACTCTTGACTTGTGTCCCTCCAGCAAGGTCCAAGCTTCACTTCCATATGTTAGAGTTGGTATCACAGTACTGTAATGCAGTAACTTTTTCACTTCCATGCTCACTTCCCTATTTCTTATAACTGTTTTCAAAGAACCAGCAACTTTTCTTCCTTGTCGTACCTTTTCCATCACTTCATCCTCTAAATTTGCATCCTTACTCATCACAGTACCCAAGTACCTAACTGCACTCACATTTTCCATTTCCTCCTCATCCAACTTCACTGTACATTCAGTAACTTCATTTCTCTCGAAGACCATAACTTTACTCTTCCCTACATTCGCCTTTAGATTCTGTTTCATACACACTCTCCCAGACTCATTCACTGAGCTTTGGAGCTCCCCTTCGTCTTTACTTAACAATACAGTATGTACTGCAAACAGTACAGGAAGTTTCCACACACTGCTCTCTCTCATTATGGCCGCTTCAACATCCACGGCCCTGCCTTGCATCTCTTATATAACCCCATCAATATACAGATTTAACAACCATGGACACATGACACATCCCTGTTTCAATCCGACCTTCAAAATGAAAAATTCACTCAGTTCACTGTCCACACGCACTGCATCCTTAGTACCCTCATACATACCCTTCACGGCATTTCAACAACTTCCCATTTACTCCACATATTCTTAATACTTTCCACAATCCTTGTCTATCCACCTTCTCATATGCTTTCTCCAAATCGATGAAGGCAGCATACAACTTCTTTCCCTTCTCTAAAATTTTTTCACTAAAGACGTACGTATGAATATCTAATCTACACAACCTCTTCCGTTCCTGAAACCTCCCTGTTCTTCTCCAACTAATTTCTCTGTTATTTCCCTAACTCTGTCAATAAGTATCCTACCATATACTTTTCCTTTTACACTAAGAAGACAAATGCCTCCATGATTACCACACACTTTTTCTCCTTTCCCTATGTACAGGGGAATCATTTTTCCTGACTTCAAATCCTCCGGGATTTTACTTTCCTCCCAGGCCAATCTGCACATCTTCCACGTCCATTCTACTACTATCTCTCCCCCATGCTTCAGCATTTCACCACACACTCCATCAATTCCTGGGGCTTTCCCCATTTTGACTTTCTTCATTGCTTCCTCAACTTCCATCCTACTGATTTCTTCCTCTATTCTCACATCGCTTCTTCTCCCAGCCATTCCCCAGCCACTTAGCATTATTTTAATTATCTATGTTCAACAATTCCTTAAAGCGTTCTCTTCATCTGCTCACTTTATTCCCTTCTCCGCTAGTAATCTACCATTTTTATCTTTTTCTCCCCAACTAACTTCTTTAACCCTCTGTCTAACTCTCTTTACCTCTTCCAAGAACATTTTATCACATTCCCTCCACTTTTCACTCAAATTCCTTCGAAATTCCTCATCCACTCTCTTCTTACTCTCTCTTACTTATCTTTTCACCTCTCTCTTCCTTTCTACTTTTATATCTCTCTCCGTCTATCAACTTCCTCCACACCCCTGTTGCTCATCCACTCACTATATGCTTTCTTCTTTTGTGTCACAGCTTGTCTCACCTCTTCATTCCACCATGCTGTTCCCTGCACCCCCTTTCGTCTTCTCTTCACCCCACACACCACCTCACATGCTGCACAGATTTCTTCTGTGAATATCTTCCACACACCTTTCATGTCCCCCATCTGCTCAAAATTATATTTACCCCATCTCTTCTCCACTTCTCTCTTATCTTCTGCCTTTTCTTCCATTCTCTTGTAACCTTTCCACCTTCATTGTAAGAACTACTTCCTCCTTTCCTTGCCTTCTTCTATTCCTCCTTATTCATTTCAGCCTTGACTTTCACCTCCATAAAGTGGTGGTCAGAAAGACCACTCCCCCAACCTCTATATGCTCTTGCATCCATTACACACCTCATCTATCATCTATCTGTCATTCTTTATACCGTAGTGTTTATATCATTCGTTATACCATTGTGTTCTATAGGGACAGTAAGTTCTTTCAATACCATGCCTTGGAAAACAATGGTAGGGTGTAGGTGTTGAATGGGACAATGTATTGTAGTGTGGACACAGACGATGTAATCAGCTGAGAATGTTATTGTGTTCTGAATGCTGATTACCTGGCAGTGTTTGTTAAGGTGTATTGTTACAGCAAGATGTTTTGATCACATTTCGTTGAAATTATTGTAACGTGTTGTGTGTGTGTGTGTGTGTGTGTGTGTGTGTGTGTGTGTGTGTGTGTGTGTGTGTGTGTGTGTGTGTGTGTTGATAGAGCTTTCTAGATGTGAGACAGGGAAACCAGTGTTGGCATGAAATGGAAGTCTACAGTTGCGTCCAGAGAGAGAGAGAGAGAGAGAGAGAGAGAGAGAGGGAGGGAGGGAGGGAGGGAGGAGGGGATAGAAACGGCAAAGGGATGTAGAAGATAAGCGACAAAAGAGGACAACGCCATAAGAGTAGTGGAGAGAGAATGGAAGAGGAGGGAGAAGTGAGGAGGAACGGTAAAGAGAGAAATAAAACGAAGGGATAAAAATTAAGTAGCATAAAGGAAAGAGTCGAGAATGGAGAAGGGAAAGGAAAATTAGGGTGAGAACTGTAATGCCAGCGTGAGAGTCAGAAAGGAGTAGCTGAGGAAGAAGGATGTGAATAATTGACTTCACAGAACTTCAACTGAACCATTATTAGAAGCACAGAGATATTAATGATGTATATGAAGCAAATCAGGAGGGAAGAGTGGTGATTACTGTTCGGTATATTGCACACACACACACACACACACACACACACACACACACACACACACACACACACACACACACACACACACACACACACACACACACACACACACACACACACACACACACACACACACACACACACACACACACACACACACATTCTTTGTGTGTGTGTGTGTGTGTGTGTGTGTGTGTGAACGCTGTCATATTGGCATGCAGCATCGGTAGCAATTTCGTCTCCCTTGTGCGTTAATGACAGCAGTATATCACGACTGGTGGAGTGTAGGACACAACGTACAGGATTTGGTGTAATTGTTCTAAGTGATATAATTATATCATCAGTAACATGAACAGAACTCAAATTTATCCCTGTGCATGTCCATCTCTACTGATAGATAATCCCATTAACTACAGAAACATTTTTCTTAGCTTCCCACAAGTTAATTTTAATATTTCCTACCGCAAGACAGTGTTATTTAGTTGCGTGTGTGTGTGTGTGGGGGGGGGAGGGGATGATCGAGGTAGTGTAGGATTCAGATGCAATATCTGTCACAGAGAAGCAGTGAGGTATTTTGAGACTGTCGGTGCGGTGCTTGTGTTTTTGGTGTCTTTGGTAACTTCACAAAGACACGGAATAAAACACTGAATTATTATCACTCTACTTGTCTCCCTCCCCCCTTTGACTCTCAGTTTGTAAGAACCCTGTTTGCTTTAAGCCCGCCATAACAGTAGACTTGAGTGTGGCTGTCGTTACAAGCTTTTATACAAGTTAGGAGAGATCTGTTTGACTATAATGTCTGTGACCTCAGTTCTGGTCACGCAGTTGCCTCCCTCTTACTAACTCAGTGCCTCCTTCACTTCCCCTACACCACACGCCTTCGATGACTTCCGACTAGATGAAGTGCTGTGCAAACTGGACACACAGAAACCTGGGAGGCTTGATTGTGTATGTGTGTCAATGGGTTGGTGGTAGATGTGTGTGTGTGTGTGTGTGTGTGTGTGTGTGTGTGTGTGTGAGAGAGAGAGAGAGAGAGAGAGAGAGAGAGAGAGAGAGAGAGAGAGAGAGAGAGAGAGAGCATTTCTTTACCTCAATATTGTCCTTTCCTGTCATTAAGTGGCACTAGTCATACCCACGGTTCTCGTGCTGTCCTCTAAGACGAATCCGTTTGTTTTTGCTGTCTTCCTCTCCTCCTTCCTGTTTTAGTTCTTCTCCCTCTCCTTCCTCGTATCTTACTCCTTCTCCTTCTTCTCCTTCCTATCTTATTCCTTCTCCCTATCCTCCGTTTTACTCCTTCCTATCCTTCTTCCTGTCTCTCTCCTCCCTCTCCTTCCTCCTATTTTACTCCTCCCTCTCCTTCTTATGTCACTCCTTCTTCCGTTTGTCCTTCCTATCATTCTCTATTCCTTTCAGTAACATTCTCTCTCGCTTCTCTTTCCATCTGTTTCTCTCATTCTGTCTCTCCTTCCTCCCGCCTCTGCCCAGCTTCAGCTCTTTCTCCATCGCCCCCACTCTTCCTCTGATTCACTTTTCCCTTCCTTCTTTTTCTCTTGCTTTTTTCATCGTTAATTCTCTTACGCTTCCCTCCTCCCTCTTCCTCTCTTTTCTGTCTCCTTTTCCTCTTCTTCTTTGCCTCCTCCCCTCCTTTGATCGTTTCGAAATACAGTTGTATTTGCTCTGGCATTCTCATTTTTCTTAACGCCGCATTTCTCTCTCTCTCTCTCTCTCTCTCTCTCTCTCTCTCTCTCTCTCTCTCTCTCTCTCTCTCTCATACACAGCGTCACATTTCGGGAATACTTTTTCTTTTCTCTTTTCACAACCTTTTACTTCCATATTTTAGGTTACTTTTTTTCTCTCACCTTTCCGCTTATTTTTCAAGGTGGGAGACTGCTCGTCGAAGAACGAAAGATAAAAGAAAACTGTGAATATGCTGTATAATATTATCTATCTATTTATCTATCTGTATAGATAAAAGTAGATATTTTTTTTATTATTGCCAATAAGAGAACATAATACATATATCAATACAATACGAAGTAAGAAGCGGCACGGTCTGCCGAGCCGGAGCTCCTTGACAGACATGGTAGTGGTTATTTTGTTTCATAGATTTAGTGCAAGCAAATACACAAATCTAATATCCTATATTATATATACGTACATACATATTACATATTACACATTACATATGCATACACACACATACACATATGTAGGTATACACATATACATACACATGCACACACATACACACATATATACATACATAAATAACATTGCCCAGAAATTACAAACATTGTAGAGTAAATAAATAACCTTTAATTTTCCTTTAAATCAATATCTATTACATGAATTAATAAGATCCTTTATATGTGCAGACAGAGAGTTCCATAACTGAGAAACGTACATAGTATGTTATTTTTAAAAAGAATTGATTGTAACTGTGGACATATGAGATTAATGTTATTCCCTCTAGTGTTATGAATAGCGTTTATTATTGTAAAAACTTTATTTGCTGAGCAGTCTTTGATATCATTAAAAAATAACAAAAGAAAATATTTATGAACAAAATTGAAACTTGAGCAGTTTTGCAGGCATAAATATGTTGCCAGTGGAGTCAAATTTACCCTTAAAATATATGCATCTCAGAATTTTCATCTGTGATAGTACTATACATGTTTAAGAATGATGGCCAGATACAGCTCCACACAGACACACAGTAGCTAAGGTGACTGTAACATAACGTATAATAAATGCTACTCATAGCTTCAATGGTAAGCTGATTGCAGATCCTGTATAGTACACCGCACATTTTTACTGGTTTCGTGCATATTGCGTTAAAGTGAGGATTCCAATTTAAATTTTCATCGATGTAGTTGCCAAGAAACTTTGTGTTGTCTACTCGTTTTATTATTTCACCCTCTAATATCAAAGGAGGCACACTGTTTTTCATACAACGATATTGAAAGAAAATATAATTAGTTTTGTTCACATTTAACTGTAGTTGATTACATTTGACCCACTTAACAATTGAATTTAACTCTCTGTTCAGATTAGTGTATAAAGTGGTAGTATTCTTATCTGCTAATAGAAGATTGGTGTCATCAGCATATATAAAAATTTTGAAATTGGAGCTAGCACAAGTTATATCATTAATATAGATAAGGAACAAAATAGGACCCAAAACTGATCCCTGAGGTACTCTTTTTGATATAGGTTTGAAAAGAGAATACTTAGAATTGCAATAGATTGCTTGCGACCTATTACTGATGTAGTTCTTAAATAGTTGCAGTGGTACACCTCTAATCCCAACATGTTTTTATTTTGTCAATTAACTCGTCACGTCCCGACCACTTTCGCACCTCCGACACCCCCCAGTCCCAACCATTTTGGGAAAAAATTTTTTTGGGCCAAAACCTCCACTTTTGGTGAGAAACATCGAAAATTCATAGAGAAATCGCTCACCTAAGGTTTAAAATACTCGATACAGGTAGGAGTACCTCCTTACCTTACAGAGTTTTCTATCAGGCTGGCTGCAAAGAAAACGAGTTCTATGGGAGGATAACTATTCCACACCACTCCTAAACGGTATTTATTTATTTATTTGGTACGAATTTATATGTAGTATGAGAGTATATTGGTTTTCAAACAGTAATATAGGCATTATAAGCATTGTTTCACTCACTAACTCATCACCATTCCTGACCTTCTTTCTTCCTCTAATGCTATATAAACATTGTCCTCCACGTTGTCATCGACTGGGGAATCACTCTGGCCCTGAATGTCTTTATTGGCCAAGTCACTGGTAACAGGTGAATTGCTGAGACAATGGGGTGCGGGGGGGCGGGTTATGCAGTGTAAGCCATTGTCCCTGCTTGGCATCTTGTAGAGAAGCAGAGGAAGGTGTCCTGTGTATATGTACAAAAAATCATGCGAGAAAATTGAAAATTGTGCAAATTAGGTACCTTGCAATTGCAAAACGTACCAGTATGTCGACGGGACTGGCAAATGCAAAATGTTGCAACGTACCCATACGTTGATGGGACGTCTCGGGTTAATATAATTATGATGGTTCATGGAATCAAAAGCTTTGGATAAATCAATAAACACCCCTGCAACATACAACTTTTCTTCCAAATTTTCGTATACATTTTTAACAATTGTAGCACAGCCGACTCTGTAGATCGATTCCGCCGAAATCCAAATTGACTGTCACTGAGTAACTTATTATTTTCAAGATAGTAAGACGAATGCAGATGGCTTTTTCAATTATTTTACTGAACGCCGGAAGTATTGAAATTGGACGATAGTTGTTGATGTCACCCTTACTACCAGACTTTTGCAAGGGAATCACTTTGGCCATTTTTAGTTTATCTGGAAAAATCCCTGTCTGAAATGCAAGGTTAATTATATGCGCAATTGGAGCTGAGATTGTTGTCGAGCTGTGCTTCAATAACTTAGGAGGAAATTCAACATACCCAGCAGCAGTAAGTTTTAGTGCTTTTAAGTATTGTTCAGTTTCAATATTATTTACCGGAGAAAGATCATTGAGATATGTGAGAGTGGAAGAC
>NC_136970.1:18982555-19070055 GCF_032717465.1 Coenobita brevimanus | reverse complement strand
CACACACACACACACATTACAAAACTCCTCTCCCAACAGATGTGGTCCTGCAGGAAGATCATTGCCACTGGAGAAATATGCGTTGCATTTCGCTACCTTTGTGCTGACTCAGGTGATCAAAACCTGCTATTCCTTACGAGGATGTGCGTCACTTTTTCACTTTCTTTTCACATAAAACATAGCCCAGTTTATCAATACATAGGAAACACAGTACATTTCACCAAAAGATATATATATATATATATATATATATATATATATATATATATATATATATATATATATATATATATATATATATATATATATAAATGTATATATATATATATATATATATATATATATATATATATATATATATATATATATATATATATATATATATATATATATGCAATTGTTCCTTACGAGGACGTGTGTCACTTTTTCACTTTCTTTTCACATAAAACATAGCCCAGTTTATCAATACATAGGAAACACAGTACATTTCACCAAAAGAGATATACGTGACACTTACCTGTCCCATAAGGTGTAGCAGAGAAGACGCTGCAGTGTTTATGATATTTTCACAATACACATAATGAAATCCATCATTTTATGAAACATACATTATATTTTCACCACAACAGTTCCTGATCGTGCTCTGTATGTCACATCTGCGATACCTAAGGTTTCGCAGACGATATTTTTTGATGATCATGTGGTGAAGTGTTTACATTCATCCACACAAGCATACAATAAACCTACCAATAACACTCATGCTTTATTTCACACAGAAAGTATACGGAATAAATATAACAATATGATAAAAGCAAATATTCCTATAAAAACCTACTGTATTTCCTCTACTCACAACGGCTTGTCCTGGCTGTAATGCGAAACTGACTCCTGCCCTAGCCATTATTTCATCACGTACACTCATTGCACTATACTCCTATCTATTGCACAATAACACTATCCACCATATATCAGCATAAAACAAGGACTTCATCCACACCTTGGAAAATATTCCATTCTTGACAACGCGGTGTCATCAAGCGGTTTCCCACCTCCCTCAGCTAAGCTAAACGTTTCACCATGTCTTTCCTCACTCGCTGTTGCACACTACATTCACCTGCATCACCATCACTGTTATTCAAATGTTGAATACTCACATTGGGTGCAGAGAAGAGGCAGCGTAGTTGCTGGGAAACGCCGATACGAGTAAACAGGGTAGCCTTACCAGTATCTTCGTTGGGCCAACGGTAGAATAACAGGCACGATTGATTCACCAGAACCTAATTCCCTATTACAAACACAAAATCTAATCACAACAGTGCCCAAAAACGACACACAAGCACTATTGGTACAGTGAAATATGACGCGAGTCCCGGGACGGGGTAAAGAGATTAAAATTTAAATTCCCAGCCGCGCGCTACCTTCCTGCCTGACAGCTGACGTGTTACCAATCATCTCGCCCGTGCTGCCGCGCGTCTTGGGCCCCAAGGTTGCCTAGTCATTACTTTTGGCGAGAGGCACGGGAACTAGGACGCTTCCAAAAATGATGCAGATCGGCCGAAAACTTTTACTTTGACGTAAGTTTTTGTGATTTGAGGACGTAAAACGCGTCATCGCAGATAGTCGGGGAAAGGCCCAAAAGACTCGCTACGCATCATCGACGACGAGAGGGTTAATGATAACAGATTCTTGCTGATGCATTAATTCCTAGATGGCACAACGGATTTTAAGCTTAATACAAAAGGACTGGCCTACGTACCAGTTATGAATAGTAAAAGCGTTTATGCAAACTAGGGACTATAAGTGGAATAAGCTTAATATGGAAAATAAAACACGAGTTTACATTAGATTAAGCTCGAGAAAAAGAACTGTTAAATTTATTGATTACAAAGAAATAAATTAACGTTACATGAGTCTTAAGATAAATTCAAATAAGGAGATCGCATTCACTTGCTCACTCAAAAGCTAATTCTTAAACCTAGGAAAAAACGAAAAGAAATACTGGTCAGAAAAGTGGACAAAGCGGATGACTGGGTGTCATTACTGAGGAAGGACACTGCACACTCTGAGTCTCTCGCCAATCACACTAGGTGGAAATTCAGGAACTGGACAAAGGCGGCACTGCTACGCTCTGGGCCCAACCTGCTTTCATGGTGCTCAAACCTTGACTGACTTCAAATCGTGGGAAAGAGGCGAATGTCCAGCTGCATTGCTAATGGCTAGAATGAGCGAAACACGCCCATAATAAATCGCTCAGCGGAAGTGCTAATGTCTCGCACAGAGATGATCATTTATGACAGAGTGAAAAATTGTTCTGAAAACACCCCCGACCGGGTGAATACGTAGTGGTTAAACTGAACAATAAACACTGGGATTCCACTATAGTTCGCGGTTTCCCACTAAAGTTGATGTCACGAGCCGACTCGTGACATTACGCCCCATCAAAAGTGAAATTTTTTTCCCAAGAAAAAATTTCAATATACATACATATAAATCCTAACTCAGTCACACAAGATTCACACTGTGGTGTGTGTGTGCTATCCTGCTACAGGAGAAAGTCACAGTCGCCAGTGAGCAAAAAAAAACTCGTATTTATGTTAATAGAAGCAAGCTTGAGGGAAAAACTCCGTGACGACGATGAAAAATCCTGAACTCAGGTCAAACTGAGCAAAAAGTTCGCTACATTTACATTAACAACTAATTGTTATGTAGTGTAATGTATGTAATACATGGTGTAGGTGTGACAGTTGTGGTGTGACTGTATCTAGGTGTAAAATCATGTAATACAAATTTATAGTAAATAATGACGACGAGGCACAAGAGAAGGTGCAGCAGCATGCGACAGGGACGACCAGCTGATCTGCATGGCAATGCTGCACCCACCAGCTGCACTTGGAAATGAATCAAGGTGGGGCATCAAAAGTGTCATTTCTCTCTCTCTGCCTAGCAATCAGTACTTATGTCATTATTAACCAGGAAACGTAGTCTTGGGATTCACAAATCTCTCAGGACCCTTATAGTTTACTGGTTAATGCTTATTAACTAGGAAACGTGGCAGTTCTCGAATTGCTCAAATCTCTTAGAACGGGCAGTTTGCTAGTTAACCTAACATTATTAACCAGGAAACGTGCCAGTTCTTGAATTGTTCAAATCTTTTAGAACGGGCAGTTTACTGGTTAACCTAGCACTACACTTATGACTAATAACAGGAAGCTGAGAATCGCTATGCAATCTCGGGCAGGTCACGTTTTAACACCCACCATGGGTGTGAACACTCATGTGGATATTGTGCATTCTCCGGGAATTCTCAGAGAGGCCCACAGCTCGAGATATTCCATAAGGTAATTCATACACAGCCTCGGACTGTCTCTGCAGAGTTCTCCAACTTCCCCCTTAACTTACAGTACACATGTATGTACAGGCCCTGGACATACTGCGTCCTGTGGGGTCAACGGGGGAGACCTCAGGTCTACACTTTTAACTGGGAACCAGGCTGATCCTTAGATTACTCAAATCTCTGAGAACGCTTATCTTATGGAACCCAGCATACAACAGTTGCCTGTGTTAGTTAGCAGTTAGCAGGTGAAACATCAGGTCTGCACCTACTTCACCACTCCCCTGTCTCTCAGCTGACTCAGAGATTACAGATGTGGTTTCAAATGGCGCAGGAAGGACATGTCCCTGATTAGTGGTACGTAGACACACATTGCAGGAACGCGCAAAACTATCTATGTCTCGTCCCATCCCTGGCCAGAAAAAGTCAGCTCGGATATGGCCCTGGGTTTTCCTTTTGCCCATGTGACCTCCTGAGGCTGAACAATGACCCCATTCTAACACTGCTTGGTGGTATTTGGCGGGAACAACAAACTGCAATCAAACCTCGCCCTCGGGTGTTCGTGACTCACGGTACAGCTGTCCTTGTTTGCGAAGGAACTTGGCTTGACCTCCCCGTGAATACTTTATCACTCTACCCTTTTGTTTCTTTCACACGGCAGCAAGTGTTGGGTCAGAGTGTTGTTCCTGAACAACAACTTGGCTACAAATCAGATCTTGCGGCGATGCAATGGTCACTGGGGTTACACAGTTTGGAGCCTCAGGCATGGCTCGTGTTTCTGCAGCTGAAGTCTGAGTAGCGTCATCTTCAGTGCAACTATCCTTGGCACCGGAAATATTGCCGATAATGAGGTCAAACAAGGGTTCTGGCATGACAACAGCAAGTGTCGTACCAGTGTAAAATGGAGATGCCACCTGGATACGTGACTCAGGGAACAATCTCACTGATCCATCAATAAGGTTAGCTTGGATCTGTCGACCTGTGTACTGCTCAGGCCGAACTAGACTCTGCCTGACAGCAACCTGAGGACCCATTGTTTCTCAGGACCTTCACAGGAATGGCTCCCACAAACCCTGGCTGAACAAGGAAGGCACTGTCACCTGTGAGAGAGGCTGTGGAGGAAGCAGCTAGCCACTGATTTGGCTGCTGAATAAATGATGCGGCAAACATGGTGCCCTGAGAATTTGATACTTGAGGGGTTGTACTCACTGCCTGGGGAGATGGATCATTGGCCATCTGTGGAGGGGGGTTCACTGTCGCCGTGGGACTAGTGAACTGTGGGGGAGTACCCGTACTGGTAGGGACGTGACCACCGTGCTGCTGCCAAGGAATGAAGGCTGCGTTCGTCTCCTGCCTCCTATTCACTTGAGCTGGTGCTGAAAAGGACAGTCCTGACGGTCGGTTGCGTGGCTGGTACTGCTGCTGGTTAGGGTACCTGTTGTACCTCTTCCACTCAGGCTTCTGAGTGTTTTGCCCCTGGTCCCTCCTCTGCGGTTTTGGACCTTGGCCATTATTCTGAGAATGGCCTTGTTGCTGGGGATCAGTCTGAGACGGTTTCCCAGATTTATCAGGTTTCCTGTTTCAGGTATGGTGCTTGCGAGTTTGATACCCGTATGCAGTAAAGAATGTGTCAGCCTTCACCACTTGGCTGGCATCCTTTACCTGGCAGATCTTAAGCTGAGCCATAAGTTCAGTAGGCCACGACTTTTCTAGCTGCGTGCGCAGCATAAGGTCAATTATCCCCTCACTCATGGAAGGAGTTTCATCTTTCTCCATCCACTCACCTAAGTAAGCAGTAAGCCGGTCAAGAAACTGAACGGCAGTCTCTTTATCCTGTAAACGTGCCCTCATGAACTGACTCTTGGCGTCATCAACTGTGAGACCGTACGCTTTGACGAGTGTGGCCTTCATCATCTCATACGTGAGATTGTCTCCACGAATTGTGTGGAGAATATCGAGGGCAGGGCCCTCAAACAGGCTAAGAAACTGAAGCCATTTAGCTGCATCATCCAGCTGGTAAAGTTGAGCCATGTCTTCAAAACGAGCTATGTATGGCACGATTCGCTCGCCTTCCTTGTATGGGGGAAGCTTGATGTGTGGGGTCGCCATAACGTGTGCAGGGAGAGCGCTCGTGAAGCTTGGGCCAGCTGGCCCAGATGTGTCTGAAGTTAAGGAATCTCGCTTGAGCTTCAGCATTTCAATTTCATGTTTTTTGCTTGCTTCTCGCTCGGCACGTTCGTGTTCTCGTTGTTCTCGCTCGTGTTTGTGTTCTGTCTCTCATTGTTCTAACTCGAGTTGACGTTCTCTCACGTTGTTCTCGCTCGTTTTCTCGATGTTTTCGCTCTTGTTCTAACTCGAGTTCGCGTTGTGTTTGTTCTTGTTCGCACTGTTCTCACTCGTGTTCGCATTGTTCTCACTTGTGTTCGCGTTGGATTCTACGCTCTTCACGAGCATCACTCTCGCGATTCTGCTCGTGACTAAGCCGAGAAAGGACATAATTCTTAATTTCAGTTGGGTCTCTAAGACCCATATCTTTGGCTTCCTGTACATAGACGCTGGTGGACATGATGCTAACTCAGTCTAAGTAAACTAGGTACTCAGTACTGACTGCAATTTTTCCAGAGAAAGATGTCAATAATCGAAAATAAAGAATATAGGCACAGGTTAGTGGTGACCAGTTTTATCTAATGAAATTGGTAAAGAGAGAAAATTAAACAAACAACTGACCATGAAAACTATTATGTAAATTAATAGAACTAAATCAATATTCACCAGTAAGATAATGCCTATAGAATTTAATGATAAATATCTAAGTATGAGTGAGTGAGTATTATCTCGTGAATAATTTTAGAGCTAGGAGTTAATATCCTGGAATGAGGTCGCCAATTGTCACTGGGTTTTTAATGTATGTTCAGTATTAAAGGATATTTTTCAATAATACTGAGAGCAGGGACAATGAATTGTCTTGTGAAAATCAAGCAATAATTACTTTATGCCGGCTTGCTTCGCCGATTCTCTAAGGACGAGAATTTATAAACTTTCTCAACAGTACACAACAGAGACTAATTACTCACAATTGCTGTTTGTTAGTACTGTTAGCCTCTGGAAAGAGTGACTTCACCCCTGACAATCAATAACAAATGCTATTAATGATAACAGATTCTTGCTGGTGCTTTAACTCCTAGATGGCACAAAGGATTTTAAGCTTAATACAAAAGGACTGGCCTACGTACCAGTTATGAAGAGCAAAAGCGTTTATGCAAACTAGGGACTATAAGTGGAATAAGCTTAATATGGAAAATAAAACACGAGTTTACATTATATTTAGCTCGAGAAAAAGAACTGTTGAATTTATTGATTACAAAGAAATAAATTAACATTACATAAGTCTTAAGATAAATTCAAATAAGGAGATTGCACTCATTCGCTCACTCAAAAGCTAACTCTTAAACCTAGGAAAAAACGAAAAGAAATACTGGTCAGAAAAGTGGACAAAGCGGATGACTGGGTGTCGTTACTGAGGAAGGACAATGCACATGTTGAGTCTCTCGCCAATCACACTAGGTGGAAATCCAGGAACTGGACAACGGCGGCACTGCTACGCTCTGGGCCCAACCTGCTTTCATGGCGCTCAAACCTTGACTGACTTCAAATTGTGGGAAAGAGGCGAGTGTCCAGCTGCATTGCTAACGGCTAGAATGAGCGAAACACGCTCATAATAAATCGCTCAGCAGAAGTACTAATGTCTCGCACAAAGACGATCATTTATGACAGTGAAAAATTGTTCTGAAAACACTCCCGACCGGGTGAATACGTAGCGGTTAAACTGAACGATAAATACTGGGATTCCACTAAAGTTCACGGTTTCCCACTAAAGTTGATGTCACGAGCCGACTCGTGACAGAGTACGATAGACAGATTAGGTTTGGCTGAAGCAGGGTGGTGTATGGTATTATGAAATTAGGTGATTACAACCTGGATGTTGTAGGACAGTGTTATAAATGTATACATTTGTCATCTTATCATCTCACGTCACGTCACCTCATCGCTACCTCTCACATCATTTCACCTCTCACCTCACACACATAGTATCTATTTCTCATTTCAGTTTTGTTTATCGCCTCTCCCTTCTTATGCCTCACAACACCTTTATCTCCTGGCTTCTAACACTTCACTTCTCATCTTATGTAACTCAGTTCCATCCCTCATTTACTTTTACCTTTCATTTACATTTAATTTTGACCTCTGCCTTGACTTAATTCACCGCACGTGTTTCTCACCACCTCAGTTCACTTTATCTCGCACCTCACATACCTCACTTCTCTTTCTCATTTTATTTTTTTTTTTAAATCTCAGAAGTACTTTATTTCACATCTTCCCTTAATTTCTCAATGCCTCACCTCACCTTACCTGACCTGCCGTCACTTCACTTACCTCACATACACTAATGCCACCCCTCCGTTCACTTTTGTTTTTCCCTCATCTCACCTTTCCATCTCAGATCGCTTTATTTCATGTCTGTTTCCCACCTCACATCACCTGTCACTTCACCCCTTTTCACATCACCTTACCTCCCACGTCTTCACCGTCACTTCACCACTCACCTTACCACATTATCACATTTGTCACCCTCCTTCCCTCACCTTAGCCATGAGAACCAATTAGCAGGTTTAGTACGATCCCGTCTCCAACATTCCAGCCCCATAATAGGTGTAAGAAGTACTGCTGGTGGTGGTGGTGCACACAATTATATTATACCAGTACCATATATACCACATTGTTACACCAGGCGATACATCACACTGATACGAGTGTGTGTGTGTGTCTGTGTATATATATATATATATATATATATATATATATATATATATATATATATATATATATATATATATATATATATATATATATATATATATATATCATCAGCCGTTTGAGTGTCCACTGCAGAACCGACCAGTCCCGACCGAAGTGGGGACAATACAGCCTACAGTATGTATCTCTATGAAGTGGCTTAGGCTGTCTGGTAGAGATTGTATGGAGGGTGAGAAATGCTTGTAAGTGTGACTGTAGTGTTGGAGTGGCTTTGGATGTGTGCATAGTCCGTGAACCAACTGAAATAGGCCCGCACAGACCAACTGAGTGCAAGCATACTTTATAGTACGCGACACTGGTTCAACCACAGCACCCCTTATGTTCGCCAAAGCAGTACATGGCCGGAATAACGCTCTCAAACTTTATTATCTTGGTGGGGCGAACCCTCGTTCTCCCATGTACAACAACGCACACTCTACCACTGTACCACAGAGGCTTCATATATACTGTTACGAGATGGGACTAGGCAACACTAGATAATTAAATCTGACTGCGTTAGAAAAATGAGAAAAACAAAGTGAAAAGGAAAATGATCAAATAATGAATTAAATAATGGAAAACCAATTTAAAATAATACTAACTCCATTCTCGCAGTACAGGTCCGAAAGTAAATAAAATTAGCTGACGTTAGCAAGGGCAAAATAAACACGATGAAACGTGCCGAATATAATAGAAGCTAATAATATTTTAAAAATTTACAATGAGATAATAAAACACAAAAGAATGGGAAAACAAGCCACCTGATAATACCCTGAATAATCAAACTAAAGTCTGGGAACAAACTTGTCAGACAAAAGAAATAAAATCATACAAAAAGAGATAACTAAACTGCACTCTATAATGCCACAAATAATAATACAATAACAATAATACCTGTGATTGGATGCTGATACAAAGTGAAAAGATGTTCAGAAATATATACGAGTACAACATGATACTGTTTCTCCTCCCTTTCTTATCTCCAGTCCAAACACTCCCTCTCTCGACGCCAATCCCACAATAACTCCCCTCTCCAACCACAATTCCCCCATTTTATATCCTCCGGCCGAAAGCCTACATCAGCCCGCAGCTGCAGGCCAGACAAGAAATATGCAGACTCGAGTTAAGCGAAATAATCTCTTTCCCATACTCCAAGTGTTGTATATATCGCTGGTGAATACAAATCTTTATGTCGCAAGTTTATACTCCAACAGAAGTCACTGATATTACAAACAATTTTAGTCACACCCACGTTGAGAGACCAAACAGCATTAAATAAGATTTTGTTAATGTGTGTGTACTGACACGCAATAACATGATAGCCTGTGCACGTGCGTTGATACTGGTGTACATAGCATCGACGCACATGCCTTACCTGGTGACATGCACTCATTATACACACGCATAATATACACGATACGTACACAAAAATATATAGACATTCTTACACACATAATACGTCCACACCTAAGAAAGAGTTTTCCCTTAGGAAAATTCGTTATTAAGAAGGCGACAAACAATCAGCAATGATATTGTCAACACCCTTAATATGTCTAACATCCAAATAAGGCTGCTGAAGGAACAAACTCAAACGTGTCAATCATTGATTCTTCATCTTCAAGTTATTCAGAAATTTGAGTGGATGATGATCAGTATATACAATAATAGTAGGTCCAAATGCAGGAACATACACAGAAAAGTGCTGCAGGGCGAGGATCAGGCTAATAGTTCCTTTTCGATAACAGAATAATTACATTGAGAAACAGAAAACTTCTTACTGATACAGCAAACAGGATGCTCTATACCATGATCATCGTCTTGCATTAACACAGCTCCTCCACTCACATTACTTGCATCTACAGCAAGTTTAAAAGTCCTTTTAAAGTTTGGTGCAGCCATAACTGGATAATTACATAAGATCTCCTTGGCTGCATCAAAACTGATCTGATATGCATTAGTTCAGACGTATTTTCTAGTTTTCTTGATCAGATCAATGAGAGGGGCCACTATTATCGCAAGTTCTTCTTAAAACGATGGTAGTAACCAAGACTGCTAAGGAATCTCTGAAGCTTGTGCCTGTTTTGTGGTGCCTTAAAACTCTTTATTGCCTCCACCTTAGAGTCAGGGGGACGTACAGTCGTGGCCATAAATAATCACCTATCCTCTAGTACCCCGTGCCTCAGGCTGCCTCCTTTATGCGCAGCAAGTCACAGTGGAGCAAGAGGGGCTGAGAGGGAGGGGCCAGAGAGAGAAGGGAAGGTGGGGTGCGGGGGGCCAATGATGGTGCTGGGGTGGACTGTGGGTGGGTTTGGTGGGTGGGTGGGGGAGAGAAAATGAATGCGAGGTGGTGGTCATATTATTTGTCTATTTTCTTTCATTCAGGGCATGACACAAATGAGCTAATATTCGGTAAATAATGTTGCACTACATCTTATTACCGGCGTCAGATAACAAGCTTTAGATAGATGGTGATATCAAGGGCTGGCTCGTGTGGGAAACATACTGACGTGACAGATCAAAATATTAGTGCGGAACCACGTATTTCTGTTTATCAGTATATTTTGACTTGGGACATAGAATGGAATCTGGATGGCTTTAACCTAATTAATATTTAATTAAGGAACGTCCTTTACTGTTACGTGTAATTACTTTTAAAATTAAATATCATGTGCAACCTTTGACATGGCTGTGTCCACAGTAAATATGATCATCCTCTCGGTATACACTCCCTCTATACAGCCACCATCATGTCAACTAGTTTATGGAATCTCTAAATGAAATGGCTATTTAAAATAAGTGTGCACAAAAGGTAAATAAATATGACGTTTGTGCACATGGGTGGATATAATAACGATATCTCTCATAATATGTTAGAAGGAAAATGAAACAAAATCCTACTCAAACTCCCAAAATATATCTATGTCAATGTTTACCGACATTGGTAAAGCCAAAGCAACCAGGAAAGCCTTAGTAATTAGTCCAGTGGCCTCCTGCCTCAATAACCTCTTGCAGTCTTCGCGGCACCGAGGAAACAATGTTGTTGATGGTTCGCTGGTTTCGTCTGAACCGCTCCCACTCGTCCTTGGTGTGCCGGAGGAGGCGGGCCCGTGTTCTCTCGTTCTTTGGCTCCCACGCGTTTACAATCTAGGCCAGTCTCGATGGCTCTGCACTGATGTTTAATCTGTCACGTCAGTATATTTCTCTCACAAGCCAGCCCTTGATATCACCACCCATCTAACGATTATTATCTGACGCCGCTATACAAGATGTAATTCAGCATTATCTACTGAATATTAACTCCTTCATATTATGCCCTAAATGAAAGAAAACAGACAATTAATGTGACCACCACTTCGCATTTCATTCTCCCTCCCCGACCTACCCTCTCTCCCCTCCCTTACTCAACCCTCGCACCATCACTCGTCCCCCCACCCACCTTCCTTTCCTGGTTGCTTTGGCTTTACCAATGTCGGTAAACATTGACATAGACATATTTTGGGAGTTTGAGTAGGATTTTGTTTCATTTTCCTTCTAACTTTTTATGAGAGATATCGTTATTATATCCACCCATGTGCACAAACATCATATTTATTTACCTTTTGTGCACACTTATTTTAAATAGCCATTTCATTTAGAGATTCCATAAACTAGTTGACATGATGGTGGCTGTATAGAGGGAGTGTATACCGAGAGGATGATCATATTTACTGTGGACACAGCCATGTCAAAGGTTGCACATGATATTTAATTTTAAAAGTAATTACACGTAACAGTAAAGGACGTTCCTTAATTAAATATTAATTAGGTTAAAGCCATCCAGATTCCATTATGTGTCCCAAGTCAAAATATACTGATAAACAGAAATACGTGGTTCCGCACTAATATTTTGATCTGTCACGTCAGTATGTTTCCCACACGAGCCAGCCCTTGATATCACCATCTATCTAAAGCTTGTTATCTGACGCCGGTAATAAGATGTAGTGCAACATTATTTACCGAATATTAGCTCATTTGTGTCATGCCCTGAATGAAAGAAAATAGACAAATAATATGACCACCACCTCGCATTCATTTTCTCTCCCCCACCCACCCTCCATACCCTCCCTCAGTCCACCCCAGCACCATCATTGGCCCCCCGCACCCCACCTTCCCTTCTCTCTCTGGCCCCTCCCTCTCAGCCCCTCTTGCTCCACTGTGACTTGCTGCGCATAAAGGAGACAGCCTGAGGCACGGGGTACTAGAGGATAGGTGATTATTTATGGCCACGACTGTACATAACCACGATCAACCGCATAGCCAAGGTATTGAACTTGTGCACACACAAACTTGCACTTCTATAAATTTACTACAAGGCGAGCCTCGGAAAGCCTGGACAGCAAACACCTAGTTTTCTTAAGTGGCTTTCCCAATCATCAGTAAAGACTACTACATCAGTCAAGTATACCACACAATGTTTCATACCATTGACAACCATGTTCATTAATCACTAGAATGTTGCCGGGGCATTTTTCATACATACAGCATCACATGACATTGATATGTTTGTCCGTCTGCCACAAAATATGAGACTTCCTTAGCCCATTTGGTCAAAGACATTTGCCAAAAGCCTTTCTTGAGATCTAACTTGGTGATATAACTAGGCGAGCCGATGTGATCAATGAGGTCCTCAAGCCGGGGCAATGGGTACGTATCAGTCTTGGTTAGCATGTTCACCCATCTGTAGTCTATGCAAAATCTTGTGGCTCTGTCTGGTTTTGGCTACAACATCACAGGGGAACTCCATGGACTAACACAGGGGAAGATAAGCCTGTGGTCCAACATATAATTGAGCTCCCAATGCAGCACGCCAACACACTGAGGACTAACTGATAAGGGGGCAACTTCACAGGAATGGTGTCACCCACATCCACGTCGTGCTGAATCCAGTCAGTCTTCCCAGAGGCACTGCTGAATACTTCCTTGTAAGTTGACAAGAGGGCAACCAACTGCGATGCTTGGTCCTGAGGCAGATGGGCTAACTTGGAGCAGAGAGTGGACTTCGCCTCATCATTCTTCACCCAGCTGCAACCTTGAAACTCGCAGTCCACCTCAAACAAGCCACTCTCAACACCCTCTTCAGCAGCAGCAGCAGTGGCGGAGACAAGGTTTACGGGTTCCGAAGAATTTGATGCACAATGGTATGGCTTCAGCATGTTCGCATGGCACAGTTGGTGCTTCTTCCTTTTGTCAGGGGTCTCCACTAGGTAGTCGGTGTCTCTAATACGCTGCACTACAGGGTAAGAACCACTAAACTTAGCAGCCAGTGGCTGACCCTGCAGTGGCAGCAACACCAAAACCTTGTCACTGACCGTAAACTCCCTCAGCCTGGACTTTCGATTGTACCACACCTTCATGTTGTCCTGAGCCTGCTTGAGGTTTTCCCAGGCCAGCTCCAGAGTCTCACCCATACGGGTCTTGAAGTCCTGCACATAACGGAGTAGGCTCTGGCTCTCAGCGAGGTTACTGTTCCAAGTCTCCAACCCCCTTGTGCGCCGTAAGTTTTCTGTAAGTGTGTGTGACATGATCAGAGAAGATGCCACGAGAGCAGGCTGGACCCGTGCACAAAGGAAAACATTCCCACGTATTTTATTTGCCCCAGAAATTGACTATAATGGTATAAATTGTGTATCATTATCATCCCTGATGTTTATACTATAGATTAAGCTAATAAAAACACACAAAATTGATGAGTAAAAGTACTGTGAAAGTACCGAAATGAGGTGAGAATACTGTTGTTCAGCAATGAAAATAAATGCCTTATATTGTATCAGCAAACTTCGTCTGCATGTTGCAAGAGCTAAGCATATGTCTGGATGCAGAATTTCACCAGCTTTCACATGGTATTGGTGGGATATCTGATACAGTCAGCAGTTTTTGAGTAAATCGCCCAAAATCGTGCACGTGCACCCCTCCCCCTCTGAATAAAAACCAAGAGAATGCCGACTATTTGAGAGTGTTGGCCTGGAAATAAACACGCCCCCCTATGATGCACCAAATATTGACACATTTCATGCTAAAACATAAGTTTGGTTAATATTTTTGTCCAGAATTGGCTAATCTGAATCCCTTCAGACCGCCACTGCAAGTGCGACATAGTGCATCATCAGTTCCTCTTCAGACTAAAACTGTTTTCACTCGTACTGTCATGGTGTGTAAAGGGGTTCACCAAGCTCAGGGGACCCCAGACTCTATGGGCAAACACGAACTCGTAAGGAGAGAAACCCAAACTCTCCTGGGTGGTTTCCCTCATAGCGAACAGAAGGAATGGCACACCATGGTCCCAGTCCTTAGAGTGCTCCAGACAGTACTTGCGGAGCATATTCTTGAGTGTCTGGTGGTAACACTTCAAGGCACCTTGCATCTCCGGATGGTAGGCACTACTCTTGATGTGATGCCATGTTGAGCTAACTACTGCTGGGAGATGTTCAAAATGAAACTAGGCCCTGTATCTGACTGAACCTCCTGGGCCAAACCAAACTTGTAAAGAAATCTAGCAAAACTCTATCCATTACCTTAGCTTTGATAGAGCTTAGAGATATTGTCTCAGGGTACCTCATGGAAGGGTTAATGATATTGAGCAGATATGAGTTACTGCTAGAAGCTGGGGGCAAGGGTCCCACCATATCAATAATTAACCTGGAGAAAGAGGGCTCAATGGCAAGAATGGGGACAAGAGAGGCCTTAATGACAGACTGATTCAGCCTACCCACTACTTGACAGATAAATACAATGTTTGACAAACTTAGCCACATCTGCTGCAATGTGGGGCCAGTAGAGCTCTGCACACAGCCTATCCATGGTCTTCCTTACACCCATGTGCCCTGCAGATGGAGTGGAATGGGCCAGCTGAATTAACTCCTGCCTGCACACATTAGGTACTACAATCTGATGATAGTCCCACATCCGATCATCTACATTCACTTGTGGAGGTCTCCACCGTCTCCACAAAATCTCATCTTTCACATAAAAACATCCACCCTTCTCCTTCTCAAAATCATCCACTACACACAACTTCAACCTCTGAATCTCCTGGTCTCCAGACTGCAACTCCTTTAACTTCTCAGTGTTCACCTTCTCCAATGGAACAAGTGGAATATATTCCAAAGAACCCATAAATGTATCCACCAAAGATATCTCATTATCTGATTGTTTTGTGTCCTTGGATGTAGGACTAACTGTTGCCTCTGGTACGATAACGCAGGGCACACTACAAGCAACCTTCTCATGTCGACTTCTCTCTGCAGGTGACATGGACCTAGTCACTGTACAGACTGGGAATACCTCTGCATCACTGGAATCAACCTGCAGGGGGCACTGGCACCTCTGACAAAACTGGAGTGATAATCTCCTCGCCTCCCACTAGGTCATTGCCAAGTATTAAATCAACACAACTCTCTGGTAAATAATCTACAACACCTAATCATACCAATCCATCAAACAACTGACATCTAACCTCACAAGAAACTAGCGGCACAATTTTTGCACCTGTTACTCCCCTAATCAGAACAAACTCTCCTCCTGCAACATCAAAAACTTCATTATTGGCCTTACCCACAAAGAAATTGAAGAACCACTGTCACTGAGAATGCACACAGGATTCTGCACACCATTCATCTTCAGTGAACCAGAATACAGGTAGGGGCATACAAAGAAGCAGGGGCAACACTGCTTGTCACTGCCTGTACCACACCCGAAACAGTGAGCTCTGACACAACTGTGGTCTCTTTCTTCCCACCGTCCGGAACAACATAAACTTTAGAAAAGAGTAAAATATTGGAGTTTCCCTGACTAACAATTGCGGAACTTTCTGAAGGGGTTACCACGGGAGCTCCACGAGAAACAAAGCTCACTGGCTTCACTACACCTGACTTTTGCCAGCATCTATCTGCAATGTCAGCAAGTACACAGGCGGTGTGCAGGTTTTGGGGATATGTGAGGTGTATCAGGTTTGGGTGTGGAGTAATTAGTGGAGTTGGGCCTCTGAGATGGTTGTTTGGGGAGCTGAGAAGGGTAACACTTCTGAGGAACACTTGCAGGAACTTCCTTAACCTTATTCAAATTCTTAAACAATAAATAATCGTCTACATGAACTGCAGCTTCAGCAGCATTCTTAACTTCAGCAAGGTAAGTTCTTAAATCTGCATCAATATTATCAAAAAAGTTCTCGAGCATAACAAGTTCCTTAAGCTTAACATAAGATTCTGAGACATCCTCACTTTGCATCCATTGATTAAAAGCATCAGTCATCTGCCTATTGAAATCTACAAAAGTGTCATGAGGGCGTTTCCTACAATTCATAAATTTCTGTCTGTAAACTTCAGATCTCATCTCGTATGCGCGTGGTATGGCTTTCTTTAATACCTCATAATCCTGTGATTCTTGGTGGCTAAGAATGTTATAGGCCTTCAACGCTTTACCTTTGATTACTGTCTGAACTAGAGTTGGCCAGCTGTCTCTGGGCCACTTGTTACCTGTAGCAATCTTCTCTAGTCAGTCAAAAAACTCCAGGACTAAGCACTCATCAAATGAGGGAACTAATTCAGTGGATTCAACGGCTCTAAATTCTGAAAAAGAATGGGGGAAATTAGTTGCAGCACTTGGGCAATTCATATGAATTTCATAGTTAACCAGCCCCGTCCCGTCGACGTATGGGTACGTTGCAACATATTGCATTTGCCAGTCCTGGCGACGTACTGGTAAGTCGCGCAATTGCAAAGTGCATAATTTCCACAATTTTCAAATTTCACACTTGATTTTCGGTACGTATCGTCGCTTGACCTTCCCCTACCTGCCACCAGGCGTGGACACTCGGCGACCCCGCGCGAGCCGCGCTCACCCGCAGCTCGGTCACTCACCTGTTAGCAAGGGTCCTGCTCAGACATGGCGAAGAGAGGTCTCTCAGAGGACGAAATTCAAGCCGCCCTGGACGCCTTTACAGGCAACAGTGATTCCCCACTGGACGACAAGGTTGTTGACAAAGATTATGTGCAGCCAGAGGAGAAGGAAACCATCAGCAGTGATGAAGAAGTCCCGTCCCCCAGGAAGCAGCAGTACGTGACTTACCATGCTGCTAGAGAGGGGCAGCTGGCCAAAAAACCACGTGCAACATCTTATGCCCAGCCCCAACGTGATGTGGAACCCGAATTTGATGACGAGGATGAGGACGAGGACGGAGCTGTGGGACGTGCTGCCACGTGGTACAGACGTGAGGTGATTACTCATCTTGGCCCCGAACGCACACCACGTCAGACGAACAGGTATGGGCCTAGTATTTTGTTTGGGGAGGTAGGAAGTGCCGTGGAGGGAGTGGGGAGTAAAAGGGAAAGTGCAGGGAGGAGTATGGAAAGTGAGAGTGGAGGGAGTGAGTCATCGCTCTCCCTAGGTAGTGTGAGGCGGCGGGGTGTATCACGTGGGCGAGTGCGGGTGCGTTCTGTATCACGTGTGGTTGTGATGGAGGGGGAAGGTGGGGAGGAACCACTCCCAAGCACGTCTTATGCTCCCTAATATCCCCAAACTCATGGGCGAGTGAGGGTGCGTGAAAAATCACCTGGTGTTGTGATGGAGGAGGAAGGTGGGGAGGAACCACTCCCCAGCATGTCTTGTGCTCCCCAATAATCCCCAACTTCATCCCCACAGCCCCCAAATGTTCCTCAAGGCCGTAAGGGTAAGGGAAATGGAAAGGGTTAAGGCAGAGGGAAGAGGAGTGAGACTGGGGAAGCCCTCCGCACTCCTTCTCCCCAACCTCCCCCACCAGCATCTCCTCCCCACCCAGACGAAGGCGGTGATGGAGATGATGGGGACGAGGGATTTCTGGGATGGAATTGGGAGGATGGGAGTGATTTTTCTCCCCTCATTCACCCCTTCACTGAGCAAGGACGCGCTGGGTGCATTGCTCCCGGAATTCACCGTAATTCCACCAGGATGGATTTTTTCCACCTGTTTTTTAGTGAGGCATTCGTGGAGCAGATTGTTGACCAAACCAACTGTTTTGCGAGCACCCAGCGCCGTGAGAGTGAAAGATTGGGAACAAGGAGCAGGTATTCTATCATATATGATTACCCTGTCTCCCTTTCAGAAATATTCCTATTTTTTGCCCTGGTCCTTTTGATGGGTATTATACGAAAGAACAGAATTCCGGCCTACTGGACAAGGGACCCTGTTATGCTTACACCAATATTTGGGCAAGTCATGAGCCGTAACAACAAATTCTAAGTCGCCTCCATTTCTATGATGCTGATGATCCTGCAAATGCAAATAACACAGATAAGATGAGGCGAATTAGGTTGGTCTTTGATCACCTGAGGTAAACCTTTCGTTCGTCATTTTATCCCTATAGTGACCTCTTCATAGGCGAGAGTCTCGTGTTGTGGAGAGGTAAAATTTCATTTAGGCACTATATACCCAGCAAAAGGCACCGTTTTGGGTTCAAGATCTTTGTTATGTGTGACTGTAGGACTGGTTATGTGCAAGACAGTCTTGTACACCGGTGCACAGACAGACATAATAGAAGATCGGAGTATTGGACTGTCGGGAGCAGTGGTAAAGACAATGATAGAAGACTACCTTCTTCGTGGTCACGTCCTATACCTGGACAATTGGTACACTAGCCCTCTTCTCGCTCGTTATCTACACATGCATGAAACGGGAATCTGTGGAACAGTGAAGGTGAACCGGTGTCACATGGTCAAGGTAGGGTGGAAACTTGACAGGAATGAGGTTGTCTTCTTCAAAGCCAACAATATACTTGCAACTGTGTGGAACCATAATAGAGAAGTAAGTCTCTTGTCAACAGTTCACCGCCCCTTGATGCACCGTACTGATTCCGTTAATTACCGGAGCGAGAACAGGCGTCACGTTTGGAAACCTGAGTGTGTCATGGACTATAACATAAACATGCGCCTGGTGGACCAGTCAGACTCCATGATATCGACGGTAGAGTGTGCCAGGACCATGATGAAGTGGTATAAGAAACTGTTCTTTCACTTGCTAGATATCACTGCTCTGAATTGCCACCACCTGCATGCCATGACAACAGGAGTTCAGGAAACCTTTGAAGGGTTTGTGAGGGAGCTCACAAGAGAGATGTTTGCACGGTATGATGTTGAAAGGCCCCAACATCGCACCCGCACTGCCCCTATTGCCCAAATTCCCTCGAGAATATCCGGCCACCATTTCCCCACTCCTGTCCCTCCCCTGCCAAATAGACCTAGGCCCCAATGCAGGTGTCTCGTGTGTAGCAGTTCCCGGGTGAGACTCACCACACAGAGGAAGGACACCCGCTATGAGTGCGTCAAGTGTGATGTGGGTCTCTGTATTCACCCATGTTTCAGCGAATATCACACCTTGATGCAATTCTAATATGGTGTGAATGCGATAGGATGCTGAAACTATGAAGTAAATGCGATAAACAGACGCTCAGTGAAATTATAAGTCCTGTTGATCTGAAAACATTAGTATAAAGTGCATATGGGTATAACATAAGTGCAAAAATAGTATGTAAGTGTATAAATATGATGTAAGTGGAAACATACCTAGTGTGGGTTTTTTGATGCGATATTCTGTCGCTCAGTGCAATAAATAAGGCCCGTAAATATGTAAATATTATTATGGGAAATGCAAACGGGTATAATATAAGTTCAAATTATTGTAAGTGCTGAAATATATTCTAAGTCAAAATATTCCTAGCGTGTGTATAGAGATGCGATATCCTGACGCTCAGTGGAATGAATAAGGCCCGTAATTATGAAAATAGAAGTCAGCAAGTGGGAAAGTGTGTAATATATGTGAAGAATTTGTATGTAAGTGTTTGAGTATTATGTTGGTCGAAACATTCATTGCGAGGGTATGTTCATGCGATATTCTGATGCTCACTTGAATAAATAATGCCAGTAACTATGTATAGTGCAGTATATGGGTGTAAACGTGTGTAATGTAAGTGGGAAAGTATAATTGGAGTGAAAAAATAAAGTAGAAGATGAAACACGAGTGTTTGAGATTGTGCTTGCTACGTGAAAATGCGCTAGCATTTCCCTAAATGCCCTCGCAATGAATGTAAATAATTGAAAACATATACAGTGGTGGAGGAAAGGTTCTATGTAAAGAAAAAAATAATAGGAAAGTGATAAAACAATTGGGTATGTTGAAATACGAGTCATAGCGAGTGCTCTTAGTAAGCAGATGTTTGCTATACTTATGCTGCATGTCATCGTAATGAATGAAAACATCTGAAAACATTTACAAACAGTTAAAATAGGTAAAATGTCAATGAAACAGAAGTATACAAGTAGAAAAAATGATATGTTGATTGATACAAGAAACTTAGCACATAGCATGTTACAACTCAGACCTAACTTGCTATGGTCGCGCGAAGGTACAATGCTTATTTTTCATATATATGTGTTATTCATTTTATTGTTACTCTTATTGTTTATTAGTTCAAATTCAATAAATGTAGAGGTGTTGTTTGTTGTTTCTCCCAATATTTCCTACCATAGAAAACGTGAGCGTCTCACACGTCAATGATATAATACGATACCTGGCGTGGGGGACCTCACCTGTTCCGACCACTTATGGACCACGGTAAGCCCTTTCTTGGTGATTTTCCTTTGTTTCTCAACAAAAGCGGAAGTTTTAGCCAAAAAAAAAAATTTCCAAAATAGCTCGGGATTGGGGGGTGTCGGAGGTGTGGAAAACCTCGGGACGTGACGGGTTAAGCTTCATCCGCTCCAGTTTTATTTTTTCCTCCTGTAGTTTAAGCTGTAACATCCAATACTCATGATCGTGCTTAGCCTGCTCTGCATCAATAAATTCATTCTGCTGGATGACAGTGTCCTCAGCTAAACTATCATGGGAAAAATGAACTGATCTAGAAACTGATTCAAGGTCTGGCAAAGATCCAGGGACTCCGTGTGGATCTGTGCCAAACAGTCGGTGGCATATTAAGTTAGCTAATGGGAAGGCATTACCTAAATAACTCTAAATTTCAAAAGCTTGGGCAACTAAGATTAACTCCTGCCTCTGCAACCTCCTAACCTTATCCTCCGTTGGCCCTGAGTTGATGAAGTCAGATGCATCCTGCTGACTCACAATATTCAGGGGGGCCACAGTAACAGCACTAGTTCTACCCTCCATGATGACACACAACCACAATGACACAATAATAAACAAAATATCAAAGTATTATCCTGGCGAGGTAACGTCAATTTGTATGTTACGAGATAGGAGTAGGCAACACTAGATAACTAAATCTGACTGTGTAAGAAAATTGAGAAAAACAATCAAAGTGAAAAGGGAAATAATCAAATAATTAATTAATGAAAAAAAAAAAACACTAACTCCAATCTCACAACACAGGTCCGAAGGTAAATAAATTTAGCTGACGTTAGTGAGGGCAAAATAAACACGATGAAAAATACCTAATATAATACAAGCTAATAATATCTATAACATTTACAGTGTAATCAAACACAAAAAAATGGGGAAAACAAGCCACCTGATAATAATCTGAATAATCACACCAAAGTCTGGGAACAAGCTTGCCAGACAAAAATAAAATCATACAAAAAGAGATTACTAAACTGCACTCTGTAATTGCCACAAATAATAATAATAATACAGTAACAATAACACTTGCGACTGGATGCTGATACGAAGTGAAAAGATGTTCAAAAATATATACAACACAGGATACTGCTTCTCCTCCCTCTCTTATCTCCAGTCCAAACACTCCCTCTCGACGCCAATCCCACAAATACTCCCCTCTTCAGCCCTTCGTTCATTTTAAGACTCCCTCCACCTATAGTGGAGGCCGGGCCTACATTAGCCCGGTCGGTGGGGGTGAACTTTTTCATAGTCAGGGGAAAGACAGGGCCTGGGGGGTCCTGAGGGGCCGCCCAGCACACGCGCCCTGTCTTCTGCTGATTTTTTTTTTTTTTTTGTATGTTTGTGTGGCCAGACGAGAAACATACAGAATAGAGTTAAGTGAATTAATCTCTCCCCCATACTCCAGACACTGTAAATATCGCTGGTGAATACAAATCTTTATGTCGTCTGTTCATGCTCCACCGGAAATAACTGATATTACAATTTTAGTTAAGAGTAATAAATCTAACACCATTTCAGATATTATATATTGTAATTGAACTGGGGAATAGCCATGGGTGTGGAATGTTTCCTCGTGTAGCTGCAGTTGCGACTACAACCAAACGACGAAAAAATAGTCACATACTCCAGCGGAAAAGTCGAAGCAAGTTTTCTTTTAAATATATACTTTGTCTTGAATTACTGACTTCTTGTGCCTTTGCTCGTGTGTGTGTGTGTGTGTGTGTGTGTGTGTGTGTGTGTGTGTGTGTGTGTGTGTGTGTATGTACGAGTTGAGTTATGCCGACGAGTAAGACAGGTAGGGAGCAGAGAGTGCTTAAATAAAGTCAGAGAGATGGGATGAGAGTAGCAAGTTAAAATTGAGTGGCACAGAGAGAGAGAGAGAGAGAGAGAGAGAGAGAGAGAGACTCCCCTAGACAGATAACCAACTTTGTGGCAGCAGAGTAGATGAATCAGGGTGAAGTGTTTGTAAAGCTCTTCATCACATCCTTACCTCTTCTCCTCCACTCCCTTTCCCTTCCATTCCCTCTCCTCTCTGCCTTTCGCTGCTGCCTTCTCTCTCCCTTTCTCCCTCCCTTCACTCCTCTTCTACATGTCTTTATCTCCCTAGTAAATAAAATTTATTTATAGAGTAAATTTTACATGTGTGATAACATCTCTTATCCAGTTCTAATTGTTTTATTTCTTTTCGTGGCATTTTGGAAATATTACCTCTCATAATGCCATCCATGTTGAAGACATGCTAGAAGTGTACTGGGCGTTTTGCTCCTCAGTATTTTCCGGATTACTTTTCGCCACCTGTGTGCAAACAATGCGTCATAAGATAAGATCTAGAAGAATTTTAGTTGAATCACGGGGAAATTACAGGGAACTCAAGGGCATAGCTTGAGAAACTGAAAGAGTTCGCAGCAGCAACCGTAGAAGTCTGTGACAATACTCGAGAGGGAAACGCGTGCAAACTAAGCCAGTTTTAGCCCCCACCCATCTGGCAATAACAAACGATAGTGTATCTCCCTCACCCAACGATTCCGTATTTCCCTCGCCATGTGAAGTCTCCTTTACTACAGTAAGATACGGCACAAAACCAGTAAAAATTATGAGGAAGCACCTCCCCATAACTACATACAATCGCTACCAGATCCTTGCTGAACTGGTTGACGAGACTGACGAAACAAGGCTTACTGGGAACTCCATTGTACGCGGTCAGCTGGAGGAATTTTGTGGACCTGCCCAAAAGCAGAAAGAGGTACTGTCTTCCAGGAGATGGACTATATGATATTACAGAAGCCTGCGATGAGGTAAAAAAAATGACGCAAACGATAAAACTCTCTCCATCATGCATGTCGCTACAAACAGCTTGATGCACAGCAAATCAGAGGAATTGCTAGCAAAGTGTCTTGTGATGATCATATGATTTAAAACAAAGTCCACTTCTGTGATAATATTCGGCATTCTCCCAAGGATCAATGCAGAAAATAGCATCTATGGTAAGGCCTTCAACATAAATAACTGTCTCAAATATCTCCACACGCAAGAAGGAGTCAACTTTGTCAGTTTGTGGGACAAATTCTATGAGCAACGAATTCTTTTCCAGGAACATGGTCTCTATTTGAGGTCGCTAGGAGCGGCACAGTTAAGTAGACTTTTAGATGATAAAGTTGTCCTCTTCAAATTAAAAAATGCGGAGCATCTTTAGAATCTCTTATTCACCTAGAAAATTTTGACACCATCAGCATCACAGAGTTCTGGAACAAATTACCCTCAGATACCATAAACAGTATCTCAGTTAAGACATTTAAAAACAAAATAGACAAGCACTTGCACGAGAATACTCAGCTGCCTCCGTATCTGTCCGAATAACTTACTTTTACAAGCTACGTGTAAGTTCATTTCCCTCCTGTCTACAACACATTCCGTAAACTTAACAAACCCGTACATAGCATCGCGTCACGTCATTATATATTTATCAGTTTTATTACCTGCAAATAAAAGAGTATAAACACAGACTAGGAACTGCACAGATAGCCCTAAGTTTTCGATCACTATGATATGTAAGGGGACGTGATATTGGCGTGTGAAAGGTAGGAGAGAGGGAAAAGGGTAGATGAACAGGAGGGAAGGGAGTCTGGCTGAAACTGAAGGAGGGAAAGATGAAGAAGGAAAGAGAAAATAAAGGAGTGTCAGGGAAGACGTCTGATGTAAATGGAGGGGGACTGATGGTGTAAGGGAAGTGGGTATCGTGGATGAGTAGTAATGATAAGAATTTTCCCCCTATTAATGAACCAATAATTACCACTTGCGAGTTTACGAGAAAATAATTCTTTTTCCTTTCCATTTATTTTGAAAAATCAAAAACCTGAAATGAATTTTTTTTTAAAAAGATCATGGGAACCGTTACTTTAATAAGGCAAGCAAAATGTAATTCACTATCATGGGATAAAGGGTCAGTACTGAATACGAATATAATACATTGGGTTTGTTTTGTTTAGGTTGTCACGCAGTGAATGATGCATCAGGAAGTAGGAAGATTATTTCTTATAGTTGTTACTGTTCTTGCCCCTGGCTCATCTGAAACGTAAACCCGGCGGGTTGATGGCTGAAGTTTCTTTTGCAGGCCACCATCCACCTCTCAGGGAACATAGAGGGAATGAAGGGGCGTTTGTATATCCTGACAGTGGAACCAGTCGGTTATATCAACACCGCCACACGAAGGCGTCCACCTACAGCACAAAGTAACAGTGAAAGCCATTTAAATTTTTTGTCCATTTTCAGAGGTTGGCTCAGGCTCCTGAGACACACAAATATGATGTAAGTGAATGTATTGTATGTGGCGGAATGTGTATCATTTTAGATTTCTTGTTTATATCTATAATGGATTTTTGCTAGTCCAAAAAGCATCTGATCCATATAGCAAAGGATCCACTGACTCGCCCCTATTCTGATCAGTGAATGGGTATATAAGGTAGAGGAATTTTGAAGTCTAGACTAGTAAATGCATGAGGTTATGTGTTCTGGAGATACGGTATTGTGTTTAAGTGAGGACTGTCGTTAATAAAAATTTCAGTGTGAATTTTTTTTTTTAAAGCATATGTAAGGACACTGGTACAGTATATATTCATGGAAAAGAATCATGCCATGCACTCGAAGGCTGCACTAGTCACACAGCATAGGCAGTGAGTGTGTTAGTGTGTGACGTGACACCATCCATCTTAGTCAAATAGCATAACCATTGAACGTGTCAGTAGTTGAGGTGACATCATCCAACTTAGTCAGGTAAATAAAATAGCCAGTGAGTGTGTTGGTGTCTGACGTGACACCATCCAACTTAGTCAAGTAAATAACAGCCGATGAGCGTGTCGGTGTTTCAGCTGACACCATCCAACGTAGGTAAATAAAGCCAGTGAGCGTGTCACTCTGTGGGGTGACACCATCCAACTTAGATAACATGGCCAGTGTGTGGGGTGACACCATGCAACTTGAATAATATGGCCAATTCGTGGGGTGACACCATCCAACTTAAATAACATGGCCAGTGTGTGAGGTGACACCTTCCAACTTAGTCAAGTAACATAGCCAGTGTGTGGGGTGACATCATCCAACTTAGTCAAGTAACATGGCCAGTTTGTGAGGTGACATCATCCAACTTAGATAACATAGCCAGTTTGTGAGGTGACATCATCCAACTTAGATAACATAGCCAGTGTGTGAGGTGACACCATCCAACTTAGATAACATAGCCAGTGTGTGAGGTGACACCATCCAACTTAGATAACATGGCCAGTGTGTGAGGTGACACCATCCAACTTAGATAACATGGCCAGTGTGTGAGGTGACACCATCCAACTTAGATAACATGGCCAGTGTGTGAGGTGACACCATCCAACTTAGATAACATGGCCAGTGTGTGAGGTGACTCCATCCAACTTAGTCAAGTAGCATAGCCAGTCAGCGAGTCATTGTGTGAGGTGAGACACCATCCATCTTTGCCGCCTACGGGTGGCAGTGATGGAGGAGCCAGAGTTACGGGGCAAGTTTTATGATAATGTAAAGTATTGGCCGATATTATACAACTTGTGTAAGATGGCGGCAGGTGAAAGGGCTTAGGATGAGTGTTGGTGACAAGTAGATGATGATGATGGTGATGATGATGATGGTGACTGGTACAGAGTGAAGAAAGAGAGAGGGAGGTAAGTAATGATTATGGAATATTGAAGAATGCAGGGTGAGATGATGATGATGATGATGATGGTGATGGTGCAAAGAATTATATGAGACAAGAGAAATAAGACGCTTGGTAGAGGAGGAATGTATGAGGGATGATGGGAAGTGTGAGGGAAGGAGAATGCAGATTACAGGGAAAGGTAAAGCGATGTAAAAATACAATACTACGCACAAAGATGTTAAATAAAGAATTATTAAGAGGAAAGAATATGAATGAAAGTTGTCAGTGGAGAGAATGAGACAATGAATATATGAAGTACTTTGTAGATGTAATATGTAAGACTTACCGGTAAGCATAACTCCAGTGTACTTTTAAGTCTGTTCGAGCATTTAATGAATGCACACACACACACACACACACACACACACACACACACACACACACACACACACACACACACACACACACACACACACACACACACACACACACACACACACACAACACCACTAAACTAATTCTGAGCCACCAAAGACACATTACGACATTTATCATCAGATGAACCATACTGGTAAAAGCAGTGTGGCCAACAAGGTAATACACAATTGACATTTGTTACCCTCCTGTGGCGGGAGGGACACAATCTGACCGCACTATGGGGTGGTACTACTACTACTCTGCGGCCAGGTTGTGTTATTAAGAATTCTGCCACCTTATTCCCTGCGTGTCGTAAATGGCGACTAAAAGGGGCGGGGTGAGGGGACTAAGGACCCCCTCCTCTGTTTTTTTAGTTCCTAAAAATTGACAGGCCATAGCAAGGGATGGGGGATTGAGTTATCTCCGTACACTAAAGACTGGGTCTATGAATGTGCCTGGATGTAGTACGATTGAGGCTAAAAGGGAGGATATTGGGAGAATGTTTATGAGAAGAAAGTTGGATGTGTTAGCTTTCAGTGAAACAAAAATGAAAGGGAAAGGTGAGTCTAACTTTGGAAGTGTGAATGGAAGATTCTCAGGTGTTGATAAAGGAAGGGCAAGAGAAGGTGTGGCTTTGTTAGTGAGCCCGGAAGAACGGCAGTGTGTGATTGAATGGAAGGAGGTGTCATCGAGACTGGTGTGGGTGAAAGAGAAAGTTGAAAGTGAGTTGTGGGTATCTGTGAGTGTATATGGGCCTGGTAGAGAAAGGGATGAAGAAGAAAGGGAGTCTTTCTGGAATGATGTTGATGAATGTCTGCAGAGTTTTGGAGCGAATGTGAATGTGGTAATGATAGGGGATCTGAATGCTAGAGTGGGAAATGTAGCAGCTGAAGGTGTAGTTGGTATGCATGGTGTGCCTGGAAGAAATGAAAATGAGGAACAGATGATAGGGATGTGCGTTGAGCGAGAGATGGTGATTGGAAACACCTTGTTTGGGAAGAAAGATATTTATAAGCATACATGGGTGAGACAGGAGGGTGGAAGGGTTGTTGATAGAACATTGATGGACTATGTGGTTGTGTCCAGGAATGTAATAGGAAGATTGTTGGATGTGAGAGTTTTGAGAGGGGAGGGTGGAAGTATGTCTGATCACTACCTGGTGTAGGGAAAGCCGAGAGTAGGTAAGAGATGGGTGAGAGATAGGAGAGTAAGGTGTGGCAGGGAGGTTTTGAAAATGAGTGAGTTGGATAAAAGAGAGAAAATGATAGAGTATCAGGAGAAACTGAAAGATGAGTGGAATGCAGTGAAAGATCAGGAGAATGGCAGTGTGGAGGAGGAATGGCAGATGTTTAGATGTGCTGTGGTGGTGCATGCGGAAGAGTTGCGTGGTGTGAGACGAGTGGCTGGTGGTGTAAGAAAGGGGAGTGAATGGTGGTATGAGGAAGTATGGCTGTGACTGAGCAGAAACGTGCATATGAAGTGTGGCTGCAGAGGAAGGATGAGGTGTAATTTGAGAGGTATAAGGAAAAGAGGAATGGGGCGAGAAGGGCTGTGCATGATGCTAAAGTGGCAGCAGATGAGGGGTGGGGTAGGCGGTTGACTGAGAATTTTCAACAGAATAAGAAAATATATTGGAAAGGGATGAAAAGGGTGCGAAAGGGAGAGTCTGGGAAGGAAGAGCACGTAAAGAAGAGGATGGAAGGATGTTAATTGAGATAGATGCAGTTAGGAAGAGATGGGCAGAGTATATTTTGAAAGATTGTTATATGTAGAGGAGGAGAGGCAGGCTGAGATTGTGGCAGATGGAAGGGTGCAAGGAATAAATGTGTTGGGAGAGTTGAATGATTCTTTGATCACGAGGGAGGAAGTGCAGGAGGCAGTAAAGGTGATGCAAAAAGGGAAAGCTGCAGGTATGGATGGGTGTGTTGTGGAATGCCTGAAAGGTGGTGGAGCGACTATTGTTGACTGGTTGTTGAATGTGTGTTTTGTGCAAGGTATGGTGTCAATTGACTGGGCAAGTGCTTTGTGGTCCCATTGTATAAATGTAAGGGTGATAGGTATGAATGTACTTGCTTTTGGGGTATCAGTCTGTTGAATGTTGTAGGTAAGGTGTATGGTAGAGTGTTAATTAAGAAAGTTAGAGAGGGTACGGAGAGAGTGACTGGTGAAGAGCAGTGTGGCTATAGAAGAGGGAGGGGATGCATGGATCAGGTGTTTGCTGTGAGACAGGTGTGTGAAAAGTATTTAGCGAAAGGTAAATATGCGTTTTGGGCGTTCATGGATTTAGGGAAAGCATATGATAGAACTGATAGGGAGGCTTTGTGGACTGTTTTAAGATTGTATGGACTTGATGGTAGGTTACATTTTAAAGGAGTGAAAAGTTTTTATATAAATAGTAAAGCGTGTGTAAGAGTGGGAATTACTGTGATTGATTGGTTTCCCGTGAGAGTGGGGGTGCGGCAGGGATGTGTGATGTCGCCTTGGTTGTTTTTTGTATGGATGGTGTTGTAAGGGAGGTGAATGCAAGAGTGTTAGGTGGAGGTCTGAGTCTGGTGAATGTTGATGGTACTGAGCGGAATCTGAAGCAGCTGCTGTTTGCGAAAGATACTGCACTGGTGGCTGATTCAGAGGAGAGATTGAGACAGTTTGTAGAGGACTTTGGAAGGGTGTGTGAAAGGAGGAAATTGAAAGTAAATGAGAATAAGAGTAAAGTGATAAAGTGTACGAGGTTCGTAGATGGTAGGAGGAAGAATATAGATTTGAATGGCGAGTTGCTTGAAGAGGTGGAGTCTTTTAAGTATTTAGGGACACATGTTGCTAAGGATGGAAGAAAAGATGCAGAAGTGAGGTTTAGAATGAATGAATTAGGAAAAGTGCTGGGAGGAATGAAAAGTGTTTTCTTAGAATGGATGTAAAGAGAAGGCTGTATGAGGGTGTTGTGGTACCATCTGCATTATATGGGGCCGAAACATGGAAAATGGGTGTAGCAGAGAGGAAAAGTTTGAATACAATGGAGATGAGGTGTCTGAGGAGTATGTTTGGAGTGACGCATATGGATCGAGTGAGAAATGATAGAGTGCGAATGAGAACTGGAGTTGTTAGGGAGATGGATGATCGAGTTGAGCAGAGTGGAGAGAATGGATAATGAGCGATTGGTGAAAAAGATAACTAGATCTGATGTGAGAGATGTAAGGCTGAGAGGAAGACCACGAATAGGATGGATGGACAGTGTGAAGGGAGCGTTGGATGCGAGAGAGATGTCTGTTGAGCAAGGAAGAATGGCTGTGCGTGATAGAAATGAATAGAAAGAAATTGTGAATGAATAAATGATGATGCAGCCCTGAGGGGATATTCTCCCTCATTTTGTCTGATCAACTGATCAGGTCAGGTGTGGGTAAGGGGATGGGTCCATTATGATGTGGCAGGGGTAAACCAGCTCTGCTGTCGGGCCCTGCTGTGGATGTCACTGATTGCAATGCACAGTTGACCCTCGTGCGGTGCGGTGCGGTGAGGATCTGTCCCTTCTCCCTTCTGTTCACCCCTCACTCCCACTCCCATCCCCCCACTTTTTTTTTTTTTTATGTGCCTGACTTTGGGCATAGGCTTCACAGCCTGCTCCCAAGGCCCAGTAGTCCTCCTACATACCATACACCTCACTACATGTCACCACTTCGGAGCTAACACCAACCGTCCATATTGAATTCATGCTATGGCTGTCTCATACAGGACTAGTGTATTTTTATTAGTGGGGGTATTATTACGACATGTTGGCGGGTCTTCTGGTAGATCAGTAAAGTCTGATTTCATAAACTTCAAATCATTAATCCGCCCCATCCCGACCACTTTTCCACCACTGACTCCCCCCATTCCCGACAATTTTTGGATTTTTTTTTTTTTTTGGCTCAAACCTCCGCTTTTGGTGAGAAACATCGAAAATTCATAGAGAAATCGCTCACCTGAGGTTTAAAATACTCAATACAGGTAGGTGTACCTCCTTACCTTACTGGGTTTTCTAACAGGCTGGCACCAAAGAAAACGAGTTCTATGGGAGGATAACTATTTCACACCACTCATAAACGGTATTTATTTATTTACTTGGTACGAATTTATATGTAGTACGAGAGTATATTGGTTTTCAAGCAGTAATATAGGCATTATAAGCATTGTTTCACTCACTAACTCATCACCATACCTAACCTTTTTTTGCCACATTACCTGATCATCATTTCTGACTGTTTCTTCCTCTAATGCTATGTAAAGTTTGTCCTCCCCATTGTCATTGATTGGGGAATCACTCCGGCCCTGAATTTCGTACCGTGGCATGACATGGCATTACTGGCCAGCTCACTGATAACAGGTGAATTGCTGAGACAATGGCGTGCAGGGGGGGGAGGAGGTCATGCTGGGTAAGGCATTGTCCCTGCCTGGCATCTTGTAGAGGAAGGTGTCACTTGTATATGTACCAAAAATCACTTGCAAAAATTGAAAATTGTGCAAATTAGGGACCTTGCAATTGATTCACGTTTATGTACGTCAACGGGATTGGCAGTGACAAAACGTGTGGACATTAAAGAACGTCGACGGGATGCCACGGGTTAAACTGCTCCCTGGCCTAGCGGGGATTTGAACCTGGGTCCGGTAGGACTACATGCCACCTCTCTACCGAATGAGCCACTGCCTCCCTTCCACCAGAGCCATAGAGTAGGAAGAGTTTGGCTAACTTGGTTTCAGACCTCACCTCGCGTGCTCACCTGTGATTGGCCGAGAACCGGTCACGTGACATATGGGCGCCATATTGCATCCTCACTTCCCTGACTGCCATAAGAAAGCACAGAGATCAATGGACATACTACACTTTCTATGGCCATATCATCTGCTATATACCTATATTTGACCACCAGATGGTATACTGTGCAGCCTGGCGATGTTCCAACCACACAGGTATGGGTAAGATGCTGCACAGGTTTCCTAGTGAGCCCACAAGCAGAAAAGAATGAGAAATTAAAGTCCGCCGGAACAGTTCCTATTTGTGTTCTGTGTGTAAATCTGTTCTCATTCTCTAACCTTTTTGTTCATCCGTCAGTGTATCTGTCTCACAAGATTCCTGTCCGTTCTATCTATTGCTGTCAACTGAGACGTACTAAACTTATTAGATAGGCTGATAGTTACTTATTTGTTTTCAGTTCAGTTTCATGTAAATTAAGGAATATATATATATATATATATATATATATATATATATATATATATATATATATATATATATATATATATATATACAGTATATGTAAGGCATTAGGAAGAAATAGCTGAGGAGATTATTGACTGTAAGGCTTCATATATACGCCAAAAAACATTCGCAAAAATGAGGCTCAACGCTGTAAGTCTGGAGGTGAATTAGGAAACAAAAGCATGGCTATGAGATTCGCTGTAAAGAAGTATAAGTAAAAGCTCTTCAACGTACACTACTTTAAGGCTGTAGGTTATAGTATGTCCTGTATATAAATATTTTTACTCCGTATATAGATAAGTGTTATAATAATGTATAATGAAGTGGTGGGAAAGAAAATGAAAACATTCAAGGACCTAGCAGCTTTTGTACGGGATTTTCAAGCTAAAACAATGTTATTCATACTTGTTAGGCGGGTATAGGGCAGGCCTGGGTTGGGTTTTCATTTTCTTTCCTCTTATTATTATACATTAAAAACGTTGTCATAATCATCAGCCATGTATGTACGTATGTGTGTATGTATGTATGTATGCATATATATATATATATATATATATATATATATATATATATATAGATAGATAGATAGATAGATAGATAGATAGATAGATAGATGGATAGGTATATACATGTATATTTATATATATAAAAGACCTGTACCGAAATAAAAGGCTAGGAGGTTGATATTTGTACTTTTAGTATTGTTTTCATACGCCTGGTCGGTGACGTTTAGATGCAAGATGGCGCCCAGTACAGCGGTTTGCCAAACTCTTTCTACTCTATGGCTCTGCCTTCCACCTCTCTCCCCCTCCCTTCCCTCCTTACTCTCCCTCCCATCCCCCCTCGTTCATCCTTCACGCTGCCTGCCTCACCTCCCATCAGTAAACTTTGGAGAGAAGTTTGGACAGATATTCTGGCAGTTTTCCTCTCGTTCTTCACGTCGTCCCAAGTAATCACTCACCCTGTCCATTCCTAGTCTCCCCGCCATCAATAGGAATGGTCTCTCTCTCTCTCTCTCTCTCTCTCTCTCTCTCTCTCTCTCTCTCTCTCACACACACACACACACACACACACACACACACACACACACACACACACACACACACACACACACACACACACAGGTTGCGAAAAGTTTCACTGACGAAGTGGGTGGTTACTCTCCCCTTTGAGCAAGGGGACGGGTGTGTGGGTGTGTGAAGGTCACAGCCTTGCCCTTAGATCGGACTATATGAGCTCTCAGCTCCCTTCTGGGAGGGTTAAAGCTGACGATCACGACCATCAAGTGATCCTGACCGACCCGGTGAATTACACACACACAAATCTATATCCACAAAAGGCAACCATAACAGTCACCAGTCACGGAGAAAGGTGAGCTGAATCGCAGGTCCACCTGACTCCACACCTCGCCACGCCACGCCACGCCACAGCACCTGACATAGCTATGGCCACCAAGATGGTCTGTTCCGTTGGTAAAGCAGGAATAAGGTGATGCATATATGGTGATGGTTTGGAAATTCGATCATGTGACCCAGTAGTGGTGGTCGTGAGTATTAGTTACAACCTGAAACTCCCATTAGTGGTAGAGGGTGGAGTGGTAGGTGGTGGCGACCATCATCCACTCACTTGATGTAGTGCTGCCTACTTCTTCCTTAGCCTTTATCATTCTTTTTTCTGTGCCTGCCCTCCTCTCTTCCTATTTCTCCCATCTTTCCTGTCACTTCTTATTGCTTCCTTTACAGGTGGCTTTACATTGAGTGACAAGCCGAATAGTTTCCTGTAAGCCAAGAAACCATTTACAACGCTGGGTGGTAACAATATAACCAAACCACACGTGCTCCCTACGTGTCAGCAAGTGGGTTGGTGGAAGGTTAGTGCCCCTCCCCGTAAAACAAATAACTCAAAGTCAAATGGCCACTCCTTACGGGATTGTGGCGTCTGGCAATAGATAGATGGATAGATAAACAACCTGGCCATCATACTTAATATGAGGCTGAGAATAACTGTGCTGCCATAAACTCAGGTGGTGTATGATACTAAGTACTGTCGTAGGAAGCTGATAACCTCACGCCGTTATCACACTGTGACTTTATTACTTTATATGTTGTTTTATGTGTTTTTCAACGTCTGCTCTTAAAATAACACGTCGCAAGTGTGATCCAAATAGTAAAAAAAAAAAAAAAATCCGTAATACTCAGGACATGTAAGCTTTGGAACACCGTAGAAAAATATTGTCAGGCAAGTAGAGCTTTCTTCGTAACACTGTTGCGATGTTCTTGGTGGTGGGTGAGGAGATAAGTGCGTTGGGGACGTTGAGTATCGTTGGTTGCTGTGGCACAGGATTGGTCACACGTGTATGACCAAAATATCAAGCGACAGAAATACTGACCCACACTATGCTGTACAGATATATATATATATATATATATATATATATATATATAGAGAGAGAGAGAGAGAGAGAGAGAGAGAGAGAGAGAGAGAGAGAGAGAGAGAGAGAGAGAGACAGACAGACAGACAGACAGAGACAGACAGACAGACAGACAGACAGAGACAGAGAGTATGGGTGAATGAAGGGTGTGAAAGAAGAAATGAAATGGATAGAGAGAGAAGAAGGAGAGAAAAGAAAAAGTGAGAGATGGAGAGCTTTCGTGTACGGTAAAGAACGGAAGAATTTTTTGTGGGAATTAGGGCTGGAGGAACAAGTGTCTAATCTTCTAGTCTGTTTATCTGTCTGTTCTCTGTTTCTGTCTTTTTGTTAGTCTCTCAGTCTATCAACCTCTCTATCTGTTAGTCTGTCTACCTATCCATCTGTCTGTATGTTTGTGTGTCTGCCTAGTTATATACAATAGCCTACCAATATTTCTTAGCCTTCAGCCTATCAGGCAAAGAAACTGATATGGAAATTATAAAAAAAAAAAAAATAAGATATAGCCGTCAGCACAGTGCCATGGTATGGTCCATCTATCCATCCGTCCATCCTTCTATTCATGGCCACACAAAGAACAATGTTTAGGGGCTATATTTAAAGGCTTGCTGATGTGGGAATTTCGCCCATTCCACATACACTTCATCCACTCTCCGTCCTCCCACCCGCCTCCCCAACAGACCCCCATCATCATCCTACGCTTATCTCACAAAAGAAAAGTCGAAGTAAAAACGCTTGAATACAATAAAAAAAAATACAGGTATTTCTATCGCTTTCAAAACAGAGGCATGCTAAAGCTGATGTATAGGCTATCAGTGTACAGACGAATGTCAGAAATATTAAGATGTTGGCGAGAACAATACGGATCCAGTTTTAAGCCCAGCGTTTATGTGGGTAAAAGTTTGGTGCGTTGACAGTGCGTACGCCTAGCAACACATCTCTACTGGTGGTCTATCCTAAACTGTATAAAATATATGTGTGGGGATGACAGGAATAAAACACAAAAAGAGGTATTTGTTTAGTCATTCGTGGGGATGGTTTATAACTCCCTCAGTACAAAAAGTCCGTCTTCAACTGGACAAAACCGTCAGAGGTGGAAAGGACTTAACAGCCATCCCTTTTATAGAGTTAAATGTGCTGGATTACGGTAGCCTAGCCTCCGACCCCTACACAGATTTTATTCGGATCTGACTGGTATGAGAAAGAAGAAAGCGCGCGCGCACACACACACACACACACACACACACACACACACACACACACACACGGAAACAAGGTTGAGTGACAAACCACTTCTAGTTGTAACCTATGTGGTGCAAGATGGATGGTGAAGATAATGGTGAAGTGATGGAGTAAAGGGGTGTTGGGAGGGGAAGGCTGGGGAAGATAGGGGGAGGTGGGGAGCTGAGAGAATAACGGGTGAGGTGATGGTGGAAAGGGCGTGCGGTGGGGAGGGGAGGGGTGGGGAAACTGGGGGAAGGCAGGTGGGGATATGAAAGAATAATGGGTGAGGTGATGGAGTAAATAGCTGGTGGTGGGGAGGGGAAATGCTATTATTACGAAGCCAGTACACAACTTTGAATGGCGTGGTGATCCCCTCTTAGTCTCAACCATCCTACTCTGAACTGACTCCTTTTCTTTTCCTCTCGTCCGTGGCACATGTTAGTTCCTCGTCCCTTTTACTCATTTACAAGTCTTCTTTTTTCTTCTTTTTCTATTCAGTTTGATTTCATCATTATTCACTGAGTTCATTCATTGAGTGTCCTTTTTCACTTACCTCCATTTTAGTGTTTATTATGATGTTTTACTCCATTATCTCCCTATAGCATCCTTTTCCTGCATTAATTTAGTTGATTTATATTCTCCTTTTTATTATCTAGTATATCAGATCATTTATCCTCTTTGAATCTTTCATCTGCACTCTTGCTGTATCATTGGTTTCATCATCTCTTTATTATCTCCTTCCTTTAACCTCCACTCTTCTAATCTCGTGCAGTAATAAGTTTTTCTCTTTCTATTTCATCTTTTCCTCCTACATTCTTTCCTCTCGTATATTCTTGCATCTTTTCTCTCTTGAGTTCCTTCTGTACTCCTTCCTTCTCTCTTCCCCTGCTCCCTGGTTTCCTCCTATCATGGTTTTTATTTTTCTTCTCTCTTCCTCTGTTTCCTTCTTGCCTTCACTTCGATTCATTTTCATCCACATACTCTTAACTCTTTCCACCATTTTCGTCTTCATATCCTTCCGTGTTTTATACTTTGAACATTATGATTCACCATCTCATCTCCCTTATTATTATCAATGTTTGCCTACTCTCTTTTAACTTGGTTTCTCCTCTCCTTTCATCCCAACTCTTCATCACTGTCTCCTCTCCTCTGCTTCTTCCCTCTCAACCGTCATACAGCCTCTCCTCCTCATCCACTCACGTCACCTGTTTCCTATCTCACCTGTTCCTACCCCCTCTCGCCGCTCATGAAATGTTCTCTCTGAATATCTGTCTGTCTGTCTGTCTGTCTGTCTCTCTCTCTCTCTCTTTTTTTTTCTCTCTCTCTCTCTCCCTCTCATGATTTTAGCATTCTACGAACACTCTTCGTTTCGTTTCGTACTCAGTTACTCCCCTCTTCCTTTTTTATTCTGACCCTCCTCTCTCCTTTCTTGCATCTTCCTTACATGAACTTTATTCTACACTTTCATTCTTCCTCTTTCTCGTATTGTTTTTTTTTAGCTTATGTCCTCCTCCTCCTAATCCTCCTCCGTGTCATTGCAGTGTTACAGGTTCTGTATATCCTTCAACTCGCTCACTTCGATTACGTTTGCATTGAAGAGAGAACCTGTATTTTTTTACACAGGAAAAACCATCAGAGAAATTACCAATATGCCGGGAATCGAACCCGGGACTCTCAGGTGAGAGCCAGGCAGCATACCACTACACCACGACCAGGTAAAAGTTAACTCACGTTGTCACAATCTTGTAACCAACGTCCCTCCGCCCCCACTGTGGGCCTGAAGAGGATGAAAAATACAGGTTCTCTCTTCATTCTGACTTGCCGTAAGTGTTTGGGATAGATTAAAAGCATCTACTTGCCCGAGTGCCAGGGGGTTAACTCATCCTCTTCAGGCCCACAGTGGGGGCGGAGGGACGTTGGTTACAAGATTGTGACAACGTGAGTTAACTTTTACCTGGTCGTGGTGTAGTGGTATGCTGCCTGGCTCTCACCTGAGAGTCCCGGGTTCGATTCCCGGCATATTGGTAATTTCTCTGACGTTTGCATTATTTTCGCGTCATCATAGAAGTCCAGGACGTTGAGCCACAACGCAACTAAAGCTTTATTTTTGAAGGTGGGAAGAGGAAAGGAGGCGCAGAACCTTGCAATGTCTAGTTCTTCGTACAAGAACGGATGTTTGTTACGAGATGAAAAGAGTGACGTTTACTTTGTGAACCTTAGTGTATGGTTATAAAAGCCAATGATTATGGAAGTAAGAAAGACAGATCTTGACTTTAGGGGAATGAGTGAATAATACACGTACTGTGAGAGCAAGACCTACGTAGTGCTTGGAAGAGAAAGGTACTGACTGTTAGAAGAGTGACTGTAATAAAAGTTGATGGAAAGACGGGGAAAGTAAAAGAGAATGAGTGCTACCGAAAAAAAGAATTTAAAAAAGCAAGAGACAAGAATGAAAGAGAAGGAGCGAGAAGGCTAGGGACAAAGGGAAGGGAGCGCAGGTTGAAAACATTTGCACAAGATGAGAGGTGGTAATAACAAAACTTCTTCTATACGACGTATCTGCAGTCCGTTGACCAGGAAAATATAAACAGACAACGAACGGTCGGTGTAATGGAAAAAGGATGACAGAGGAGAGATATGGAGGTGGTAGGAAAGATATTGAGAGAAACGAGAATGTAAGATCTAATTGGAAAGAAAGAAATAAGAAAAGACGAAAGATAGGGAGGCGAAAGCAAAGATTAGGAGAGAAAGGAGAAAGCGAGATTTAAGAGACGAGGAATGGAGTTAGGAGTAGCCGATAGGTAGGAGGAAAGGATTTTATAGGTATTAGTTAAAATGGTGTACGACAGAATGGAAAGGTAGAGGCAAGGGTGAAAGAATAAAAAGTACGGGGGGGGGGGAGGAAAAGTAATAAGGAAGAGAGAAAGAAATTGTTGAAATGAGAGAGGTGAAAGTAAGAGGGATGGATGAAGGTAAAGAGAAAAGTGGAGGACGGTAGGAGAAGACAGTGAAAAAATTGGACCCATTAGAAACAGAAGATGGAAGGATGATGGCAAATAGGAAAAGAAACATTAGGGAGAGAGAGAGAGAGAGAGAGAGAGAGAGAGAGAGAGAGAGAGAGAGAGAGAAGGTATACTTACGTGAAGGATTAATGAGGAGGAGTTGGGCACAAGTGGTGAGGTGAGGAGGTGAGACAATGAGACAAAGGCGAGATTAATGAGGTCTGTGACAAAGAGAGGGACAAGTGTTGAGGTGAGGAGGTGAAGGAAGACTGAGGCAGAGATAAGGTTAATGAGGTGTGTGTCAAAGTGAGGCCCAGATGGTGAGGTGAGGTCCAGATGGTGTTAATGTTATAGTGTGAGGTAAAAGTAATAACGGTGTGGGGTGGCCGTGAGACAAGAGGTGATGAGGTAAAATACGTATATTCTTGTCACTTTTCAAAGTGACGGTGAAGGGCTCTCTTGTCAGCCAACAGTGTCAAGGGAAGACGGGGGGAGCATCACTTAAGTCTCTAATTAGGTCCTTTGCTGAAGAAGTTGATGAAGGAGCGACACGACGAGCACATCACATCAGAAACCATCTGACTCTGGGTAGGATGAGAAGAGAAGAGTGAGAGGGAAGGACTGGTATGATGGTGGGTGGTGAGGCATTGACAGAAGAAGTTTACTTATCTGACTAGGGTCCAGGTGAATACAAAAGTGCTATTTCTTTCACAATGCATGGTGGTGTGAAATCAGATACCTAGGACAAGTATCCCCTTCAAAAATTAGCAATATGGGAAATCATGAAAGTTATAATTAGAGGTTTATTAGCGATCTAATGCTGGAAAAATGGGGATGGTGGTTGTCAGAAAGTAGTGGGAAAGACAGGATGGAATGATGGAGGAAGGTGCAGGGCAAGACAAATACACTGGTGACGACTGGCGGCCCAATAGATATAAAAAGTGTCTCTCGTGACGACAGGTGTTGTATCACTGGCGGCGTTGGCTATGAATGGAAGAAAATGAGATGAGGTGAGGGGAAGGGAATGGACAGGACGAGTTAGGATGGTGACGAGGAAGAACTAAGATGGTGCAAGGAGTGGGCAGGAGAGACTGGGAGGGTGGTGGTCGGTTCGGAAGGATGGAGGCAGTATATCTTGTGAAGGCGAGTGTTGTAAATGGGATGGGATGGTTGTTGCTAAAGCTTAAACCAAAACTATCTCCTAAAACAAGTCCACAAGCGAGATGAACAATAACAGCAACAAGAAAGTACATACACGCCACTCGGGTATTCCTCACCTTTTACGACGCAGATAAGAACGGAGGTGATGCATGCTACATTATTAGAGAGAGAGAGAGAGAGAGAGAGAAAATACAAGCTATCATTATGACTGGCGCGTAGGAAGGGATTTAGAAGTTGTTGATGCACGCAATGGTGACCTACCACACGCCAGGTGAGCTGCAGCACGAGTAACACGAGGAACATAACACTTACTAGTAGGAAGTAGCAGACGTGCAGCCCCCTGAACATAAGAGAAAAGATGGGCACATATCAACATTATAGGAATTTGCTTTAATACCACTACATATCTTATGCACCTTCTAATCACAAGCACTGCGCAAGATGGAGTTACTTCCCACCCAAGTGCATAACACTTGCGAATATGGAGTGACAAACATGTAGCCCAATGAATATGAAGGAATCGGAGAGGCACATACACTTTCCTTTGCATAACACCTACGAATATGAAACGGTGGACGGAAGCGAGGACTTACAGCCACCATTGCTGTAATGACAGGGCGGAGGAAGACTGGTAGTGGTGTCATAAAAACTTTGTATTTACTTGTAGAAAAGTATATTTTAGACTTGTGGTCGAGCGGTTTTTATATCTTGTAGTAGCTTCCCCACCAAATGTCATGTAATGACGGAGAGGTAAAGAATAGTATGGGACTATTTTTATTTGTCTTGGAAATATTAACAAGTCTCTCAAACGGACGAGTATAAGTCCCGGGTAGCTACCTCCCTGTCTCGTTATCTGTCTCTCTCTCAAATTGCCAAGCCCTTCTCCCATCACCTGTCTCCTCTGAGGCCTGTCTACTGCTCTCTTGCCTGTTCGGTGGCTAATCTCCGTCTGAGCTCTCTTTCCTAAATTCTGGTGTAGAAGGGGTGTGTCACGTGTGTTCCTCGTGGATGGAAAGTTCCCGTAGCCTGTGTGTGAGCATATGTGTATGTGTGTATATGGCCACTAGACGCTGTCTCAAGCATTCCTCGCGTCAGAGTGTGTAAGCATGTTTAGCATTGCTCGATTCTCACAGACACAACACCTCTCATCATCTGACTCCCTGCTTCTATCTATCTATTTATCTATCTATCTATTATGATTTGTAAATATAATATGGGGTCCTACCACACTGCTCGGCCGCGCAAAAATGGCGTACCATCGACATTTAATAGTTATAATATATTAATACATACTACATACACATTATAATGAACTTATAAGCTAATTAAGTGAAATACATAATATTGTAAAAGTAACATAATTGTATGAATATTGTATACATATATTATTCATAGTAAATAGTGATTATTCAGTAATATTACATTTTAAATAAGTTGTATACATATTTGAATAAATGCATTGTTTGTTGTATAACACTTTGTAAGACGTGTATGTACAACAGACGTACGCATATAATTGTGCAATGATAATACTGCTAGGTTATACATTACATAGAGTTATCACTTTAGTAATGTCTAATATTTCACCTAAATTGTATGATGATACTGGTAATACAGAATTGTGCTATAATTGTATGACTTATAATATTGTACTAACATTGTGGTACTACATAATTGTAACATTTTATGAATTGTTACAAAATATTGTGTTAATGCATAATTGTGTTGGCCTTATAATTGTAGTTACATTTGTTAATGCAACTCTTACATAAGTGTCTTGGCCTTATAATTGTAGTTAAAGTTACATAAAAGTTACATCTTGTTAATGCAACTGTTAATTGGCAAAGTGTAACATAATGCAATCGTTTGTCGTTACATAATTGTTACATATCAATTGTAGGTACATAATTGTAGCAAGTGTAACATAATGCAATCGTTTGTCGTTACATAATTGTTACATATCGTTTGTAGTTACATAATTGTAATAAGTGTAACATAATGCAATCGTTTGTCGTTACATAATTGTTACACATCGTTTGTAGGTACATATTTGTAGTTAAAGTTACATAAAAGTTACATCTTGTTAATGCAACTGTTACATAATTGGCAAAGTGTAACATAATGCAATCGTTTGTCGTTACATAATTGTTACATATCGTTTGTAGGTACATAATTGTAGTTAGTGTAACATAATGCAATCGTTTGTCGTTACATAATTGTTACATATCGTTTGTAGTTACATAATTGTAGCAAGTGTAACATAATTGTAATAACTGCAGTCCTAACATATGCTGCGGTCGATGATAGTGATGATGTGTCGTGCCACTTGTTTGTGGAGACAACAATTTGCTTTTTTGTTTGTAGTTTATGTGGTATTTTGGCATATGTAGTAACACTTACACTTATTTTCATTTGTTTGTTATGTGATCTTACTCTATTTCTCTTTTTTCTGTTTTACTTTTCTTTCTTTCTTTCTTTCTTTTTTTTTTTTTTGTATGTATTGATTTTCTATAGTTTGTTTTTCTTCGCTTGTGTACGCTTTTTTCAATGTCATGGTTGCATAATTACTGGCTAATTTCCTTGAGATACTTTTTTAAAGTTTAGTTTATATTGCACAGATATTATAAAATGATATTATATAGTCCCATATTTTGTTATTTTATATAAAAAATATATACACTAAATACAGTATTAACTATACACACTGATTTGTTGTTCACCTGTACCTATCGTGAGTAATAAGTGTGTCAGCACTGTGTGGAAATCATTGTCTTCACGATTGTGTTGAAGATGTTCACTCTTGCTAACGGCATTTGTGTTGGCCATTTTTTTTTCTCTAGTTTACCTTGTAACTTAATTTATATGTTTCCACTAGGTAGCTTTAATTAATAAATGTTTAATACAGTTCTTTTAATCGCTCACTGAGTAACTGTGATTGGATATTTTCTTTATCACTTTGTAGATATAATATGTATAGTTGTATATATGAAACACGAATTTTATGTAGGTATAAATGGTAACACTCGTTGGTAGTAAATATATGTTATAATAGATGAATGAATATATACTGCGTAGAATATTTATTGTTGGTGCAAGTATTTAATGATTGAATTATGAAGATAATTGAAGTAGGTATATGAATTTAAGTTGTAACTATACAGTACGTTTTATATGTTTATGCCGAAGCTTATTGTCTATCACTGTGTATTGTATGAATGAAGTAACTATGTAACTCACTAATTTTTACCGTGGTGGGAAATGGTGTGAGTGGTGTTGCACGTGGTGATAGCGTTGTCCTTCGCGGGTTGATTAACGTGTTGTCGTCTCAGCACATGGTGACGTCGGCTTCCCACACTGGTAGCTGTGGTGAGTGAATGAGTAGCGATGAGTAACTTGAGTGAAGATGAGTTATGAGTCGTGTCTCACTCTTTGTTTGTTTGTTTGTTTGTTTGTTTGTTTTCTTTCTTTCTTGATGTATTCTTGGTCCTTTTTTTCTTGTGATTTACTCGTTGTGGGATGAAGACTTCCGCTTCTTGTAGGTGCGTGTAGAAGATTATACAGACGACGTAGAGTTGTTAATTGTAGTTGATTGTAGATGGTTGTAGTTCGCTGATTCGTCGTAGAAATTGCAATATTGTATCAATATTTTGTTAAACTACTTGCAAGGCGTCGTGTGATCTCTTGACCTCTGCATCAGCATGATGATCTGGGAGACGGAGGGGGCTGGATGGAGAGAAGCGTCAGGAGCTGGTTTTGTTGTTGGTTGAGAGAGATATTCTTGTTTTCAATCTTGATATTTTGTAGGAATTTAATGTTGATTCGTAGACGAGGTTCGTATACGTTCGCTGCTACCAAATGTCATAAATGACATTTGGGTCATCCCTCTTCGTGACCTCCTGCCTGTCTCCTCTGAGGCCTGTCTCCTTCTCCTCCTCCCTGTTCCGTGGCTAATCTCCGTCTGAGCTCTCTTTCCTAAATTCTGGTGTAGCAGGGGTGTGTCACGTGTGTTCCTCGTGGATGGAAAGTTCCCGTAGCCTGTGTGTGAGCATATGTGTATGTGTGTATATGGCCACTAGACGCTGTCTCAAGCATTCCTCGCGTCAGAGTGTGTAAGCATGTTTAGCACTGCTCGATTCTCGCAGACACAACACCTCTCATCATCTGACTCCCTGCTTCTATCTATCTATTTATCTATCTATCTATTATGATTTGTAAATATAATATGGGGTCCTACCACAGTGGTACTGGAGGTCATGATGCTAGGAAGGTCAGAGTAACTCATTTCCATAATGTGGGACCTGGGGAACTACTAGTGTGGTGTGGTGTTGTGTAGCGTAGTGTAGTGTAGTGTAGTGCAGTGCAGTGTAGTTTAGTGTGGTGTACTCTAGTGTTGTCTATTGTAAGGCAGTGCGGTTTAATCTAGTTTATTTATTGTAATTTAGTGTAGTGAATTGTAGTAGTGTAATTTAATGCAGTGTAGTGCGGCATGATTTTACTACAAGCCTGGTTGCCATAAATAATGATTATAAAATACTAAAAAAGGTAATTAAGAGTGACACCAATGGCAGTCCTGACCATAATATCACTTACATTACTGACAACACGTATTGGTAATTAAGGAGTGACACCAGTGACAGTCCTGACCATAATATCACTTACATTGCTTGACAGCATTCATTGGTAGTTAAGGAGTGACACTAATGTCAGTCCTAGCCATAATATCACTTGCATTGTTGATAAAATGCAATGATATTTAAATAGGAGTCCCTGACCATAGTATCACTTACATGCATTACTAACAACATCCAGTGGTATTTAAGGAAGAGTGACGCCAATAGCAGTAATGGTCAAAATATCACATGCATTACTGACAACATGCTTTGGTAATTAAGGAGGGGTGACAGCAATGGCAGTCCTGGACATAATATCACATGCATTACAGACAATATGAGTCTGATACTTGTTACAGTCACCCGGGTGCATGCAAGGATTAAAACCAAAAGAGTTTAATAAAAAAAAATCCTCCACACACTCGAGACTTTCCAGCAAGATTAATCCTTTCACACCTGTCAACCTCTAATTACTCTCCCCGAAACACCGTACACACGAAATACCACTACACCTATTATGCACCTACTCATCACAAACACTGCACAAGATGGAGTTACTTCTCACACCCTTGTGGCAAAATGCAAGTGGCAACACTCTCTCCACTCTGACGGTACATCCATAAGCCTCATGTACCTTGTGGTACTTACTGTCTCTATTTTCATTTCTCCCGTGGTTAATTTGCATAGATATGAATAAAGATAAATAGAGATAGATAAATAGACAAAGAAGATTAATCCATTCAGCGTAACACTTCAACCATGCTGGTGCATTATGGGAATGACGTAAAAACTACAATACGTGATATTTCCACATTCAGTAACCAAACGTGGCATCCAAGTTGCACTGAACTTAAACTCTTTCACCAACACCATACCCTCATTACCCTTTGTATAATTACCTCCGCCAACAAAGTGGGAGGAGGATTTGTATTCATCAATGTTTGTCTTTTTGTTTGTTTGTCCACACGAGATCTCCAAAAGTTCTCAATGAATTTCAATGAAATTTTATTGAAGGGCGGGCCATGAGCCAAGAAAGAATTGATTATATTTGGGGGCGGATCCGGATCCGGATCCTGCAATGCCATTGGCGGAGGTATGCGCTTTCTGAATGCTATCTACTTACAATTACGTTGGGCAGGAACCAAAAACGGAAACAAGAAAACACAAGTTATAATCCGAGTTTCCAATGAAATGGACAACACCTGAAGTCATTCATCATTCATGACTTTTTTTTTTTTTTTTTTTTTTTTTTAGGGAAACATTGAGCTTGGGCTGGGGAGTGAGGGTGGAAATTGCTGATTCTGTAACAGCAGGCACACCAAAACTGTGTAGTCCAACTCAGAAGGAGGGGACTATGAAACCTAGCTCACAGAACACACACACACACACACACACACACACACACACACACACTCTGCAGTAAAAAAATTTCCGTAACATCGTCACTGATAGTTCTGAAATCGTTTTCTGTAACGGTTGCTAGAAAACAATTCAGAACCTCTTCCTCATCCTAATCTTCCTCTTCCATCATCATCCGTTGGGAAAAAGACCTCGCATTTGGGAAAAAAATTAAATCACTTGAAAAATATTCATAAGGACAACAGATATCACATTAACACTCATTTATTTCGTTGGTCGTTTCTTAGACATCTTGCAGACTAACCAAGATCATAGCGATTAGCCTACATAGCTTAACGTTGTCTTTGGTGAGAGAGAGAGAGAGAGAGAGAGAGAGAGAGAGAGAGAGAGAGAGAGACTTTAACATATCGCTCCCGAATAGACTTAGCTACAAACTAATACCAGAATGGACAACTTGAAGGTACGCTGGAATACTTACTGCCAAATAAATAAATAACACAAGATTAAACCTTGACCCACTGTGTTTCAGTTAATCACTCTGTGTTGTGATACGAGTACTTTCAAGTTGTAACTCAGAAGCTGACCACACCATTAAGGTCAGGCCAGGTCGTTCATCACCAAACAACAAACATTCAATACTTACAGTAACATTCATACACTCACTGGAGAGGACAACTGGTGCGTACTGGGGCTTTCAACGGTATATGCATTGCTCTCTCTCTCTCTCTCTCTCTCTGATGGCTGGAGTGGCTGCCCCTCTCTCATTTCACAGTCACTCTCTCCAGCTTTTTTTCTCACGCTGTTTGCTTTTCCCTGTGGACAAAGATATTTTTACCGTCTTCCTGCCTCTTCATTGTCGCCTGCTTCCCTTTCTATTTTGCACACACAAAAACACGCATTCTCTCTCTCTCTCTCTCTCTCTCTCTCTCTCTCTCTCTCTCTCTCTCCGCCTGTCAACCCACATGCAACAACCACTTTACTTCTCAAAAAGTAATTATCAATTTGTGACCAAGGTAAACTTGCTATTGCCCTACTGTATATATACATTCAAACATGAATTCTGTGTCTGTGATCGTTAGACCACCAGACCATCAAACTACTAGACCATCAGGCGTTTTAACAATATACAGTATTAATTAAAGGAAATACCAGAAACACAGATATAAAAAAGTATGGAAGTGAAGCAAATGTAGCAAAACACCATTCTGCCAAGGTAAGGGGAATGGGAGGTTAGTGGTAAGGAGTGATCAGCATGTATTTATGTTATGTGGCACCACCATTATGTAAATGCTATGGCCATGAGACCCATTATACTGACACTTATATATCTTCTTCCTTAATCTTTTCCCTTTTTAATTCTCTGCCTCCAAACTTTACTTCCTTGTATTCTTCTCAGAGTTTCCTACCATCCCTCCTTCCTCAAATTCCTATCCTTTTTTCTCCATCTCTACCTTCGTTCAATATAATATATCTCGTCCTCTTCCTTCTTAGCTTCTTTTTCTCTTCTATCTTCGTTTCTCATTTTCTTCCTTTCCTATTTACAAACATCTCGCCTTCCTCGCCCACCCACCATCCACAGAGACTCAGTATGCAGTAATAGCGGCATTTATCAGTTACTTTTATAATTACCCAGCATTTGTGGAGTTACCCTCACACGAGTCGCAGATGTTGCCGTGGTTGAGCACATAAGAGGGATTATGTGCTCAAAGCAATAGTGAATAGTGCATTACAATCTTACAGGGTTTTAGCTGTGCACTCTGACGTCTCCCTTCACTTTTTCACCTTCTGCTGCTGCTAATATCAACACGGCTTAATGAAATGTATGTCCAAATCTTCCTTGTTGTAGCTTCAGTAGCTACAGTTTTCACGACATTTGAGGGATCAGATAAAGGGGTTATTTATGTCACGTTCAACACCAAGATAAAAACAAAAGCATTTGACTGCTCCGCCACTGGGCAATTTACTGCAAATCAGCAACTGTGTATTACATTGCCGAGGCTGGTATTCACACCAGACTCGAACGAATCAGCAGTGAAGGAACTGTGTATTATAGCACCAAGGTTGATGTTCAAACCATAGTCAAATGTTTATAGCACCCAATCAGCACTGATGGCAGATGTGAGTCAAACCCATGTACTAATTGCCCTGTCCAGCACTGAGAAGATAATCAGAAAATAATTATCATAAGGAAGGGTTGTCATAAAAGACTTTGTGGTTCCTTTGTGGTTGAGTTATATATATATTAGACTTGTGGACGAGCTGTTTTTATATCTTGGAGAGGTAAAGAATAGTATGGGACTATTTTTATTTGTCTTGGAAATATTAACAAGTCTCTCACACAAAGTGGAGTATAGAGTCCAGTCCCGCTAGCTATCTCTCTGTCTCGCTCTCTCTGTCTCTCTCTCTATCTGCCAAGCCCTTCTCCCTGCGACCTGCCTCTTGTATGGCTTGTCTCCTTCTGAGCTCTCTTTCCTAAAGTCTGGTGAAACAGGAGACGTATCACGTGTGTTCCTCGTGGATGGAAAGTTTAAGAAGCCTGTGTGTGAGTATGTGTGTATGTGTGTGTATGGTCACCAGGGCTTTGTTCCCGGGTGGTTTGCTGACAACTAACTGCATCATCTTACTGGCCGCTGTTGTCAGCTTTCCTCAGTGTAATTTGCAAGCTCATTTCCTTTTCCCAGGCTCGCATAGGGCTGTCTATCTATCTATTTATCTATCTATCTATTATGATTTGTAACTACAATACATTGCTCGGTCACGCGAAAATGGCGTACCATCGACAGTTAATAGTCCTAACATATTAATACACATTATATATACATTATAATGAACTTATAAGCTAATTAAGTGAAATACATAATATTGTAAAAGTAACATAATTGTATGAATATTGTATACATATAATATTCATAGTAAATAGTGATTATTCAGTAATATTACATTTTAAACAAGTTGTATACATATTTGAATAAATGCATTAAAGTAAATTATTTAACTGTAATACAGTATGTACTTGGGTTATTATAGTGAAATGCATACATGCAAGAATAAAGAATAGTTTAAAATTAAGATTATGGTAAGAGTTACTAATATTTCATTTAAAGATAATGGTACTGGTCTGCCATATATGGGTCATTCTTCTTTGTATTTTTGTTTTTATATATAATTAATACTATATACAAAATATATACACTTCATTCAGGGTGGTTAACTTTGATGTTAACTCTCCCCCCACTAAATAATGACTCCAAATTAGCAATTCTTGCATGCATTCTGTGCATTGCGAACAGCAGTACAATGCAGACGATTATAAAGACAGTAGGTGCTGGGCTATACACATAATATGGGTTGAACATACTCAAACTCAAGTCTTCCCAGGGCTTCATTGTTTCATTGATCAGCTGCATAGTTTCAAACTTAGGTGAAGTCAGCTTAATACTTGTGCTCATGTTTAAGTTCATATCAGGCAGTGGGTGGAAATGTTTGTGTGTATGATTGAGAATGGCGTAGTGATTGATGGTGGATAAAGTAGACATGGCTGGTGTAAATACCGCACAGTAGTCTGGTGCTATGTATAATCCTGATGCTGATGTATGAGATGGTGGTATATCTGGACAGACTATGTAAACTGATGTGTTATGAGGGAAATAAAAAAACTGTGAGTGTCCAATGCGTTGATGGTGTACAAGTTTATCTGGAGCAAAAGTGAACTTGCAATGATGATGAATATTGTCATTTCTGATGATAGCCATTTCACAAGGGACTGTATCAGTAGGCTGAAACGTGAAAATGTACGCAGGACAAAGATGAACAGCATGTAAGGATGTGCGGCACTTTCGTTCAATCGTTGACTCACTTGCGAAAGTGACAGTGTCCCGTCTCTTGGAGACCATGATGAGTTCGGTGTCTGTGTCGATGTTGATGATGACCAAAGTGTTGTTATTTCTATTGGGGAAGGGGTGTATTTGGTATACTGTGAACAGGTCTTCAGTGATGAATGGTACATGAACTACCACTGATGTTGGTGTTAGTGTTGCTTCTAAATACGGGTAGTATTGCATAAATTCCCTACTGCGGAACAACGGCTTCAATTTATGTTTATGTATGCCTTGACTAACTATCTGACGTAGCTCATGAACTGGGAGTAAGTCAGTTGTGATCTTGCCATCACCAGCATTCGAAATTCCTTGCATAAGTGCCCTGAAACGATCTCTAGTGTTCTCTAATTGTAGTTGAATCGTGTCAATATGTTCTGTGATGATGGAGAAGTGCTGGAAAAGAGTAACGTTTCCCTCTAATTCATTTATTTTATCTACACTCTCGAGAGCTACGTTTTCTGCTTGTTTCAGATTTTTCACAATTGTCTTCATTGCTGAGTTCTGTCCTGTAATGAATTTATCTTGGTATGTTAGTACCTGAGCTATCTTATTAAATTTGTTGTTTATGTCTTTAAGGTCATCCTCTGTAGCCAATCCAAAGATGTTCCCAAGAACTGAGCCGCCCAGGTCGAACAAACCGCGCTTTTGGCGAGTACGGGTGATGTTGTTCCTGTCGCTCAGTACCTCCGTTCCATAAGATGGGAGATCTTGGATCATGACGAGCATAGTTGACTTCGCCTGTTCTAGTTTCCATTTCGCTAACTTTACCATTTCATTCACTTCCTTGGTGTTATGTGCTTGTGAAACATAATTTCCTATCATGAAGTCCAGAGTTCGCATCGGCGTCGCAAGTCTGTCTAGATAAGTAGGTAAGTCATACAAGTAATCTAGACTTATTTCAGTACTCATGACGTCCTTAACGATTGTAGTTGTGGCCGTTGGAGCTATGAGGCATCCTTGTCGTACTATATGTTTGGGGTCTAAGTGCGCATATCCTCTTGCTATGTAGAGGAGAATCCATAGCGTAAGTCCCTTCATCGTATCCTACCGAAAAAAAAAAATCTATTAATTTCCTATAATGCTGTGGTCGATGATAGTGATGATGTGCGTTACGGTTGATTGTTATTTCATTTATAGAAGGAGTTTAAATCGATATTTAATTCTCGTAAATGATGTACTGTAGATTTGATTGGAACAGTTCCACCTATGTTCGATTGTTTGGTATATGACCTTAATTTCTTTTTGTAATCATTGTTGTGTTCTTGCTTGGTTTCATGAGGTACGTTCACCTGTTCGGTTGTATCCGAGGCTGAATACTTATGTGATAATTCCCTTGAAACTCGTTTTAAATGGTCAATATGAACCTGTTTCTCCTCGCCACTTGAAAGTGACTTAATTAAAACTTTGTTTGCTTTTATGTTAATTACTCTGTATGGGCCCTCAAATTTTGGGGATAATTTATTGTCTCTCGTATGAATGACACCGTAAACAATGTCTCCTAAGCTGATAGGTGAATCTTTTGCCTTCTTGTTAAATGCCTCCGTCATTTCTTCCTTGGACATCGTTAATTGTTTTTTGACTCTTTTGTGAATGTCCTGGAATTCACGTAAACGGAGTTTAGAGTAATCATCGTAATTGTATATAGGCATGCTGTCACCTTCTAGGAGCTCATATGGTAATTTTTTATCTGTGCCATATATAATGAAATGTGGTGTGTCACCGATGGATTTATTTATAGACCCATTAATTGAGGCCTTTACTCTGGGAATCCAATCATCCCAGCTTGCATAATTTTCACTGAGAATGTGTCGTAGCACATCTAATACCTTTTTATTTTGTCTCTCTACCAACCCATTCGATGCTGGGTGATAGGCCAAAACGTTAACCTTTTTGATGTTGTATTGTTTACATATTTCTTGTAAGATCTCAGAATTAAATTCTCCTCCATTATCACTTATTAGTACCTTTGGGGTAGTAAAGCGACATATTACATTATCTGTTATTGCCTTTGCTACTGTCTCTGCTGTCTTATCTTTAATTGGAGCTAAAATGACATAAGGGGAAAAAGGATCTGTTGCAATGAATAAGTATAGGTTATTATTGTATGATAATGGCATCTTGAGTAAATCAACAGCGACAACGTCCCATGGTTGATGTGGTACAGGGTAATTGCCCATCGGTGCAGGTGTGATTGGGTATCCTTTGTGTTTCGCACATGATTCGCATCTGTCTATATGATTGTTTATATCTTTTCGTAATGAAGGCCAGTAATATAATAGCTGGGCTTGGTTGAATGTCTTATCCTTTCCAGGATGTCCTGCATGTGGGCTGTCGTGTATCAATCGTAATACTTGGGGTATCATGTCATTAGGTACTACCAACTGGTTAGTATTTCTTTGGCGTTTTGGTTGTTTAGAGTTAATTTTGTATAATGTATTATTGACCATTGTGAATTGTTCAAGTGGGACATGCAGTTTGGGTAATTGTATGTCATCTCCACTTTCTAACTTGTATATTACTTTAGACCATATTGGGTCAAGTCTTTGTGCCTTTGCGATATCCTCGTGGTTTGGGATATTTCCTTTGAGATCTAACGCCGCGACCTGAATTGTGTTCGGGTTCCTAGATAATGCGTCAACTACTATGTTCATTTTACCTTGTATATAATGAATTTGTACATTGTAGTTTTCAACTGTACACTTCCATCTTGCTCTCCTCCCAGAAAGGAGTTTTTCTTTTAACATACCCACCAGTGGTTTATGGTCGGTGAATAAGTGGATTTCGTAACCATATACCAAATCTCGAAACTTTTGTAATGCAAAAACCACTGCAAGTGCCTCTAAGTCTGTAGTGCAATAATTTTTCTCCGCACCTCTTGTTTGTCTGCTGGCAAATGCAATTGGTTGATTCTTTCCTCTTTTATCTTCCTGCATCAGTACAGCCCCTAATCCTTTAACTGATGCGTCTGTACAAATAAGAAATGATTTTGTGTAATCCGGATATGCTAAACAAGGTGCATTTGTTAGTTTAATTTTTAGATTGTTAAATGCCCTTTTTGTTCTTCTTCCCATTGGAATACAGCATCTTTTTTGAGTAGTTGGAATAGAGGAAAGGCTATATGAGAGAACTGTGGTACGAATGACCTATAGTACCCAGCCAGACCTAAAAATTGTCTAACTTCGTCAGTCGTAGTGGGTTCAGGAAAATCTCTCACTGCCTGTATTTTGTCATCAGTGGTGTGAATACCATCAGAACTTAATTTGTGGCCTAAGAAATTTATTTCCTGAAGCAAAATTTGCATTTAGAAAGTTTAATTTTTAATCCAGCATCACTAAGCTTTTGTAAGAGTAAGTCTAATTTCCTGAGATGATCCTTAATATTCTTCGTTGCGATTATAATATCGTCAAGATAAACAAATATTCCTTGTCCTAAAATTCCGGACAATACGTAATTCATAAGACGCTGGAATGTGCCTGGGGCTGTCCTCAGTCCCATTGGCATTCTTGTATATTGATAATGGCCTCTGTTTGTTGAAAAGGCAGTGTATTTACGTGACTCCTTAGATACCGGAATCTGATAGTAGCCGTTTAGGAGATCGATGGTCGAGAATATATTATTCTCAGGACCAATATTCTGTAGAACATCGCTTAGCAATGGCATGGGAAATCTGTCTGGGATTGTGTGATTATTTAGTTTACGGTAATCTACTACCGCACGCATTTCTCCATTTCGTTTGGGCACGAAGAATAGGGGGGCATTCCACGGGGAGACTGAAGGCTCAATGATTCCAAGTTTTAACATTTCATCAACATACTGATTTGCAAGTGTACGTTGGGAGTGTGGTATGCGGTAAGCTGGTACGAAAATTGGTGGTGTTTCTGGGTGCACATTAATCATGTGATTAATCAAGTTAGTACACCCTAATTGTTCTCCGGGCAATGCTACGGTGTCCCTGTGTGTTTCCAGCAGGGTTAACAAATCATTTTCTTCATCAAATTCACCTGAGTGAATTAACCCGCCCCGTCCCGGTCACTTTTCGACCACTGGTACCCCCCAATCCCGGGCATTTTTCGACCTTTTTTTTTTTTGCTTAAACTTTCGCTTTTGGTGAGAAACATCGAAAATTCATAGAGAAATCGCTCACCTGAGGTTTAAAATACTCATTACAGGTAGGAGAGCCTCCTTACCTTACTGGGTTTTCTATCAGGCTGGCACCAAAGAAAACGAGTTCTATGGGACGATAACTATTTCACACCACTCATAAACGGTATTTATTTATTTACTGTTACGAATTTATATGTAGTACAAGAGTATATTGGTTTTCAAGCAGTAATATAGGCATTATAAGCATTGTTTCACTCACTAATACCTGACCTTTTTTGCCACATTACCTGATCATCATTTCTAACTGTTTCTTCCTCTAATGCTATGTAAAGTTTGTCCTCCACATTGTCATTGATTGGGGAATCACTCTGGCCCTGAATTTCGTACCGTGGCATGACATGGCTATACTGGCCAGGTCACTGATAACAGGTGAATTGCTGAGAAAAGGGCCTGCAGGGGGGGGGGAGGAGGTCATGCTGGGTAAGGCATTGTCTCTGCCTGGCATCTTGTTGAGGAAGGTGTCCCGTGTATACGTACCAAAAATGACTCGCGAAAATTGAAAATTGTGGAAATTATGAACCTTGCAATTGCAGGACGTTGAAGTACGTCCTCGGGATTAGCTGTGACAAAACGTGAGGACGTGGAAGTACGTCCTCGGGACGGCGCGGGTTAAATTCTCTTTTATTCTTTCTCAATCCGTAGATTTTATCTCACTTGTTACTCCAGCTATAACTATTTCCTTCACAGGGGCGGGACATTTTTCAATATTAACTATGCAAGTTCCCTTTTTCAACTGAACTTCCCCATTCATGTGATTAATTATGAATATCTGAGTTTGCCCTTCGTCGTTCGTATGACATAATGCGTTTTCTACTGACAATCCCTTTACTTTACATAATTCTTCTAAGACAAGAACAGTACTATTCCGTAATTTGCTCTTTATGGTAACCTTCATGTATGAATTAGGTGGTATAACTAAATCATTAGTGAGATGGGCTGGAAAAATTGATAAATCAGTACTGTTATCTGGGTCACTAATTCTGGAGGATGGGGTTGGTGGTGGGAGTGGATCTATACACTCATCTGTTTGTGTATGTTTGTTTAAGCCTTTAATATTACCAATTCTTTTTGGCTCTCTTCTACCAATCGGTGAGGGCTCTGAAGTTATTTCCTCTATGAATTCATTATCAAAGTCTATTCCATTCATTTGTGGGAGTATAGTTATGTTCTCAGCTCTCATGGATCTTAAGCCCAGTAACATATGAGCTTTAATTGGTAAGTTTTCAACGATATAGAAAAATGCAGAGAATGGTCTTGTAGTTTCTGTGAAACTGAGATTTAATCTTATCATACCCTTCACTGTAATCTCTTGTCCATCTACTGTGTATAAATCTAAATCAGCTTCATCCAGAAAAGTTACTTTCTTTTTATTTTTAAGAATTCTATTTAGTTCTTCATGTGTTATTAAGTTCACTGGAGAGCCTGTATCTAAAAATAAGGAAACGTTTTGATCCTCACATACAGCTGGTATCAAGATACTCTCATTTCCCAACATGCCTCCTATGTGAAGTTTAGCCTTGGTCTTCTTTACGTTTGTTCGTTTTTTGTCATGACTTGGTCTTCCCCTGATTTGAACATAGACACAATTTTTTCTACTGTTTTGCAATCACTAGTCCAGTGCCCTTGGTATCTATGATGCCTACAGTAAGGACCAAATCCTTGTGTCTTTTGTTTGTCCTCTTTTGCCTTGATAAAGCATTCATACCTTGTGTGTCCTGGTTTTGCATAATAACGACATAAAATGGACATATCCCTTGACTGTGACCTACGAGGTGATTTCCCATAAGAAGTGTTGTTTATGGCGCGAGACCTGCTCGGGCTGCGCAAAAACTTATGAAACTGCCTGTAGGAAGGCGTCTGGGAACGAGGTCTAGGCGTTTTTGTTTGTTTGGCCTGCCTGATTTCTGGTCGCGATCGATTTTGTTCTCTGTTTGGGGTCGGTGTAGATGTTTTCACAGCTGATACTGTCTCAGGTACCCTGATTCTACCAGAATGTGCATGTGTGTCGACCACACCTGCTTTACTGCACTGCATCTCTACCTCGTTCATTAAGTCTAGCAAACACATTCCTGGGGTGTATGTGATCGTCTTGGCGATCTTAAGGGTCCTATCAGGTAATTTACACAAGGCACCTACATAACCAATGATGTCCACGACGAGGTCTGGGGACATCTTTCCATCATCTGTTATCCAATTAGAATTCTCCAATGTAGTTAATAAAGTTCTCTTGATTGTGGAGACATCAGCAGTTATTTCACTGAGCACATGGTTTGTAGTGTGCTCCCTTACAAGATCTACAATTTTATGTAATTCTGGAATTATACCTGGCAAGAAGTTCATACCTCCAGAAAATTTCTTCAGAAATTCAGTTTTAAATTCATCATATGTCCTAGCACGATGGAGCTTATCTGAGTGCAATAAATTTCTTGCTGGACATCTTTCCTGGCTTATGCAAGATGAAAAAATAGCAATTTTCTCTTGTTCATCTAGTATGTGGTGCTTGATGAACATTTGTTCGCACTGACTGACTAATGAAATGACATCAATGCGATCTTTGTCTGTGCCAGAGAATTTTGGGGCAGTTTTATCCTCGTGATACACAAACACGTGAGGTGTGGTTGTTAGATCCACGGTATTTGTTTCTTGATCCATTTTTACTGTTTGCCCTGTTAATTCAACTTGGACGTGTTTATCGTTGTGTGAGGGAATGGTGGAATATGTACGACCGGAGCGGTGAACCCTGTTAAGTGTATTGGCATACGTGTGCAAGGCAGCGGCAAAGTCCGCACTTCCTACGTCAGAGGTGGTTTCCCACTCATCATCTGAAACTGCCGTATTTGTTTCTCGATATTTAGTGTGTGGTGAGGTTTGTACAAGGGGTGGGCTGCCTTGAGGCTCTCTTAATTGTGAGTCTGATGTTGTGGCAATTTGTGTGTTATCTGGTGTGTTGCCTTGGGGCTCTCTTAATTGTGAATCTGTTGTTGTGGCAAATTGTGTGTCATCTGGTATTAACGTGGGGGGTGGCGAAAATATTCCTGTCATTAAGATATGTTGTTATGAAATACGCCTCTTGTTTATTTATGTCCTAGCAAAATAGATGAGTAAATAAGTTGAATATAGCTAATTTTAGCACTGAGAAGAAATGAGCAAGTATAATTTTACCCACTTGATACAGATCGTAGAGGTGTGTCGATACAAAAGTCGATCTCGGAAGAAAAATACAGGTTTGATTGAAGATCTCTTGATAATTCTAGTGGTGTGTTGATGGACGATATTACTCAGGAAATTCCATGGCCTGGTGTTTGTGGTGGTTAACGGCTGTCCCAGGAAAACCTCAGCATAGAACGTCGAATTTCCAACTTAACTGTGAAAATAAATGAGTATGAGTAGGAGCTATGTGAATAATGAGTAATGAGTAGTGGGTGAGAAGTGCCTGGTGTCAGTCACACGTTGCTTGGCATGGCAGACTCGCGTTGTGATGTCATCTCAGCACATGGTGACGTCGGCTTCCCACACTGGTAGCTGTGGTGAGTGAATGAGTAGCGATGAGTAACTTGAGTGAAGACGGGTGAGTAAGATGAGTTGTGAATATGGACTTGGTGTTTTGCTGCGTGTCTTGACCTCTGCATCAGTGATGGCTTGTGTGCTTGTTGCTTTGGTCTTTCCTCTTCTTTACTTGCTTTGTTTTATATTCTTCTTGTTGCTGCTTGAAGTTACGTGAAGATTATAGAGTTGTTTTGTAGACTTGTAGGCTATTTGCATTGTAGGCTGTATTTTGTAGGAATCACTGTAGAACTGAAGCTAATCTTGTAGAGTTTCGCCTGCTTTTGTAGAAATTTGCTTTTAATTCGGAGACGATGTCCGTAGATTCGCTGGTTCGTCGTAGAAGTTGCAAGATCGTATCAATATTTTGTTAAACTACTTGCAAGGCGTCGTGTGATCTCTTCACCTCTGCATCAGCATGATGATCGGGGAGACGGAGGGGGCTGGTTGGAGAGAATACTGTCAGGAGCTGGTTGTGTTGTTGGTTGTGAGAGGTATTCTTTTTGTTTTCAATCTTCATATTTTGTAGGAATTCAATGTTGATTCGTAGACGAGGTTCGTATACGTTCGCTGCCACCAAATGTCATAAAAGACTTTGTGGTTCCTTTGTGGTGAGTTATATATATATTAGACTTGTGGACGAGCGGTTTTTATATCTTGGAGAGGTAAAGAATAGTATGGGACTATTTTTATTTGTCTTGGAAATATTAACAAGTCTCTCACACAGAGCGGAGTATAGAGTCCAGTCCCGCTAGCTATCTCTCTGTCTCGCTCTCTCTGTCTCTCTCCCTATCTGCCAAGCCCTTCTCCCTGCGACCTGCCTCTTGTATGGCTTGTCTCCTTCTGAGCTCTCTTTCCTAAATTCTGGTGAAACAGGAGACGTATCACGTGTGTTCCTCGTGGATGGAAAGTTTAAGAAGCCTGTGTGTGAGTATGTGTGTATGTGTGTGTATGGTCACCAGGGCTTTGTTCCCGGGTGGTTTGCTGACAACTAACTGCATCATCTCCTTACTGGCCGCTGTCGTCAGCTTTCCTCAGTGTAATTTGCAAGCTCATTTCCTTTTCCCAGGCTCGCATAGGGCTGTCTATCTATCTATTTATCTATCTATCTATTATGATTTGTAACTACAATACAGGGTCATCCCCTCCATCATATGCCCTGAGGCAGACACATGTGATTGTTTTGGATGGGTCAAGGCAGCTTCCCACCAAGGAAGTATAGTTGGGTACACTCAGGCATACGACAAACCATAAGAAAATGTTCCTGCACAGGAATAGGTCAAATGGAGCTCAAATGGATGCTGCAACCCTAACCACCTCATCACCGCACTCAGTCTAGTATATCTGGCCTGCATGTGAACTGTACATAAATAGGTCAAGCGGAGCAGAATGGGATGGTGCAGCCCTGGCCACCTCATCACCATACACATTCTGAGATGTCTGTGCTGGCTTTTGTTGTGACGACTGATGTGTTTACCTAACATTCCAGCATCGGGTTTGCATTGAGAAGGACCAGGAAGGGAGGGATGACGGAAGGAGGAAAATCATGGAGGGAGAGAGAGAGAGAGAGAGAGAGAGAGAGAGAGAGAGAGAGGGACTGCAATTGTATAATACAAACTTTCTCCTTACCACCCATCAGAGAGAATATTTTAGTGTTGTACTGTACATATTTCAGAAAGAACCAACTATTGTAATGTGAGATACCTTATTATCTTGCTTTTGGTCATCAGTCGCTGACGGAAAGGGAGTAACACACACACACACACACACACACACACACACACACACACACACACACACACACACACACACACACACACACACACACACACACACACACACACACACACACACACACACACACACACTACCAATACAGTACAGCCACTCAAACTTCCTCACATCACAGCTCAATGGTATTCACAGTTGCCTAAGTCACTGTATCACGCTGCAGTGTGGAGGTGGAGGGGGATCACAAAAATGAGAGAATCCAACACTGCATCATCTGTGTGAGCTGTGTGCTTGTGGAGTCTGTGTAGAATATTCCTTTCACAAAAATATGGGCGTAAAGCCATGGGTGGAAGTAATGTAAAAGTAAAGAAAAACCGTATAAAGGATTGGAGAGGAAAGGTGAACCAGAAATGAAAAAAGCAGGAAGGAACGGAAGAAGAAGGGTAAGATAGAAAATAACGAACTGAAGTTATAGAAATGGAAGATAGAGGGAGCAAGAAGAGGGAAGAATTTAAGGAAAAGGGGACACAAAATTAATGAGGGGAGAAGTGGGAAAGAAAAGAATGAAATAAGAAATGAAGGGAAAATGGAGGAAAGAGGAAATAAGAAGGAAGTGAGAAAGGAAAAACAAAGCAAGGCAAGGAAGAATAAAAAGTAAAAAGATTAAGCGACAGTAGAAAAGGAGGAAAGAGAATGAAGGAAGGAAGGATAAAAAAAATGTTAAAACGTAACGAAGGAGGGAGGAGGCCACTGTCAGAAGGGAAATGGCATTTTCTTTTTGTTTGTCAAGAAGCGAATGGTGATGAGATGTGAAGGGAGAGAGGGAGAGAGAGGGAGTGAGAGAGAGAGAAAAGAACTGAGGTAAGGAAAGGGAGAGAGAAAGGGAGGAAAATGGAAAGGATGTTGGAAAGGGGAAAAAGAGGGAGAGAGAGAGAGAGAGAGGGAGAGAGAGAGAGAGAGAGAGAGAGAGAGAGAGAGAGAGAGAGAGAGAGAGAGAGAGAGAGAGAGAGAACACTATTGTCTTCTCCATTAGAGTAATGTTTCCGCCATCAATTTCACTGTCCTTCATTACTACATCTTCGTAACACTTCCACTAACAAGAACAATAATTCTCCCATCTAGATCTGCCTTATATTCTTCCCATACCTTCTATTTTCTCCCTTTCTTCCATTCTTTTCTTCCACTCTGTCCTTCCTACACTTCATTCTTATTTTTTCTTCCGGTCTTGTTCCCCTCCACCTCTCCTCTCTTAACACTTCCTTCTTCCTTCCTGTCTCTCCATCCTTCATATTTTATCATCATTACTCCTCTCATTTCCCACATAATCTCTCTCTCTCTCTCTCTCTCTCTCTCTCTCTCTCTCTCTCTCTCTCTCTCTCTCTCTCTCTCTCTCTCTCGTAGCAAACCAAAATACTCTCCCGTAACCCAAGACCACAGCCCTCATTAACGCCACACAAAATTCCCTTTCTTCAACCTGTTAATTAGTTTTCCTTTATTCACCTTCCCCCTCATCCCCTCCCTCCGCCTAACTCCCTCCCATTTGCCTTTCACCCTCTTTGTTTCCCCTCTGCATATTCTTTTTCCATTTTCCTCTCCCTCTCATTCCCTTCCCTCTGCCAATTTCTTTCTCACTTTCCTATCCTCCTCCTTCCTTACCCTCTACCTCGCACCCTTTCATTTCCCTGTCAGCCTCTTTTTCCTTCCTTGTTCTCTCCCTCTTTCCCCTCGCCCTTCTTCCTTCCCCCTTGACCCCTCCTCTCATCTCCTTCCGTCTTTCCTGCCTCGCTCCGTGCCTCTACCCTGCTCCCAGCCTGTACACCTACCTGTCCTGCATAGTACAATTAAGCCTAACATGCCGCCACCTGCCTCTGCACATGCACCCATCGGGAGAACTGACATTAGGTATTCCGCCACCAAAATACCAGGCTAAGAGGCATACCCATACCACCTACAGTACACCTACATGCAAGCACACGCACAGCCTCTCTCTCTTTCTCTCTCTCTCTCTCTCTCTCTCTTAGATTTGCTCCTCTCACTATCATGAAGTACAGTACTTCTCTCTCTCCTCGTCTCACCTGACAGGCAGGGAAAGGGGGGAGGGTTGAGAAAATGCACCAAAGAATTTATTCCCTTGAACGGCAAACATACGGTAAAGGAATACAATGAAACGACATCTGTACCTTACCGTACCGTACCGTACAGCACCACACCACATTGTACCGTACCGTACCGTACCGTACAGCACCACACCACATTGTACCGTACCGTACCAACCCTCGTCCTTCACCGATCGCGTGTATATACCGGGTCTATCGTGATTCTGACAAGCTTACAACCGAACACGATCGAAGTTCGACTTCCTTTAATCTGAATCAATATATAGCGAGAGGACTGGAAAAATGTCGAGGAAAAAAGAAAAAAGAAACACAATGACTTTACCGTCATTATGTGTGTGTGTGTGTGTGTGTGTGTGTGTGTGTGTGTGTGTGTGTGTGTGTGTGTGTGTTTTCCATCGACAAAACACAATGTATTCCAATCATCAGTGTGTGTCATCCACATCTCTCATGATTAAGTCAAACAAATACATGTGTTCAGTTTCACAAGTACGGACACCAAACGACTTATTCCTTTTGCTGATGGTGACACCTCAGTTTTGACATGTTCACTTTCATTTTAGTATGGTGGTAACCAATATACTTCAAGCACCAGTGCGTGGGGTGGATAGCATGCATCACTGAGGGCCATAAACACACTCAATTTTACGAGCAAAGACACCAAAGGAAATCAGGAATAATCTCTTTGGTTCATCTACTCTCCACACCATCGAGCAGATGACCTCAATGCCTTGCCCTGCTGTGATAACCACGCAATATACTGGAGCCAGCGAAGCGTCAGCGTCTGATTACTTGACACACTAAGAGATGTAACCAGAACTGTTTCACCATCACATACACGAAATGAAACACTGAGTTCTATGTCCCATATGTCCCATCTTCAGGCTGGTCCAGCTGCATGAAGTGGAGTATATTCCAACTGGTGGAGCAACTGGCATCGATAACTTATTCCACAAGCAGAGAAATCGAGCAGAACCCTCATTAAAAGAAGAGTAGCAAGAAATGAAACCTTGTAGAACCAAACTAAAACCCTGTATAACCAAAATGACACCTTGTATAACCAAACTAAAACCCTGTATACCCAAACTAAAACCCTGTATAACCAAACTGAAACCCTGCATAACCAAACTGAAACCCTGTATAACCAAACTAAAACCCTGTATACCCAAACTAAAACCCTGTATAACCAAACTAATCCCCTGTATAACCAAATTGAAATCCTGTATAACCAAACTGAAACCCTGTATTATCATTTTCTTTCCTCCACTGAACATTGTCTCTTCCCATCCCGGTACAAACAACTGGTGTGACAAATGATGCAGGATTATATCAACTGACTACAAGTCAAGTCACTGCAACCACAGTCATTCTCCACGAGTTGTCTGACTACAGTGATATATCTATCTATCTATTGCCAGACGCCTTCATCCCGTAAGGGGTGGCCTCAAACATATCGCCTCCATGTCGCCCTGTCCAACCATTTTACTGCATCGCTCCCAGCTCACACCCCTCTCTCGTAGTCCTCTCAACTCCATCCCTCCTCCTCATCCTCGGCCTCCCCCTCCCTCTCTCCCTCTCCACCTCACTCGCATACACTCGCCTCGTTAGTCTCCTTGCTCTCCATCCTCTCCACATGGCCAAACCAACTCAATGTATTTCTTCTAACGTTTCTATCGCATCCACATCCACCCCACAAGGCTCCTTCACTTCCTCATTTGTCAGTCTGTCTCCATGTAACTCCACATGCTCCTCTCGGATAACTCACTTCCTCTGCTCTCACTCTTGACTTGTGTCCTTCCAGGAAGGTCCAAGCTTCTCTTCCGTACGTTAGTGTTGGTATCATAATACTGTCATGCTGCGACTATCGTACTTCCATGCTTACTTCCCTGTTCCTTATCACTGCTTTCAAAGAACCAGCAGCCTTTCTTCTCTGTTTTAACCTTTCATGCACTTCACCCTCTAAACTTCCACCCTTACTCATCAGTCATCACACTATCCATTTCCTCCCCATCCAGCCTCATTGTACATTCAATGGCTTCATTTCTCTCGAAGACCATAACTTTACTCTTCCCTATATTCAACTTTAGATGCCGTTTCTTAAAAACTCTCCCAAACTCATCCACCAAGCCTTGCAGTTCCCCTTCGTTTTCATTTAACTCTACAGTCTCATCAGCAAACAACAGCACAGGGAGTTTCCAAACACTGCCTTCTCTCATTAGGGTCGCTCCAACATCCACTACTCTACCTTGTAGTAATACCATCCATTACACAGATTGAACAACCATAGGGACAGGACACATCCCTGTTTCAATAAAAAGTTAAACAGAAAAAGTCAATCAGTTCACTATCCACACCACTGCAGCCTACATACCTTCATGGGATTCAACAACCTCCCATTTCCTCCATATATTCTTGGTATTTTCCACATTCCTTGACTATCCACCCTGTCATATGCATTCTCCAAATCCATGAAGGCCGCATACAAATTCTCTCCCGTCTATAGAAACTTTTCCACTAAAGACCTAAGAATGAATATCTGATCCACACAACCTCTTCCCCTCCTAAAACCCCCTTGTTCATCTCCAGCTAATTCCTGTTATTTCCCTAACTCAGTCAATAAGTATCCTACCAAATACTTTTCCTATTACACTAAGAAGACAAATGCTAAAATGATTACCACACATTTCTTTTTCCCCATTTCCTTTGTACAGTCGAATAATTATACCTGACTTCCAATCCTCCGAGACTCTACCTTCCTCCCAGGCCAATCTGCACATCATCCTTATAAATTCTACAACTCTCTCTCCCCCAGTGTTCAAGATTTTCACCACACACTCCATCAATTCCTGGTGCTTTCCCCATTTTGACCTTCTTCATTACTTTCACTACTTCCACGCTACTGATTTCTTACTCTCTTCTCACCTCCCTCCTCCTAGCGATTCACCAGCCACTTATACTCTCATCACTTTCATTCTCGATGTTCAACAATTCCATAGTGTTCTCTCCATCTGCTCACTTTTCTCCCTTCTCCACCAGCAATATGCCATTTTATCTTTCACTCCCCGACTTACCTCTTCGTCACCCTGACTGTAATTCTGCCTTATGTCTCATCTAATAAAACTGGCTGTAATTCTGCCTAATGTGTCAAGTATTATAACTGGCGGTAATTCTGCCTTATGTCTCATAACTTGCTGTAATTCTGCCCAATGTATCATATAACTGGCTGTAATTGTGCCTTCTGTCTCATCTAATAAAACTGACAGATACTTTGCCTTATGTTACATCTAATATGACTGCTTGTACTTCTGCCGTATCTTTCACCTAATATTACTGGCTGTAATTCTCCCTTACATCTCATTTGATGCTTTTGTCAGAGATGCGTCTCGTCTCCTCTCTTCATTCTTTTCCTTCTTTTCAGTCTATCTCCCTTGTACTGTATTTCCGTCAAGCGTTGATCTTATCTTCCGGCCATTTAATTTAATGACATTGCTTCTTATTACTTTTTAGTCTCTCTCTCTCTCTCTCTCTCTCTCTCTGCTTCGGTTCTAACGCACATCGTTTATGGTCTACTCTGTAGCCTTCTCGCTCTCCTCTCCCTTTTTATTTCCTCTCCTTGCCTTGCCCCCCTGCCTTCTCTCTCTTCTTTCTTCGCTTCTCTCTCTCTCTCTCTCTCTCTCTCTCTCTCTCTCCCATTTTCACTTCCTGTTCGTGCCAGTTGTTTTCTTTCATTCCCTAGTCTCTCCTTCGCCTCTTGTGTTACATTCCAAACTACATCTATCCAGGTTGTGCCCTTTATCATTGACTCCTCCACCTCCCGAGAATTTTGATCATTAAAAGGACAATCAAGGGCTTTAATCGAGTGCGCGTAGGAGTGACAGTGTAACTATTAACGTGTGAGTGTAAAACAGTGATTGTGTGAGTGAATGAGAGTCATTATTCGAAAATTTGAATAAAATACTGTGATTGCAAAAGAAAGAGCAGTAAACGAGAGACTGAGTAACAGCAAGAGAAAGCCACCCGAATAAATGCGAAAGAAAAGTGAAAGTGCAGATGATAGACACAGGAGAAGAGAGGCTGTAAGCCGTGTGTGTGTGTGTAAACATAAATAAATAAATAAATAAGGCAGTGCAGCCTTAGCACCCTCATACATACTCTTCACAACATTCAACAACTTCCCATCTACTCCATATATTCGTAATACTTTCCACAATCCTTGTATATCCACCCTGTCATATGATTCCTCCAAATCCATACTTCTTTCTCTTCTCGAGAAACCTTTCCACTAAGTATCTAAGAATGAATATCTGATCTACACAACTTCTTCCCTTCCTAAAGCCCCTCTCTTCTTCTCCAACTAATTCCTCTTTTATTTTCCCAACTCTGTCAATAAGTATACTACCAAATACTTTTCCCATTACACTAAGAAGACAAATGCCCCACTGATTACCACACACTTTTGTTTCCCTTTTTCCTTTACACAGGAGAATAATTATACGTGACTTCCAATCCTCAGGGACTCCACCTTCCTCCCAGGCCAATATGCACATCTTCCACATCCATTCTATACTATCTCTCTCCCATACTTCAGCATTTCACCACACACTCCATCAATTCTTGGGACTTTCCCCATTTTAACTTTCTTCATTGCTTCGACAGTTTCCATCCTGCTGTTTTCTTCTTCTTTTCTCACATCCCTCCTTCTCCCAGCCATTCCTCAGCCACTTATACTCGCATTACTTTCATTCTCTATGGTCAACAATTCCTTAAAGTGTTCTCTTCATCTGCTCACTTTTTCTCCCTTCTCCTCTATTATTCAATCATTTTTATCTTTCGCTCCCCTACTAACTTCTTTGACACCCTGTCTAACTCTCTTTATCTCCGGAACATTTCCTTACATTCCCTGCACTTTACACTCAAATTCCTTCCAAATTCCTCAACTCTCTTCTTACTCTCTTTCACCAATCTTTTCACCTCTTTCTTCCTCTCTGCATATAACTCTCTCTTCCCTCTGTTAACTTCTTCCACGCCCATGTTTCTCATCTACTCACTATATGCTTTCGTCTTTTGTGCCACAGCCATCTCACCTCTTCATTCCACCACGTTGTTCCCTGCACCCCCTTTCGTCTTCTCTTCACCCCACACACAACCTCACATGCTGCACAGATTTCTTCTGCGAATATCTTGCACACACGTTCCATGTCTCCCATTTGCTCCAATCCATATTTACCCAATCATTCCTCCACTTCTCTCTTATATTTTGCCTATTTCCATCCTCATGTAACCTTTCCACCTTCCTTGTATGAACTAATTTCTCCTGTCCTCCCCTTCTATTTCTCCATTTCATATGGACCATGATTCTCACCACCACCAAATGGTGGTCAGAAAATCCACTCCTCCAGCCTCTATATGTTCTTGCATCCATTACACACCTTCACATCCTTTCATTCACACACACATAATCAATCATTGCTTTCCGTTCATTCAGTTCACCACACATCCTTCTCATCACTCACCACGTACAGTATACCTATGGATCATTTTGTGTCTGAAGAGGGTACTGGCTATCACCAACCCACTCCCGGCACAAATGGCCGCTAGAGCTCTGCTATTCTCATCCATCTCTGGAGGCACACTACACTCACCAACTACTCCATCCACCTTCACATGCCCTACTTTGCCTTTCATATCTCCAGTCAAAAACACTCTCTCATTCCTTTCAAACTTTTCCTTGTACGCTTCCACACTTGTCCAGAACTCCTCTCTCACTCTGCTTGCACGACCTTGCATGGCACATACATGCACACAATATCCCACATTTGTAGTCCAACCTTCAGTCTTACCCACACAATCCTTGAGCCAACTGATCCATAATCTCCTATATTCTCCTTCCATCTGTTACTCACAACAATACACACTCCTTCTTTTGCCCTCTCATTCTCACATACTCACGCACATAATACTCCATCCATACTCCCATTCTCTCACACTCTCGTCTCACCATTTAGCTTCAGTTAATCCACATACATCCACTTTCGCACCCTGAAGCACCTGGACAGTCTCTCTCTCTCTCTCTCTCTCTCTCTCTCTCTCTCTCACCTCATCATTTGCATCCCTTACACTCCATGTCGCCATCCGTACCATGTCCTTTGTCCGGCCCTTAGTTGTCACCTGTTGGCCAGTCCTGGTTCGAGGCTTCTTGTTCGTATTTTTTGTTAGTTGTTTTACGAGGAGGGGCATTAACCCTCCGCCAGCCCACTTGTTGTCACGTAGGAAACACGTGTTGGTTGGTTATGAGGTTACCACCCAGCACTGTAAATGATTTCCTGGTTTAGAGGAAATCATTTGACTTGCCACTCAGTGTAGAGCTACCCTAAAAATAGAGCATCACTGCACTAAGTGGGTGGATGATGAGAGCCCCCACCTACCACTATGTGATCTAGTGACTTAAAATGATACAATAGCATACTAATAATATACAGTCAAATTATGTCACATTTAACATTTACATAATGACAGACAAATAAATATAAAATTATGCAATATTTAGCACTTATATATATTACGCTAGAATATTAAAATGCACATTGCCTTACTAGCGATAAATGCTTTACACGAGTCTGACAGCATATTATCACCTTAACCTGTCGTATAGCTCTGATAACACTGTGTAACAAAGAATTTATTTATTCCAATTTTTGGTCTTCTTAGACTCAGTTTTCCACACTGATTCCAATGGTGTATGTTTTGTTTGTCCATCTCTAGGTTTTTGTCAACAATTGACAACTGTTTATTTCCAGTCTTGTTACCGTGCACAGATGTAATGGCTGACGTATCGCTTACCACATCTCTCTCTCACACACACACACACACACACACACACACACACATACACACACACACCATCTGCCTCTATGCAGATGTGGCTGATATGCCCATTATTGCGTCATGCAACGTAGATCGAATCGGTTCATTCGATGAGCTAGTCTCACTTTGCTAGTTTGGCTGATCGACGTGTTTTCGAGCTGTTGCTAAAGGTGGTTCTATTGATGAGAATGACCAGCAGACGTTCTTGCAAGCTGTCAGCCGATACATTTTGTTATGAATGTGGAGAATATATTAGCCTAAAGATGATCAAACACAAAATTTACCTTGATACCAAATTTGCTCGTGCATACAAAGCATATATTGGGGTGGCAATGGGCGATCAGATAAAGGTTGGGCTTCGCACTACACGTTTGGTAGTTGTCACTCTGTGCTTGAAGTTTGGCTACGAGGAGCTAGAAAGATGCCTTTTACATTTCTGAGAGTGTGGCGAGAACCTTTTAACCCCTTAACCGTGGGGCGTCACTTTCGTGACGTGTGGGAGCAAGGGATCATACTGCAGGGCGTCGCTTTTGTGATTCTGTGTTATTTTGAATTCACCCGGGCTTCCAAGTGGGGGCTTGTATCATCTATCAGTACTGCCAATGTCCAACACTAGTCAGCACTCCTAATCTCATCTGTACTCCCATCCATTGTTGACAATTTAGCCATTTCTCCCCGTTCTTGACTCCCCTCCCTACCCCCCCTCCATTACCCTATCCTCTAGCCTGCCCGGCCGTGCTACGCTAAGTAAATCTTCTCTGGACTTTTTCACTGATTTCATCCATTGAAATAAGCCCTATGTCCTATTCTTATACCAAATAATATATACAAGAAAGAAATAAGGTAAGTGAGAGTGCCATACACCTGGAATTGGCTAATTATCACCTGACAACACCTCACGTGCACTCGTTCGCTAATTTTCGCTGTTTTTTTCCCCTTGAAATATGCCGTATAATCTATTTTCGTAATAAATATATATGTAAGGAGGGAAGGGAGAAGCCTAAGTGATATTTACATTCACCTGGAACTACCTAATTTATAATGTATTGTCTAGATTTCCTGCCAATCATTTCAGTGCTAGACAAAGCTGTTTCAAGATCTAACATTGGTAGCTCTGAATATATATCTCCTAAGTAGGCCTCTAATCTATTTTCGTAATAAATATACATGTAAGGAGGGAAGGGAGAAGCCTAAGTGATATTTACATTCACCTGGAACTACCAAATTTATAATGTATTGTCTAGATTTCCTGCGAATCATTTCAGTGCTAGACTTAGCTGTTTCAAGAACTAATATTGGTAACTCTGAATAACCCCTAAGCAGGCCTCCACGCTGGCCCTCCGTTATCAGTTTACTCTCATCTTCCGAAGCGAGGGTACGTATGTTTCTTCTTGCTGACTTCAAGGCCTTTTTTCACCCCCATGCAAATGGCCCTGTGACCTTTACCCCCTACTAAACCTCGTGTGGAAAGAGGTAAAGAGCTGACAATTGATAAAAGAGTGACTACGATCTTTCTATTGAGTAAAACAGTGCAAGTGGAATTGTAAATAATGTGTAAATAATGTGTAAACAGCAAGTGAAAGTAATGAATGTAAATATATGTGAACAATGGAAAATAGTTTTATAAGTTATTTCAAGTGACAGTGCACAACACAGTGTAAATAAAGTAGAAATGTAAATAACGTAAATAAAATAGAGAACGTAAATAGAAATGTAAATGAGTAGTAGTATAAGAATACGAGTATATACCCTAGGAGTAATGAAAGTGAAAGTTTCACTCTAGCATGTCTGAATGCTATGAGTTATGAGAGTGAAGATGAAAGTGACATTCACTCTCAATGCCAGTATACAGGACGAGAAAGTGAATGCTACGTATTTTACTGAAAGAAATTGAATCCCTACAGTGACAATAAACTAATACTACTGAAGGAAACTTATGGATAAAGCCTGTAGATATATATAAGTGTTATATAGTAATAGAAATATAAAGTGTGAGGGGTTTTATGAATAATAAATGACAGAGTACCAAGAGCGAACTAGTGCCAGTGCGACGATCAGACGCGCTCGTAATTTCCATTGCTTTCACGGTGTTTTTTTTTTAGTATGGATCCCAAACTACTTGAAAATTGTAGAATAGTGTTTATAGTGTTTGTATCTGGCTGTGGTAATCATATTACGGGTTGTCGGGAAGTGTAAAGTGGAGACTTCGTTACCCTACTTCAGAGGTCTCCACAAGTTCTACGGTAACCGACAAAGGCTCAACAATCATTCCAGGAGAAAGCTGAAGGTATGTGCCATAAGCATATATAATTTTATTATTCTAGGACTAATAACTGATTTTTGGCAAATATTTTTTGAGAGTCTGTTGGAGCCCAAATAACCCCACGGGACACGCAAGTCATTGGTAAACAAGCCCGCGGTGGAGGGGTTAATCACCATGACGATTGGTATTTTTGCATGGTTGATATAAGTGAAGAGCATTAAAGAGACACTCCACACTTTCCCAGTCAGCAAGAACTGGATGACTTGGTCCAGGATTTAGGACTCACCAAGTCTAATGCGAGCTGCTGGTGTCACGTCTAAGTGAATGGAACTTGTTGGATCCCAGTTGCAAGCTGAGTTATAGGAATCGCCATGGCAAGTTTGCATTCTTCTGATTTTGTGAAGAAAACCCATTGTGCTATTGTTTTTATATTAGGGGTTTGTTCCAAGCCATGGGAGTGGATTACAAAGCCTCAGAATCATACATGGCGACTCTTCACAGACAGTTCTGTGAAGAGCCTAAAAGCTGTACTTTTGCATAACGGCAACAAACTCCCATCGATTCCAGTTGCACATTCTGTGGAAATTAAAGAACACTATGAGAATGTGAAGATTTATCTGACAGGGATCAAGTACTCACATCACAACTGGGAGGTTTTGGGGGATTTCAATATGATTTCATTCCTACTTGGAATGGAAGGCAGTTATTCGAAGTACTCATATTTTTTATGCTTGGGGGACAGCCGGAGGGAAGCAGAACATTTCGTGAGGAGAGACTGGCCTCTCAGAGAGAATCTTACACCAGGCTTGTGCAACGTTCTGAGAGCTCCACTGATCTCTACAGAGAAGGTATTGCTACTGGCACTATACATAAAACTTGGTCTGTTGTGGCAAAGGTGATGGCTGGCATATTCACCAGTCAGCAAGTTCATAGAATGCTTGCAAGTTGTGAACTCCAGGATAAAATGACTGATGATGAAAAGCGCACTTGGAATGCTTTCACATGGGTTGAGGAAGGTTTTCTTGGCAACTGGAGGAGACCAGATTCCGCACAGCTCGTCAATGACCTGATTGGCGCATTCCACCAGTTTTTTTTTTTCTTTTTAATGTTTCCGACTCTGGGCATAGGCTTAACAGCCTGCAATCAAGGCCCAGTAGTCCTCCTACATGCCATTCAATTCTTCATGCCACCACTTCGGCGCTAACACCCACCGTCCATATTGAATACATGCTAGGGCTGTCTCATACAGGACTGGTGTATTGGTATGGGCGAGGGTACTTTTATGACATGTCGGCAGGTCTTCTGGTAGATCAGTAAAGTCTGATTTAGAGAAATTCAAGTCCTTCAACTGTTCCTTGCGCCAGTGGGGATTTGAACCTGGGTCCGGTAGGACTGCAGGCCACCTCTCTACCGATTGAGCCACCGCCTCCCTTGGATGCAGAATGTCAATCAAATTGCACTATCTGCCTTCTCACTTTGATTTCTTCAAAAATAACTTGGGTGCAGTCAACGAGAAGCATAGCGAATGGTTCCACCAGGATATTCTGCTGATGGAAGCCAGATATCGGGGTAGGTAGAATGAGGCGATGATGGGCGATTACATTCGGGGATTGTCACACGATTGTCATCACAGCTACAGAAGAAAGTCAAGATCAAAAATGCATCTCTAGATGCATTCCTTGTGATGTTACTTTTTGCTCATTTTTCTAGTTATATTCACAATATAACCCCAGAAATATATAAATTCTTGGACATTATCAACATTCTCAAAATGGTAACAAGTTGCAATTCCTGTCCTTGTACGATAAATATGTTGTTGCATAATTCCTGTAACTCTAGATTTACACAAAAACAAATAGCAAATACGGAGTCTACGCATTGACATTGATCAGAAATAGCCTAAAAATCAACATAAACAAATTTTTTGCACAGTGTAATGCCCGTGGGCCCTCCCAAGAAGTGGCGGCTGAGGTAATTTTGAGCTACTGCTTGAGAGGCCCTCAGGCAGTACTTCTTTGATAATCCCTGAAATGATTACTGCTTCCATGGCCGAGAGGCATCTGGGTGTGCCTTGAAGGTTACGGAAGTTATTCTCTTGGGCATGGAAGGATGCATAACTTTCTGCTATCCTAAGACAAATTCTGATGTTGTCCACAACAAGGAGAAGGCCTACAAAAAGTATCATATCCAACCCACCCTTGAATCTCATCTCTTTTATGTCTGTGCCTGGAATCGTGCTAAATCTGTTCTTTGCTCTGCTAAAAATAATTTCGTTCATACAAATTCTCTAAACTCTCGAACTCAAATTCTTCATGCTCCTTCTGTTACCTTGCCAAAAACCTTTCTAACAACTTTACCTCATCATCCTTCCCTCCTCTTTTTTATTCTGATGGCTCTGTAGCTATTTTTTCTACTGATAAAGCAGAACTCTGCACAGGCTTTCTCCTCTAGTTCTACCTTAAACGATTCTGGTGCTTTTCCTTCATCACTTCTCCCCTCTGACTTCCTCATGGCTGACATTAAAATTTATTCAATAGATGTATTTTTCGCCAACACTGGGCTCAATACTAACAAGACATTTGTGCCTGATGGGGTCCCTCCTGTTGTCTTCAAGAACTGTGCTCCTGTTCTTACACTCTGCCTAGGTAAACACTTTTGCTTTTGTCTGTCAACTTGTACCTTTCCCTCCTGCTGGAAAGTTGCTCTTATTCAGTCTCTCCCAATGAAAGGTGACCATTCTCAGCCCTCTGACTATCATCAATTGCTTTAACCCCTGCACCGCGGGGTTGTTTTTGCGCTCCTTGCGTGTCCCGTGAGGATATTCACGCTCTGACAGACTTTGTACAAATATTTGCCAAAAATCAGTTATTAGTCCTAGAATATTATAATTAGAAATGCTTATGGCACATACATTCAGCTTTCTCCTGGGATGTTTGTTGAGCCTACGTCGAGTACCGTAGGACTTGAGAGACTTCTGAAGTTGGGTAACGAAGTCTCCACTTTACACTTCCTGACACCCCGCAATATGATTACCACAGCCTGATATTATCACTAGAAACACTATTCTATGATTTTCAAATAGTTTGGAATCCATACTCCAAAAAAAACACTGTGAAAGCAATGAAAATTACGAGCGCATATGAGCTTCCCATTTGCGCTCGTTCCCCGCTGGTATTCTGTCATTTATTATTCATAAAAACACTCACACTTTATATTCCTATTACTATATAACATTTATATGTATCTGCAGTCTTTATCCACAAGTTTCCTTCAGTAATAGTAGTTTATTGTCACTGTAGGCATTCAATTTCTCTTTCAGTAAAATATGTAGAGAGCCAAGGTTTCACTTTCACTGTCATATCTTCAAGTATTTGTACTCATATTCTTATATTACTAATTATTTACATTTCTATTTATATTTTCTTTTGTATTTTCAATATTTATACTTCTATTTTACTTACACTATGTTATGCACTGTCACTGACAGTAACTTATAAAACTATATTACACTGTTCCATCATATTTAAATCCATTGCTTTCACTTGCTATTTACACATTTTTTACACATTATTTACATTTTCCACTTGCACTTTTAGAACTGCTTCAGGCTGTGGTAATCAAAAGCAGGTAACGCAGAGGGGAACCTGGCACTCAGCGCACTGCCAAGAGGTGCGTTTGTGCTCAGGTGTGCGTCTGGTGGTATGTGCACACACCTGACAGCTGCAGATTGCATCCTTCCTCTTGGTTGTGGTAGCTATTTGCACCAGTCTGTGCCGATCCATGTACACCCTCTGCTCAAGTGTCGGGAAGTCTTACACCATGGTGCCTTGGAGCTGCTGCTGTCACCCTTCCATATCTCTCAAGCAGCTGCTGAATATAAGTCCTGGCAAACAACCTCAGGGAGAAGGACTTGGGTGGCTTTACCTTCATCTTGTACAGGATGAAGGCGTTCAGCATCGTCATGTTCATGAGATGCAGAAAAACTTTGCTGTACCACCTAGTATTTTTCCTGAGGCAGTCGATCTCTCCAATCATCATGTCGGACTTGTCCACCAGCTGCATGTTGATATTATAGTCGATGACAGCATCAGGTTTCTTCACAGGTTCGCCTGTCCTATGGTCGACCTTCCCACTGTCCTGCAGTTCCCCCTTGTGTACGGTGGTGAACATGTGCATGACCCTCTTGTCATGCCACCATATTGCCAGCATCTTCTCAGACTTGAGTAGGTGCACGTCTCCTCGCTGTGAGTTTTCTGCCTCGGGGAATTTGGGGAAGTTGGCACGATTGCTCTTCACAGTGCCGCAGGAGCCGATGCCATGCTCTGAAAGGTATTTAGCAAGTTTCGGGGCTATATAGTAGTTGTCAGTACACAGCACATGATTCCCACCAAAAACTTTTCAAGCAGCACTTTCACTACACAGCCTGAGAAGCCAAGGGGGTGTGTTCTGTCCAGATCGACAGTGCTGGCTGAATAGATGACGAAGTCATGGATGTACCATGTCTTACAGTCGCACAGTACAAAGAACTTGATTCCAAAGCGATGGCGTTTGCCTGGAATGTACTGCACAAACCTAAGACGTCCTCTGAACAAAACCAAGGATACGTCTATGACAACCTTCTGAAAGGGATGGAAGAATTCCAGAATCTCCCGGATCTTCCAGAGTGGGTCAGCCTGGGTAGGTACATCGTTGTTGGCGAAGTGCAGGTTTCCCATGATGTTCCGGAAGCGATCTCTGGCCATGTACTTATTGAAGGTGGGTGAGGGTAGTAAAGGGTCCATGGACCAGTATTCTACCAACTCATGCTTCTTTGAATGTTGCATGAGAAGCATGAGGGCGAAGAACACATACAGCTCCTGCACTCCCAGCACGGTCCACTGTTGCATCTTCGCTGCACCTGCACCACTTGCAGCACGTTGTGACTTACATGTGTCTCATCACATATGTGCTGCATGACTTCGTCATCGAGGAAGACCAAAAGGAAGTCCACACACTCAGCATCCTCGTCAAGAATGAAGGCAGGCTGTATCCCCGAGGATCTCTTGTCGAAATGAAGATGTTCAGGGTTGAAATCGGAACCTTCCGTCCACACGAAGGCATCCAGGATTCCCTGTCATGGCAATGTAGGGTGGGTGACGGTGGAGGGTGGCTGTGAGGCAGACTGGGCTGTTTCAAGGTCACTCTCACTGACCCTAGGTTGCCGTGTAGCACTAGCAGCCCTTATTCTACATGCCAGTCTACTTTTACATTTCAGGGATTTACTCTTCCCCTACAGCCTGCCTTCATTGTAGGTGCTGGTGGAGACTCTGACGACGAAGACTCAGGAGAAAATTCCACTGAAGATGAGGAAGAAATTAGTGAAGTGGGGCTGGGGGAGCGGGGAGGTGATTCACCTCGGGACTCATGGCGGTCTGGGTCATGCGGGGCCATTGTTCCGGGGCTAACCAGCCACCTTTTCACTCCCTTCCCAAATTCCTTCCCTCGCTGCACTAAGGGCTCCTTTCCCTTGGAGCTAGGGTTAACTTGGGACACTGAAGCACTCGTACTAGGAGTTTCTGTCACGATTTCCTCCCCAGGCTTATCACACGATTCACCCGAAGGATCAAAGTCACTATCCATCATTATCATTGATAATTCTGCCAGTTCACGTTCCACTGCTGAGTCAGTCCTTTACTGCTTCCCACACGAGTTTTTCTAGGGGTAGAGGTCACAGGACCCTTTGCAATGGATGCAGAAGCGGCGGAAATGACGGGGCGTGAGTGCGACATAGTTTCACCTCAGAGGACGACAAAGAACTGAATGACGCGGAGTATATGGGCAGGCAAGGGTTGACAATGTCAGTAGGATGACAGCTGCTAGTTTACATGCTATGAAATGATTGGCAGGAAATCTCGAAAATACATAAAAAAATAGGTAGTTCCAGGTGAATGTAAATATCACTTAGGCTCCTCCCTTCCTTTCTCATATACATTTTATTACGAGAACAGATTATACAGCATATATCAAGGGGAAATTACCGGGGGAAATTAGCGAACGAGTGCACTTGAGGTGTTGTCAGGTGATAATTAGCCAGTTCCAGGTGTATGGCACTATCACTTACCTTATTTCTTTTTTGTATATATTATTTTGTATAAGAATAGGGCATAGGGCTTATTTCAATGGATGAAATCAGTGGAAATTTCCGGGGAAGATATGCTTAGCGCAGCGCAGCCGGGCAGGCGAGAGGAGAGAGTAATGGAGGGGTGGTAGGGAGGGGAGTCAAGAACGGTGAAAAATGGCTAAATTGTCAACAATGGATGGGAGTACAGATGACATTAGGAGTGCTGACTATTGTTGGACATTAGCAGTACTGATAGATGATACAAGCCACCACTTGTAAGCCCGGGAGAATTCAAAATAACACAGAATCACAAAAGTGACGCCCCACGGTATGATCCATTGCGCCCGAGCGTCACAAAAGTGACGCCTTGCGGTTAAAGGGTTAAAATTCTGTATTTCAAAAGTTTGTGAATCTATTTTTAACAAAAAAAAAAAAAAAAGCACCTTTCCTAGCACAACTGTCTTTTGGATTGTCAGAATGGGTTCACCAGGGATGCTTCACTGGAGATCTTCTCACCTACCTCTCAGATTTCTGGTCATCCTCCTTTCGGGACACCTTTGCCATTGCACTTCACATCTCGAAGGCTTTTGATCAAGTTTGGCATAAACCTTTAACTTCCAAAATTTCCTCTTACAATTTCTATCCTTCTATCTTTGCTTTCATCTCTAGCTTCTTTCTGGTCATTCTACAGCTGATGTTATAGACGGCCACCGTTCTTCTAGGGTTATCAGTAGTGGTCTTCCTCAGGGCTCTGTCCTATCATCAACTCTCTTGTTTTTATTCATCAGTGACCTTCAAACCAGTACGTTTAACCCTGTCCACTCATTCGCTGATGACCCCAACCTTCACCTTTCCATCACTTCCTGCAGTGTCCTTATCAGCAGTTACTTCAACAAACAAGGGATGAGTCTATGGCACACTTAATATCTGACTTGGTTCATATCTCTGATTGGGGTACAAGTGATCTTGTTCTCAATGCATCAAAACTCAGTTCTTATATCTTTCAACCCTACAAGATCTTCCACAGGAGGATCCTCTAATTTCTAACAGTATCCAACTCAATCCTGCATCATCTTTAAGCATACTTGGAGTTTCATTCTCTCGAGATTTATCTTGGAAAGATCATATTACCTCTCCTATAAAGCTGTTTCCAAGAGATTAGGTGTTCTCAGCCAACTTCGTGCCTTTTTTCCCTGTACAGCTGTCGACTTTATACACGGGTTCAATTGCTGATGTGTAGAGTACATCTCTCATGTGTAGGGATGCTCCCCACTTACAGCTCTTTTACAACAAGGTGGAGTCAGAGGCCTTTTCATCTTATTAACTCTCCTCCTCTTACTGATTCCCTTCAACCTTTGTCTCTTTGCCACACTGTTGCATCTTTATCTCCTATATATGACTACTTCAATGGTAACTGCTCCTCTAAACTGTCTGTTTGCATCCCTCCACTACTCAGGCAGGTGCTTAGCTTCCCGTCTATCAACAAACTCTCATCCCCTTTCTGTCCAGCTCCCTAACGCAAGAGTTAACCGTGACTTCTTCATGTCGACAACAGGTCGACTGTGGACCTGTCTCCCTCTGTCAGTATTTCTTTCTGCCTATGATCTCCAGTCGTTCAAACGAAATTTGTCCAGGCATCCTGAAATGAATGGATCTTGAATTTGGCTCTCTTATCTTGTTACTCTTTTCCGCCCAGGAGGGGCTCGAGGACAGGCATTGTTTTCCATCAGTTTGTTTGTCTGTCTGTCTGTCTGTTAACAATTTTACGCAACCTATTGGTGAGATTTCGATTAAAATCACAGGAATGATGGGCAATGACGTTCTGATCACGTGATAAATTTTGGGGCCAAATTAGGCCAAGGTCCAAGCTGTAGGCACAAAAAATGTAAAAAAGAGGGATGGGTAAAAATAGTTTTTTCACCATAACTCCTTTGAAATTCGTCTTATAGACATGAAACCAAAACCTAAAGGTGCATCTGTCACATCTGCATCCTATAACATGCCTCATTACATCAGGCTGGTCTGTCAGGACTCCATATTATAATAATACAATTCATAATAACTAGCATGATAGATAGATGTAGGAATCTGCATACAGTTCATAACAGATAGCATAGGAACACTAGTTAAGGCTAGGTGTGGGAACAGGAACTATGTCAGCAGGAGTTCAGCAAGACGTAACCAAAAGATTGCCAGTGGGCAGCAGAAGCACTACATACACACAGACACAGACAAGCTTCTAGAACCTACAACTATGTTTTACACACGTGACACTAGCCTCCCTAGGGCAGGATGAGAGAGTCAAAGAGCAGAAAGGGGCTAGCCATAGAACCGAAAGGTTGTGGAGAGAGTAAGAGAGAAGAGGGGTCCGCCGAGACTTAGACAGTAAATATATGCTCTGTGTAATATATACAGGGCTCAACTTAGACTTTCTTTGAAGATAATAAATCACGATCAAGACCCTGTATCCATCTTTAACTTCTCCTACCTTCGACTACACGATAACTAGAACCAAATCTCAAGATTAACATGTTACAAGCTCAAGATTCACAGATCATCGTCCAGGTAGCGGTATGGATGTCAGTGTCACGTGGTCGGTCCAAAAATTTCAAATGGGCATGAAATCGTCAATTTTCATGTGATTTACTCCAAATTTGATATGTGACATCTTTGACTAGATATCCTGTTGTATTTATATGTCAGCATTACAATGACTGCCGGGAACGGGTTTGCTGTGCCTTGGCACCACTTCTTGTTTTTGCTTTTTCTTGGAGGGAAGAATCTTGCACACTCACATTCTCCATTCCCCCCTTCCTTCCCCCCACACACGCATACTACCGGCTCCCCCCTTTACATTCCCCTTTTACTCCTGTCTTTACAGTAATATTTCTCCTTCAGTTCTTCCTTCTCTCTCATCTACCAATTTATTTCAGACTTTCCCCTTCGTTACCTTCTCTTTTATATTTTGCATTTCTTATTCCTCTTTTAGTGTGCTGGATCATGATCATCACCCGCCCCCCCTCCCTCTCTCTCTCTCTCTCTCTCTCTCTCTCTCTCTCTCTCTCTCTCTCTCTCTCTCTCAGGCGAAAGATCTGCCATCCAATATCCTAGAAAATATCCACTCCAGCAAATGGAAGTCGGCGAAAGACTTCACGGTACTCCAAGCTGACTTAATGTATTCTTACACACACACACACACACACACTCACATTCAGCCATTTAATACAAATATTTTCAAATACGGGCAAAACAGAGACCAATTTACAGTACATTAGATCCCTCCGTCAGTCTCTTATTGCCAGGAACCGCGCGAAGAGTTACAACTTTTTTTTCTCTAATTTTTCTTTTTGTCAAATATAAAATAACAAAAAGTAGCACAACAAATTTTTAAAAACAAGGCCATGGGCAAAAAGACAATCAACATCTCACATCAATCAAACACTACACAATTTTTTTAGTATCGATATTTAGCCGCACCAAATTTGGGGGTGAGATTTGGAAGCTTCCTGTGTTGCTGTTTGCTGATGATACAATATTGTTGAGTGAAGATGAATGGGAGTTGCAAGGTTTTGGTGAATGAATTTGGGACAGTGTGTAGGAGGAGGAAGCTGAAAGTTAATGTAAACAAAAGTAAAGTTATGGTGTTTGAGAGGAATGAAGTCACAGAGTGTGCAGTGAGGTTGGATGGTGAGGATATGGAGAATGTGAGTGCATTCAAGTACTTGGGTAGTGTGATGAGTAAGGATGGAACTTTGGGGGATGAAGTACGTGAAAGGGTACAGCAGGGAAGGAAGGTTGTTGGTACACTGAAAGCAGTGATGAGAAACAGGGAGGTGAGTATGGAAGTTAAGAAGTCACTGCATGATGGTATTGTGATCCCTACCCTGACGTATGGAAGCGAGGCGTGGACCTTGCAAGAGGGGAACAAGTCAAGAGTGAGAGCAGAGGAAATGAGTTACTTGAGAGGTGCATGTGGAGTGACGTGGAGGGACAGGTTGACGAATGAAGAAGTGAAGGAACGTTGTGGGGTAGATGTGGATGTGGTTGAGAAGATTAGGAGAAATACACTGAGGTGGTTTGGACATGTGGAGAGAATGGAGAATGAAAGACTGACTAAGAGGGTGTATGTAGGTGAGGTGGAGGGAGGGAGAGGAAGGGGTAGACCGAGGATGAGGTGGAGGGATGGAGTTGAGAGGTATATGAGGGAGGGGGGGGGTGTTGGGGGGAGGGTAGTCAAATGGTGGGTGACAGAGTGACTTGGAGGCGTTTTGTCTGCGGCCACCCTTTGCGGGATTAGGGCGTCGGGCTATAGATAGATAGATAGATAGATAGATAGCTTTATAATTAGCTTTTATGTAATACATTTATATATTTATTTATTTATATACAGTATTTACGTATTTACTCACTGATCATACCCTATTTATTCCTACTTGGCCCATATTTTTGTTCTTTTTCAGTTTGTTTCAGGGATCTCTAAGGCAGGAAAGGAGAAAGTGATAGTTCTAAATCCATTCCATAGCATCAATTCCTGACTAGCATCATATTCTAGTGTTAATCTATTGTTAGAGGTCAATATTAAAGAGGGAGATGGAAATTTTATGCCAAGTTCACTTAAAAATAGCACCGTAATATCCTGTACGTATTCATATATTTATTTCTCTAAAAATTTCTGCTTAACAAACATCGGTAACATTATTCCTAATTTTCCCATTTCATTTGTGCTTATAAGAATTTGATTGACTAAATAAGCCGAATGGATTTACTAACTGAAAATGGTCTGGTTAAAGTCTGTAGTTATTTTCTCGTATATTCAAAATTCCATTCATTACCTCGTTATCGTCTATTTCCATTTTCGTACAACACCAGTCCCTCCAGCATCTAACAAGCACAGCAAAATTGTGCTGTCCAATTCACGATATCTATCTATCTATCTATCTATCTATATCTATATCTATATATATATATATATATATATATATATATATATATATATATATAGAGAGAGAGAGAGAGAGAGAGAGAGAGAGAGAGAGAGAGAGAGAATTTGTGACTCTCTCTCTCTCTCTCTCTCTCTCTCTCTCTCAAATAATTCTTTCACACTACCGGGCATTACTCCACTTTCATTACAGTACTTATTTTCCTACTTGATGTCTGGTAACCTTTGTCGCGATATCCCATTTGACAGAAGCAATGACCGTCTCATGGCCGATTCAGATATTCGTTGTCAATTTGGAGTTCCAAGATTGCACTGTTGTTTGCCAATGAGACATAATGGCGTCTGTGTTGACATTCTTGGATATTTTAATGTTTACCTCAGTGATGATGGAATAACTGCTGAAGAGACAGTTCACTAAATTAATGCTTCAATGCTTCCTGATTTCACCATTTGATGTGTTATTATTTCAAGGACGATAGTAATGAATGACAATTTATTCCATGTATCTAAGGTGTAATTATTATTATTATTTTTTTTTATTATTATTGCTACTACTACTACTACTACGACTACTACTACTACTGCTATTACTACTACTACTACTACTACTACGACGACGACGACGACGACGACTACTACTATTACTACTACTACTACTACTACTACTACTCATTATTATTATTATTATTATTATTATTATTATTAGGTTAGTAAATTTTCCCATAAAAACTTTTTATGGAGCAACACGAGCGGGTTCATGATGCGTTACTATTTTAAGAACAACAATGATGAACATCAGTATAATTTATATGTAAACGATATCATCAGGGACAGAACAACAACAATTATAAATGACGTAATGGTACTGAAATGCTGACTTAAATTTACATTCTTAACGTACTTAACCATATTTCGGAAATAAGACAATGCAATTATTGTACTTACATTTGACATCTTGATAGATGTTAACAAATATGATATTTAGAAGGAACTGGTAAAAAAAAAAAAGTGAATCATATCCAACGCTTCAGCTTTTTCATACATATTTTCAACTTAATTATGTATGGATTATGCCTAATAAATTATGCATGGGAACACAGTGTGGGCAAAACTACATGTTACAGAAAACTAAGAGCAGGTAATGGACAGGTTTTGTATGTTATGATGTAAAAGGGTTACAGTTATACAAAATACTATTACAAAATTACGCACTGCATTACATTAAAGAAAGTTTAATGTAATAAACAAATATGACTCTCTCTCTCTCTCTCTCTCTCTCTGCATTTAATGAATCTGCTTCTTGTCTTTACCTGTTCCTCCTCTTTCTCTCTTTCACTCTTTCCCTTTCTCTCTTTTCTTAACTCCTGTTTGTCTCCTTTCTTTCCCAATACTGCCTTCATGAATCTGCTTCTCTCTTTCACTTCCTCTGCCCCCCTTCTTTCTCTCTCTATCTCTTCCTCTTCTGCTGCCTCCGCCCCTCTTCCTCTTCCTCTTAATTCCCCTTCTATCCAGAACAAAGCATCTTAGAGCCTCTTCTCGTCCATGTTTCCCTTTTTCTCGCTTTTCACCTTCCTCTTATAAATTCTCCCTTTCATTTATTTTTTCACTAACCATAATGGATTTCATTTCTCCTCCTCCTCTTCCTCCTCCTCATCGTCATCTTCTTCTTCTTCTTCCTCCTTCTCTTCCACCTCCTCTTCGAGTATGATTATTGGTAATTAGTTTGAATAATTCTCAAAGGGTTCAGGCATGGTGTAAATATACTGTTGACCGCAACGCTAGGTGTTTTTGACCAAGATCCATTGTCCAACCTTTCACTATCAACACACACACACACACACACACACACACACACACACACACACACACACACACACACACACACACACACACACACTTATTCCACAATCACAAAGTTTCTGTCTGACAATATCGTCGCAATTTCTTTTGCTTGGAAAATCGGTCTGTCACTCAATGGTGTCGTGTGGATCGTTTACCACGAGATGTTTCCTTAATTTGCAGCTTCAACCTTTACCAAGTGACTGCAGACTAAATAACGAAAGTCTAGACTAGTTTCTGTGAACTGGACTGAAGAAAGGAAAAAGTTTAGCAACTGTGTGTGTGTGTGTGTGTGTGTGTGTGTGTGTGTGTGTGTGTGTGTGTGAGTGTATTAACACATCACTCACTTCCGGCACTGTCTGCTGTTTTTGCCACCAGAGCAGTGACTAAGGCTCATTACAATGTATCATCTATATACAAATTTACAAAGGAAGCTTATTTGTTTGGGAAAAAGTATTGTATTACGAGAAAAGAAACAGAGGATATTTGACGAAAAAAAATAAAGAAAAGGGAAGACATACGGGAAAGATTAGTAAAAGTTAAATAAAAAAAAGTGGTAAGATATTATCATGGAACCAGTAGTGGCCAGTGATTTAAAAAAAATAAAAAATAAAAATTATATATATATATATGTACACTTAAGAAGAAAAGTAACAATGGGAGAGTAGGTAGGTTAAGGTTAACACGGCAGCAACACGCTATGCCGTGGGAACAATAAATCTGCATTAACGTATGGCACCATTATGTGTTGGATGAACAGGTATGACTGGCACGAGTGGGAATATGGCACTGGCGGAGGGAAGGCACGAGTGGGAATGTGACACTGGCGGAGGGAAGGCACGAGTGGAAATATGACACTGGTGGAGGGAAGGCACGAGTGGGAATGTGACACTGGCGGAGGGAAGGCACGAGTGGGAATATGGCACTGGCGGAGGGAAGGCACGAGTGGGAATGTGACACTGGCGGAGGGAAGGCACGAGTGGAAATATGACACTGGTGGAGGGAAGGCACGAGTGGGAACATGACACTGACAGAGGGAAGGCACGAGTGGGAATATGATATTGGCAGAGGGAAGGCACGAGTGGGAACATGACACAGACAGAGGGAAGGCACGAGTGGGAATATGATATTGGCAGAGGGAAGGCACGAGTGGGAATATGACACTTGCAGAGGAAGGGACGAGTGGGAATAAGACACTGGCGGAGGGAAAGCATGTCAGAAAACAAGTAATGCCACAATTAAAAATGTAATCTCCTGTGGCACAGAGGCGGTAAAGGTGTCTTTCATAAGGTAGGGTGAGGGAGTTTATTACAGCCGCTGAAGTATCCATTACAAACACAAACTTTGACACTTGTTTTCGTCCACCATGTATTTAACAGCATAGGTTGCAGCCTGAGAAAGAACACACATAAGTTATGTGTAATTAATACAGGGGGTTCCTGGTATCAAAGCTGAACAGGAATACATTAATATTATGCTTTATCCAGCTCCCTCCCATCCCACTTTTCCCTCCTGTCCCTCCCCGTCTCTCTATTCTCTCAAAACAAACTTAGAGCAAAACGTAGGCCAAAACATTTACTACATACACTTAGATTCCCTCACATTCTACTACGTACACATGCAATCTTGTGCACTTATAATTAACTTGTGTATACAGTCTCTACTTACGCACATGAAATATGCAAATGCAAACACGCGTACATTACCACATACGCACAGAGTCAAGGATACTACTTGTATATAAAACCATATATTCACAGTCAAATAAATACACATCATACACATTAACATTTGTAAACTTCGCCGAACCCCCCCCCCCCTTCTCTCTCTCTCAGATGCAATCCAATGTTCCATTCATACTCCTCCTTCCTCACTCCACCCCACCTCACACTCCCTTCAGCTGGATATTAGCACAGGCTACCAGGGCACAGGAGGGGGAGACACGGGGAAAGGGGGGAAGGGAGGGGAGAAAGGGAGGAAGGGAAGCGAGAAAGAGGAAACGTGTTGGAAAGAGGGGGAATGAAGGGGAGAAAGGAGAGACATGGAGGAATAAAGGAAGAGAGAAGAGAAAAGGGGAGATATGGGTGTAAGGGGGAAAGGAGGGGAAGAAAGGAGGAGAAATGGGGGAAAGGGGGGAAGAGAAGGGAGAGAGGGAGAGACACGGGAGATGGAGGAGCGTGGGAAGGGAGATATGGGGAGTGTGAGGGAGTGGTGAAAGAAAAGGGGACAAATCAAAAAGAGAAATGGAAAAGAGATTGCAAAAAAGAAAAAGAAAAGATGGGAGAAGGAAAATGGAAAAGCTATCAAAGAAGAGGGAAAGACAGGAAGCGAGGAGCGGAAAGGTAAGGAGAAGAAAATGTTTAACAATGGGGTTTGAAGGCAGGGCAGAAGCGAGGATAAGAAGGGGTAAAAGAAGCAGGAATGGGGAGGGGGTAAAAAGCTGTAAGGGAAACAGGAGAGAGGAAAGGATAATATGTGCTAGGTAAGCTTTCAAGTGACAATAACCTGTGGCATCACATGAAGTTAGGGCGCCGTGCTGAGCTCCCAAAGAATGCCACATCAGTGCTACCAAATACTGTTAGATGGAGGCGACACGCTGGCCAAGTGTGTCCCCAGGCACCATGACTTATTGGGGTGGTGAGTAGAGGAGAGGAACAAGGGAGAGGAATAGGCGAAGGGCAGAGAGAGAGAGAGAGAGAGAGAGAGAGAGGGGGGGGGAAGAAGGAACATATAAAAAATCAGTAAACCGTCGTGCCAATATGATTTAAAACTTTCATTATACGCACCGAAAACCGAAAGACTAGATGCCTAACTTGTTAAACACGTCCTTCTCGTGGATTTGCGAGCCTGGTACAAAACGTATTTTTTTGGCTGGAAAAATTAGCTAAGGGTTTAACTGAGGCAATACCTAAGTTCTAACCCTTAGGGGTCAAGAAATCTCTCCCAAGCTGAATAAAGTCATCATGGAAAACAAGAATGAAATGAAAACAACTTCATCGAAGTGAAGAGGTTGACTTATCACATCATTCATTGCATTCCAGTCTTCATTCTGCCAATTGGTTAGCTTCGCTTCATTCTCGCTGTTAACCTTTCATTCTCCGTATGATTAAATCAACCCCACTTCTTTCCGCTTAACTGCTCAAACTACATACACCACCATTTGACCTTGCTTACATACTAGTATATTTGACTACCTATCTCTCCAGGCAACTCCAAGCCACGTACACTACCACTTCGCTTTATTTACATACTCGTATATTTGTCAATCGACCTCTCTACGCAGCTACAAACTACATTCACGACCACTTGGATTTGTTTACATACTCGTATATTTCTCAACTATCTCTCCAGGCAATTTCATACCACATACGCCACCACTTGGCCTTGTTTACATACTCGTATATTATTTTGTCCATCCCTCAAGCTGACTCAACACGCACTCCTCAGGTATCTCCCTTATACCACTCTCAATATTTATGTTAATCCTTTCCTAATTCTGTCCTTCAGTCACTGTCATACGTCAAAGTTGGCATCAACATCCTGCCAAGGCGGGATCACTTTACTTCCATTCACACAATGCTACACCAACTTATAGTTTTCGCTGAGTTTTCATAAAAAGTACAGTAGATATGGTAATGGCTGGGTCTTGCTGTCACTACAATCGTCAAAAAAAAGAACACTAGATATGGTCATGGTTGGGTCTAGCCTCACTACAGTTGTCATAATAAGTACAGTGGATGTGGTCAAGGTCGGATCTTCTTGTCACTACAGTTGTTATACTCGTAAATGGTACAATAGATATGGTCAAGGTCGGGTCTTACTGTCACTACAGTTGTCATAAAATATACAGTAGATAGGGTCAGGGTCAGGTCTTGCTGCCACTACCGTTGTCATAAAAAGTAGCATTGGATATGGTTGGGTCATGTCTCCTGTAAAACAGACGACATGGTTAAATATGATAACAAAACGGCAGATGGGGTTTGTAGGCAGAGGAAAAGGTAACAAGAGAACATAAAAAGGATGGATTATGCAAATATCCAGGACTGCAACACACCAGGCTAACAAGTAACGTGATGTATGGAGGGACTATACAGTTATCCAAGACTTCAACACACCAGGCTAACAACTAACAGGCCTGATTTAAGAAC
>NC_136970.1:18947555-18980055 GCF_032717465.1 Coenobita brevimanus | reverse complement strand
AGAAGTCGTGAATCGCAAACAAAACCACTGAAGAAAAAAAAGCAAGAAAAAATCAACAAACCCTCTTCTCTGTAACGAAGAGAAAAATAATCGAAGATTGGCAATGAACTAAAAAAAAAATGAACGAGAAGGATATTACGATAAGAAATTATATCAGAATTAACTTTGAGCCTGCCAATAACCAGCAGAAAAAGTTTACTTTCATTTCAGAAAAATAATTAGAAATAACTGAGGAAAGCAAGGGACAGGATTGCAGGTAAGAAAAAAATGTACTAGAATAACTGTGTGAGTGTGTGTGTGTGTGTGTGTGTGTGTGTGTGTGTGTGTGTCCTCTCTCAAGGGTTCATTGACTCAGGATGTACAGTATTGTACGTGGGTGGTGCGCTTTTACTTGTAGAAGGTTATGAACTTTAATTTTATAACTGGTATCATTCTTTAGTTTGATTTTGAGTGAATCACAGACACCGTGAATTTTTTAAGGACAAACTTTTCCTTCCCTTGCAGTGGGCTGAGTTCTCATAAATCTATTTCGGATATACAGGACTTATGCACAGAATACTTTTTTGTCCACAGATCTGCTACACCAATTGACACAAGCTCAAACAAGCTACACACACACACACACACACACACACACACACACACACACACACACACACACACACATGGGCATTTCCTGCGTGTGGTAAATCCATTACTAAATCGGGGAATGTTGGACAAGAATTTTCCGAACTAATAAAATGATGCAATTTAATATTATATACAGTACTGTCCTATTCACTGGCCAGGCAACCACCGATTCCAGGTGTTATGCGTTATTTTGTGCAGGTGTTATTAACAGCTGGCCAGCCAGGGGCGTGTATCACTGTGCATAATGAATGGAACTGTTACTTAATCTGGGTACACTCTCTCTCTCTCTCTCTCAACTGTTGCAATCTGTTTGATGGGTTTACGCGGAATGGCTTCTGGGAAGAAATTGTTTGAGAGGAAAATAAGGATATTGTGTGTGTGTGTGTGTGTGTGTGTGTGTGTGTGTGTGTGTGTGTGATAGATCAAAACTACACAGGAGGGCTTCACCTCCCCCCCACACAGGCCAGGCTGTATATAATGAAAGGAGAATGACAGGGTAAGAATAAAGCCCTAACCTCTTTACCACGAGATCTTCTGCTGGCTCCTGATAATTTATTCCTTTCAGCTTGGGATTAACTTTCTGAACTGGACGGGAAAAACAGTCTTCATTATTCCTATCACTACAAGACGGTTGTCATTAGTTATATATCTTTTGTGAATATCAGCAAAAATGTATTACAAAACGCCGCAAAGATTCTCGTAACGTAAAGGTTAATGAGTAAAATCTATTCTGCTCCTTGTCTGGGATATTACTCACTACCGACACGTAATTACAGGTAAATACAAGTATACAATTTGTTGCAGAAACGTGAAGGCTTTTGTTAATATACAGGTGTTGAGACGGAGGACTGGCAATGTCATGAATAATAATGTGCTACACCTTCCATTACTTACAGTATTTAGAGCCTTACATATTCAGGGACGTTCTAAGGTTCTTAAGAATAATGTTTATTTACACGTTTGTTATTCATGTTAAATAATGTAGAGGAATAACCAGCTCTTAAAAAATGATGAACTTTGATTCAGTTGAATGTTCTATAGACTATGAAACAGAGAAAAAGCTGCTCTGTATTGGTGTAAATGACTGAATGAATCAGACACTGCATTCGATATATAAGTTTAAGTTTGGTATCTGTAGGAATTAGATATGAAAGATTTCTCTCTCTCTCTCTCTCTCTCTCTCTCTCTCTCTCTCTCTCTCTCTCAGTGAAATATGTTAGGATAAAAAGAAGGCAGGAGAAATCACCGAAGAGATTTAGACTTGCTTCACACAAACTGGTGGCCATCTGCCAGGTGTAGCGTGGCCTGCCACCTGACAGAGGGGGGGGGGGGACTGCGTCAAAGAGTTCCACTTGAGCCTCAAATATACCGCAACACGATGAAAGAATACCCGTACCGGACCCTTCCGTTCCGCATCGAACTGCACCGTACCGTACCATCCCACATCCCTCACCGATCACTTTGATATACCGGAATTATTGCGATTCTGACAAGTGCACATGGCACCTCGGTCGATGCTTGACTCCTTTTACAGTGAGCCATTCCATGACGAAAGGACTGAAAAAATATCGGGTTAAAACAAAACATATCGGATTTCCTGTTACATGTGTGACGGACTGAATATCTAAGCTGTTGAAAGTAAAATGTAGGTTTGTTTTTTACTGATGGAGAGACAGTTGTACTACTCCTCACAAGTCCTTTCCTCTTGAGGCTCACACGCGTCTCACTCGTTTGTATTTCCATCCAACGTTTCTGTCAGCAACTGACACTCATAAATATATTTTAACATGCGTTTAAAACCAAGATCTCTGTTGTTTCTGGCAGTTTATTTGTTTGTTTTTGATTGAGAGTTAACCAGAGATGCACTGGAAGTAACTGTTGCTTCCTGTTTTGTGTGTGTTCATGTGTATGTGTATTCAGATAATTTTATCATTAGAAGATATAAACACCCTAGAGCAACAAACTTACCAATATTTCACGAGGAAGGACACAAAATTATCCATCATTATACATTCAAAGGCACAGAATCAAATCGTGATTGGACTTCCTCATGTCCGGCACCGACACCCTCGTCTGACACAGGATGGCTGAAGGATATAACAACTGACTGCACGCTCACCAACCTGCAGGAGTTGTTGTAGTAATTGTTTTATTTATCTCACTTGTGTGATCTACTGCGTCCTGTTTACTTCTTGCTAACCTCTATTATTTCTCTCCCTTCCTGTCTCTCCACCTCCCTCGCACTGCATTTCTTTCTGATGCTGATCTTATCTTCTGGACTTTAAATTTTCTAATATGATTTGCTCTCTCTCTCTCTCTCTCTCTCTCTCTTTCTGATCTACTGAATGTTAAAAGAAAGGGCGAATGAAACTGACTGCAATAATAAAAGTGATCGTGTAAGAAAACCGGTGATAGTAAAAAAAAAAAAAAGAATAAATAAAAAGGTAACCATATAAGTAAGAGTGAACGAGAAGCTTAATGTGTCTTATAGTGATTGTATGAGTAAATAATGTTGACTAAAGCAATACGTGCATGAAAAGGAATATCTGTAACTAAAGGAAAATCTGATTAAGATAGGCGAATGCAAAGCAAATATGGGTCATGAAAGATACAAGGAGCAAGAAAACTACTGTAAGAACATGTGAAGGAGCAGATGATAGGGTGCAAGAAAGGCAAACATTTACACAAGATGGCAGGTGCTGATAGCGGGGGTTCTTTTAAAAGCGAGTCTGCAGTTCATGAAAATATAAAATAACCAGGAGAAAGTGTAGAAGGAAAGGGGTAAGAGAGACTACTGAGGCTAAGGAGGAAGAAAGAGAGAGAGATGGAAGGGAGAGGAGAGCTTGAAGAAGAAACTTAGGAATGAGGAGAGGGAAAGAGTTTGGGGATATCTGTGCGAAACGGAGAAAAGCCTGGCAGAGAGATAGATATTTAGAGAGAGAGAGAGAGAGAGACAGACAGACAGACAGACAGACAGAGACAGACAAGGGGGGGATTAATGGAGGGAGGTAGGGAGGTGGAAATAGGGAAGAAACAATGAGGCTGGAAAGAAGGAGGAGAATTGGAGACAAACCGAGGGAGGGCAATGCCGATACAAGAGAAGGGGGAAGTGGGAAAGAAGGTTAAGGAGAAAGATGGAGGGGGAGGGAGGCAGAGAGGAAAAGGATGGAGGGAAACAGGCGTCGAGAAAAACGCAGGAATAAAAGTTATGGTAGAACGGAAGAAAGGGAAGTAGGGAAAGAAGGATTAGGAAGTGAAAAGATGGCGGCTGATGGATGAGATGGAGTGAGGGTTTTTAATACAGAAAGTTGCTGCTTTTATTTAAAAGGAAAGTTGTTTTTCTTAAGACCCGTGGATGGATACTGTCTATTTGTCGGTTTGTTGACCAATCTATTTAGCAAACCTGCAGGTATTTACCAGTCTGTCTGTATCCATCGTTCTACCTGTCTAGCTCTGATTATTTATTTGCAGAGGGAAAGGAAAGTAGTGCTCGGCGGAAGTAAATTGTTGGGTGGGTGAGGTTCATGAGAGTCAGGGTAAAATAAATGACCAAGCTGGTGGTGCAAATTGCTGTCCGTGTGAACGTAGTCACTGTGAGGCTAAAATAAATTACTGGTTATGCAGGGTCAGAGAAGGATGGGTAAAAAAAACTAAGGATGGAAAAACAATTATTCTTGATTAAGGTAAGAGGTACAGATAACCTGAAAAGAATAGAAGCAATGGCGTGGCTGGAGTCATGTCAAGAGTTACGTCCTAACCGAGAAAGGAATTGTTACTCCCACACACCATCTCACATCCTTCACCAGACATACTCCGAGCCATCACGCCCACTCCACCCCACCCGCTTCACCCCCACCTGACATACTCCCAACCATTACTCGCACTCCACTCCACGCCACTCCACCCCACCCCACTCACTCAACCCCACCCCACTTACTCCACTCCCACCCCAGTCACTCCACCCCCATCTAACATACCATCAGCCATCACCCCCACCCCACCCCACTGAACTCCACTCCCATCTGACAAATACCCTGCCATCACCCACACTTCACTTCACTCCACTCCACTCCACCTCACCCCACCCAATACTGTACAGTTTACAGTAACCATCCACTAGGTCTCTCTCTCTCTCTCTCTCTCTCTCTCTCTCTCTCTCTCTCTCTCTCTCTCTCCACCCACAAAACGTTCTCCCAGCCATAACTCCACTTCAGCCCACCACTCCCGCCTCATTCTCCCACACTCACCAACTCTCTTCTTAGCCTCCTGGATGATCCAGCTGAATGTTTCTCTTTTCTAATTCCCGACAAGTACTGAATCTCTCTCTCTCTCTCTCTCTCTCTCTCTCTCTCTCTCTCTCTCTCTCTCTCTCCACACACACACACACACACACACACACACACACACACACACACACGCAAACTTACTGTTCCATCCATTATTACTCTTTTAATATGTTATCGCTATTACAGCCCGGGGTTGGTGTGGGAAGCAGTATGGATGAATTGGCAGAGAGAGAGAGAGAGAGAGAGAGAGAGAGAGCATATCAGTACACTCATAATGCTACCGATGTGTTATTTGAAACTGTCAAATACACACTGGTATAGGCACACCAATGGAAAAATATGCTGACAAAAGCTACATAGAGTACGTGCTGACTTGTAAAGGCAAATAGATTCACCTGGGTAGTAAGTCCACACAAAGGAGGAGGGGGATACACAACTGGACGGCGAGCTGTTTTTATTTATTTATTTATTATTATTATTTTTTGTCAGTTAACTATGTCCTAACTTACACAAGCCAATTTCTCTTCTACATGGTTATTACTTACCAACCTGGGTTTATAAGGGTCGAGTTGCTGAGTTCATTTGGGCACAATGGCCCCTTGAATATTGACTACTTTATAATTTATTGTCAATTCCTGCTATCTGATTAGATCGCTTCAGGCAATATATAATTAACATTGTTTTATTCTTATTGCAATGGCTTATGAGAATTATACTGTAACTTGTATCTGATGGACGGGAAGTATGCTGTATATGTGTGTGTGTGTGTGTGTGTGTGTGTGTGTGTGTGTGTGTGTGTGTGTGTGTGTGTGTGTGTGCGTGTGTGAGAGAGAGAGAGCGAGAGAGAGAGAGATGGAGTAGGCTGTAGCACTAGTCGAGTAGGGCGGTACTCCCAAGGTGGATGGAAAGCTGATCACAAAGAGAGCTGGAGCTCCCATATCATCAGCCTCGGAACTAGCTTCTGGCCATCCCCCCTTTGCCGAACTATTTCAGTGTTTCAGTAACACAGAGAGTAGACCAGCACGGTCTCCAGTGCAAGTTTCTTTAAACGTTATCACCAAACTAAATGCACATTACACACTACATTTCATACTCAAACTTCAGCAAAAAATGGCATCATATCACCGAGCCTCGGAGTCCCGGGGGGGGGGGTGGAGGGGGTACTATCAAAACCCCCACCATCCGCCCTTCACCCGGTGACGACCATGCAAGATGCCTGGAACCACTGTCTCACTCATTTGTCATTTCTGCAACATTTGCAGCCTTTTCTAAAACTTTCTCTTGAACACCATCTCTCATCCTCTAAACCTCACTTTTTGTTTTCCTCAGCGAAACTCAGCTGACTGTGGTGACTAGTAACAAACCCTTCTGTGTATTCTCCTACTTTCTCTATTCTCATGTCATTGCCAAAGATGGCTGTTGTCTTCCTGAACTTGGAACTTCTGAATTGTCCACTCGCAGTCTTCGGCGATGTTGTCATTCTCTGACTAAATTACATCTGTTCACTTATCCCTTAATTCTACAGATTATGAAAAATTCTTTAACTACCTTTCTTCTAGGATGGAACACATGCTATCAATTTCCACTTTCTCTAAAAACTCCGTTCAAAATGATTTCAATGTTCACCACCACCTTTGGCTCTCCTCTCCTTTCACTGATCCACCTGGTGAACAAGCCAACATCTTTTCTATCCTTAATGACCTAGAGTAGCTTGTACAACACCCTACGCGCATCCATGACTGCCCTGGAGAGAATTGCAACATAACAGACGTCTTCCTTACAGCTAATCCTTCTGTTTATGCTGTTAATTTTTTCTCTCCACTGGGCTCCTCCGATTACCACCTTAACATGTCCTATCGCTCCTTAAACCCTGTGGACCCTCCCAATTATCGAGTTGCTGATTGGCAGGAACTTGCACTGCTACTTTGATTTTCCATGGATTGATAATTGCTTCCAAGTCCAAGAGCAATTTGAGTGTGTCTGGGCATTACACAGGATATTTTCTCAGTGTATATTCCTTTCTCATATCCTGTGACTAATGAAAAAAAAAAATTAATCATGTTTCTTCTAATTTTGTCCACAACAAGCAGAAGGCCAACCAAAGGTACCGATGTCAGCCCATTCCTGAATCTCATCTCTTTTATGTTTCTGTCCAGAATCATGCTAAGTCTGTTCTTTGCTCTGCAAAAAAGATTTCGTTCAACCTAAATCCTCTGAACTCTCCAACTCAAATTCTTCCCACTCTTTCTAGTATCTTTCCAGAAACCTTTCTAACAACTTTACCTCGTCACCCTCCCCTCCCCTTTTCCACTCTAATGGCTCAGTAGCTATTTCTTCTAATGATGAAGCAGAACTCGTCGCTCAGACTTTCTCCAGTTCCACCTTAAACGATAATGGTGCTGTTTCTTCATCACCTCCCCCCTCTGACTTCTTCATGGCTGGCATTAAAATTTCTTCAGTTATGTATTTTCTGCTATCACTGGCCTCAGTACTAACATGGCAATTGAGCCTGATGTGGTCTTTCCTGTTGTCCTCAAGAACTGTGCTTTTGTGTTTACATCCTGCCTAGGTAATCTCTTTCACCTATTTCTGTTATCTTGCCCCTTAGTTGAAGTTTGCTCTCATTCAGCCTGTCCCAAAGAAGGATGGCCATTCCCAGTCCTCTAACTATCTCCTAATAGCTTTAACATCCGGTACTTTATAGGTTTTTGAGTCTATTCTTAACTAAAAAAATAAAGCACTGTCCCTATCACAACCATCAGACCCCTGGACCTTTGAGCAAGTTTTGCCATTGCACGTGACATCCCAAAGGCTTTCGGTCGAATCTGGCATAAAGCTTTAATTTCCAAACTGCCCTCTTATGGTTTCTACCTCTATCTGTGCCCTCATCTTTAGCTTCATTCTGGCTATTCTATAGCTGCTGTTGTAGACGACCACCGTTCTCTTAGTGCTTTCAGTAGTGGTGTTCCTTGGGGCTCTGTCCTATCACCAATTCTATTTCTTCTATTCTTCAATTACCTTCTAAGCTGAACATCTAACCCTGCCCACTCATATGCTGGTGACACCACCCTTCATCTTTCCATTTGCTTCCCGTGCCGTCCATCTCAGCAGCTACTTCAACAAACAAGAGATGACGCTATGGCACACTTAATAGCTGACTTGGGTGATATCTCTTACTGGGGTAAAAGTAATCTGACTGTTTTTAATGCATCGAAAACTCACTTCTGACATCGTTCAACCCAAGAAAGTCTTCTGCTGGAGTATTCTCTAATTTTGAACAATATACAACTCAAGCCCATATCTTCTTTAACCATTCCTGGGGTTTAATTTTCTCGGAATTTATCTTGGGAAGATCATATTACCTCGCTTGTAAAATCTGTTTCCAAGAGACTACGTGTGCTAAGCTGACTCCATACCTTCTGGACACCTGCATAGTTGTTGGCATTACGCACGGGTTTTATTTGCCCCTGTGTAGAGTACAACTCTCATGTGTGGTGAGACTCCCCACATACAGGTCTTCTCAACACGGTTGAGTCAAAGGCTATTCGTCTCATTAAATCTCCGGCTCTACCTGGCTCCTTTCAGCTTCTGTCTCTTTGTCCCACTGTTGCATCTTTATCTCTTTTCTATCGCTTCTTTAATGGTTACTGCCCTCTGAATAGTCTGTTTGCACCCCTCCACCGTCTACCAACAAATTCTCATCCTTTTTCCGTCCAACTCTCTAATGCAAGAGTTAACCACTCCCAGTTCTTCATGTATGCAACAGGTCACCTCTGGAACTGTCTCCCTCTGTCTGTATTTCCTAATGCTTATTATATCTAGTCTTTCAAGCACAGTGTGTCCAGGCATCTCGAAATGACTGGATCTATAATTTGACTTTACGTTATCTTTCCTCTGTAGGGAACAATTTTACAGGATCCCGGCATTTGGTTCCTTCTTTCTTGAATAAGAAAGAAGTCTCTCTCTCTCTCTCTCTCTCTCTCTCTCTCTCTCTCTTTCTGAACAGCCATATAATAAACAAAAACTTAGGACGAAGAACCCAAGCATCTCTGATCAAACCTTAACCAGGCCTTTCATTGGTATTACCTGACATTTACACCAACATCGCTTACCTTACGTGTGTACTTTTCTCCTAATAATATTTGAGAGAGAGAGAGAGAGAGAGAGAGAGAGAGAGAGAGAGAGAGAGAGAGAGAGGCAGTCAACATTAGCAGTTTCGAAAAAGAGGCCTTTGAATTATTCACAGTTTCTACGAAACGAGACAGACACACCGCATAGTCAGCGAAAGAAATAATTCAAATGCAATCAGAATTTGGAAGACAAGGCTTTGAATACTGTAGCTGGAGAATAAAGGACAATGTTACTCTGGGCATTCTTTGTTGCTATAGCGTGTGATGTTGAGTTTAAAGCAAGACAATGCGGGAGTAGCACTGTATGTTTTATTTTAGCTTTCCCAGTGGCTTTAGGGGTAAGTGCAAATCAAAGAATATAGAATCACCTAACTTACTTTACAGTGTAACAGTTTGTGTCTAATATATATTAGCATGGTTGAAGTAATGGATTGCTGTATGGTCTATCTATCTATCTATTGCCAGACGCCTCAATCCCGTTTGGGGTGGCCACAAACAAATCGCCTCCAAGTCGCCCTGTCCCCCGCCATTTCACTGCCCTGCTCCCAACTCACACCCCCCTCTCTCATATACCTCTCCACCCCATCCCTCCATCTCATCCTCGGTCTCCCCCTCCCTCTTCCACCCTCCACCTCACTCACATACACTCTCTTCGTCAATCTTTCACCCTCCATCCTCTCCACATGGCCAAACCACCTCAGTGTGTTCCTCACAACGCTTCCTATCACATCCACATCCACACCACAACGCTCCTTTATATCCTCATTCGTCAGCCTGTCTCTCCACGTGACTCCACAGGCTCCTCTTAAATAACTCATTTCCACTGCTCTCACTCTTGACTTGTGTCCTTCCAACAATGTCCAAGCTTCACTTCCGTACGTTAGAGTTGGTATCACAATACTGTCATGTAGTAACTTTTTTACTTCCATGCTCACTGCCCTGTTTCTTATCACTGCTTTTAAGGAACCAGCAACCTTTCTTCCCTGCTGTACCCTTTCAAGCACTTCATCCTCCAAACCTCCATCCTGTATGGTTTACCACGTTATTATTATTATTTTTTTAATTAAAGTTTTCCAGTGGTTACTTACATTCAAATGTTTACCATGAAAGTTAGTTATTATATATTCTTAACAAATTTATATTAGTGTATGATTAATAAGATTTACTGTATTTTTCTTATTCATCTCTATTCTCTTCATAATCAATTACTATAGAACCAAAGGCCATGTAGCACGTAGTGGTAACTGTTCTGGACGTAACTGTAGATACCGTAGTGCCATTACCAGCCACTTGTCCAGCCTGACCAATAATAAAGACGGTGAGGAGAGGCAGCATCAGTCTGGTGAATAATTGTCTTACTCAAGAGATAATGCAAGAGGCAGTGATGAGGAGGGACGGGCAACATCAGTTTGGTCAATAATTATATTCAAGAGATCAATCAGAAGGCAATGATGAGGAGGGAGAGGCAGCATCAGTTTTGTCAATAATTATACCCAAGAGATCAATACAGGAGGCAGTGATGAGGTGAAAGGGGCAGCAGCAACACCATTATACAACTTGCATTAAGGATGGACGCTGACCCTTCCATGTCTCACCCCGCTGGTCCTGTAATGGCTCTACTCCAGTGACTTTCACTTCCTTGGTGGTGTTGGCTTGCACAACAGATCTCACGGTCGAGAAATCAGTTCATAACTATCACACGGAATATTTAGCGATTGTGTTACTTGCTAAAACTGGTTCATCTACACTTCCATGCAACACACCAACAAGATATTAACCTATTCAGCCCAACGACGTGATTTTAATTTTATGCTTGTTGCAACCAGACGAATATGTTCGATTTAGGAAGGACTTACACTGCACAAGGAGCTTATGCTCACTATATCTAACCTGTCCATTTCGAAAAGTTTTCCCAAATTTAATAAAACCGTCTGGAACATAAACACGTCGTCGTAGCTGAATGATTAAAGTTCTCGATTACACCGTAACACAAACCTTAAGAGATGTTTCTGTGGCTCATGTGAGGACACAGGTGGTTATAACGAGACATTAAACTACGCATAACACAAGTGCTAAGTAATGTTTCCGTAGTATATCACAGCACACACATGGGTATAAGACTTAACACTAGTGATATGATATTTCCATTGCTTAACACAGAACACAGGTGGATATAACAAGACATAACATTAGTGCTGTACGCAAGTAGATATAACAAGACATAACATTAGTGCTGCACGCAAGTGGATATAACAAGACATAACATTAGTGCTGTACACAAGTGGATATAACAAGACATAACATTAGTGCTGTACACAAGTGGATATAACAAGACATAACATTAGTGCTGCACGCAAGTGGATATAACAAGACATAACATTAGTGCTGCACGCAAGTGGATATAACAAGACATAACATTAGTGTTGTTCACAGGTACTGTACATATAACAAGGTATAACACTAGCGTAGTTCACCGGTGGATATAACAAGACATAACACTAGTGCAGTACACAGGTGGATATAACAAGACTGAACACTAATGCTATGATGTTTCCGTGGCATATCACAGCGTACAGGCGGGTATAACAAGTCATAACACTAGTGCTAAATGATGTTTCCGTGGCATAACACAATACACACGTGGATATAACACATCAATCTACGCATAACACTAGTAAATAAAGAACCACTAAGGCGGGCATAAGACAAGATATCAAGCTACACATAACTAGTTCAGAACATAATACACACGTGGGTATATGAAATAAAACTATACATAACACTTGTACATAACACATAACATTGATAGGTATATATCACATAACTGTATATAACACTAACACATAACGCGGTACACAAGTGTATATAACATGATATAAAAGTACACATAACATTAGTACATAAGACTGTACACAGTTTCTCTCTCTCTCTCTCTCTCTCTCTCTCTCTCTCTCTCTCTCTCTCTCTCTCTCTCTCTCTCTCCACCCCTGCCACTGCAACTCACCCACACCCTCGCCTCTGTCACTTTAACTCACCCTCTTCCTCACCCCCACCCCTGCACTCAACATTTCAGCTCACCCTTTCTCACCCTCAACCTTGCTACTCACCACTTCAGCTCATCCTCTCTCCTCCTCTTACTGGCTCCCTTAAACCTCTGTCTCTCCGCCTCATGGCTGCCTCTTTATCTCTTTTCTATCGCTACTTCATTGATCACTGCTCCTCTGAACTGTCTGCTTGCATCCCTCCACCACTACGGCGGGCTCGTACCATCCGTTTAGCAACAAACTTTCATCCCTTCTCTGTCCAGCTTTCTAATGCAAGAGTTAACCGCTAATCCCAGTCCTTCATGTATGCAACAAGTCAATTTTGGAACTCTCCCTCTGTCTGTTTTTCCTACTGCCTACGATCTCCAGTCTTTCAAACGCAGTGTGTCCAGGCATCTCGAAGTTAATGGACCTTGAATTTGGCTCTGTTATCTTGTTTTCGTTTTTTCTTGGAGTGAGCAATTTACAGGCCAATAGCCTTTGGCTCCTTCGTCTTAGCATTAAGAAAAAAATTGATGGATCTAAGTTTGGCAGATTATGGCGACTGAAAAATTACCGCGAGGATTGACTGGAATTATGTCTCTACTCAAACAGTGTTTAGAAGGATGAGCGGAGGGACTGAATGTGATTAGGCCCGTGTGGTCCAGAGCACATGTATGTATTTGAATGTGAAAAGCTGGAGAGAGAGAGAGAGAGAGAGAGAGAGAGAGAGAGAGAGAGAGAGAGAGAGAGAGAGAGAGAGAGAGAGAGAGAGAGAGAGAGAGAGAGAGAGAGAGAGAGAGAGAGAGAGAGTGAGAGAGAGAGGCGAGGAGGGATACACTTAGTCCTTATAGTGAAACCGAGCAAAGATGTCTGAAAACTAGTTGAACATGCGAGTACAAAGCTAGCGTACAACAAGTATGCAGGATTGTAAAACTGGAAGGATTTTACTGTCTCGAAAATGACTTAATTAAAAAGGAAAGAAAGAATGCAGTGTCTGAAAACTTAACCAAAGGACAGGCTGGTGGTGGTAATGTTTTTGGTCGAGTGTACAAGAGAGTATAATGCAGTGAGTGTATGTAAAAGCGTCAGTGAGACCAGAAAGGACACACAGACTTAGAGAGAGAGAGAGAGAGAGAGAGAGAACTGACAGTAAATTTTATCTCGTACGAGGGTAATACAGAAAGAATATAAAAATGGAAATGGAATTATTATTGATTCAGAATAAGCAACAAAAAACGAAAGAAAATGAAGATTGTGGTAGAACGAGCAATACGATAAAACACACACACACACACACACACACACACACACACACACACACACACACACACACACACACACACACACATGTAGAGGATGACAGAGACAAGATATCCTGTTTTACTCTTTCCATCATATATCAACACCTTTTTTATATGCCTCTCCTTCTCGTTCCTCTCTCTATCCTTTCTTCCTCCAGCACTCTCCACTCTTCTCCCTTCCCTCACGCCCACTTTCCATTCCTCCTTTTCCTCCTCCTCCCCTGACGCCCACTTTCCATTCAATCTCCTCCCCTCCTCCTCCTCCTCTCTTTTTGCCTTGTTTCCTCTTTTCTCATTTTGTCTTTTGTGCTCTCTTCACCTCTCATGTCTTCTACTATGCTCTTCTGGCTCTGTTTGCGGCCTTTGTGGCATGGTAATATCAAAATGAGTTTAATGAATACACCTGCACAGGTAATGGACTATCCCCCATCCCCCCCCCTCTCTCTCTCTCACTGTACCCTTTTTGGGATGGAAATACAAAACAAGCGCGCTAGGACGTACCAGGAGAAATATTTGAACTACACAAATATTTGTCTCTTTCTGGCAACTACGGGGCATAACAAGGTTGACACTTGGAGAACACAATGTCTGACCTTCGTCTGACCTTTTGACATGACCTAGAAACTAACATGTGTGAGTGGGAGAATGAGAAACTAAGGCAAAAGGAAAACCAGGAGAATCGTTCGTTCGTTGAAAGATTCCCTGCACCTACAGTATAGTGCAGGCCGGGCCATACATTAGCCCGGTCAGTGGGGTATGGGCTGTTTCAAAAATAGTAAGGGGGGAGAGAGATGAGTAAGGGTATAAGACTGAAGTAATAGAGGGAAAAGATTCGTAAATCTGTGTGTGTGTGTGTGTGTGTGTGTGTGTGTGTGCCGCTCGCTTCCTCGCTCGTGTGTTAGGGGTTAAGATGTGATGTGGAGGGTACAGGCGAACTCTTGAAATGTTGTGACAGGTGAGAGATGGATGTGGAGGAAAATCGAAGGAAAAAAAAAAAAAGAGAGGATGAGAGGTAACTTCTGAAGAGGACATCAAAATTCGTTGGTAAGGAATGCAAACTCTGAAAATGGAGAATGAAGTGGAAATTGATGATAATGATGAAGATGAAGGTTTGGTGATGATGGTGATTCTGGAGAGGATAAAAGATAACAAGCGGTCAAGGGGGAAAGGACGGGGAGAAGTTATTCAGATTATGAAGAAAGGAGAACGTTAAAGGAAGACGAGGGGATAAGAAAAGAAGAGAGAGAGAGAGAGAGAGAGAGAGAGAGAGAGAGAGAGAGAGAGACAGAGAGAGAGAGAGAGAGAGAGAGAGAGAGAGAGAGAGAGAGGAGTAATATAAGGAACAGTGAGAGTGGTAGACTGCGATAAAAGATTCCATCTGGCCCTATAATCCAGCATGACACAGTGAGAGGTGTCCCCGTCAGTTTTATATATAGTGGTTTTGTGGCAACTGGGTGGGAAGTTGGAGTCCTTTTACAGAGTGAATGGAGTGCAAGAGACCTGGAAAAAAGGCTGAATTGAAACAAAACATATCGGCTTGCCAGTTGCGTGTGTTTTGGGTAGTGGTTTTTATTGAGAGAGAGCGTGTGTTTTGGGTAGTGCTTTTTATTGAGAGAGAGAGAGAGAGGGGGGGGGGAGAGAGAGAGAGAGAGTGTTCCTGAATGGAAAGCTAAATCTTTTAAATGATGGAGGCACACGCACACAAGCAGATGAAAAGGATAAAACACGAAAGCAATTTGACACACACACACACACACACACACACACACACACACACACACACACACACACACACACACACACACACACACACACACAGTTTTAAATGACTGTCCTTAACTGGATAACCTTAACATATATTACATTTATGCTGATGCTTCTAAAGACAATTTGTTCATGATTCGTAATATTCTTTTAGTTCTTCTGTTGGTTTCATTTTCATTTTTTCTTCCTCACTTTGTCGGTGGAAATGATGTTTGGGATTTTTAACTGGCTATTTTTACTTGTTTTCAATAGTTTAGTTTGGTATTTCCATTTACCTTCTGTTATTGTTTTCCTTTTTAATTTCCTTCGGGCAAGTATTTCCGTATTTCTCTTTATATATATTACTGTTTTAATTCTGCTTTCCATTGATTTCATAATAATTATTTATAGATTTTTGTGAGTTCCCCAGTCTTATCATTTTCTCAGTTTTAACATCTCTTTTCCAAACTGCCCAAGTCATTTTATTTTATTTAACACTTTTCCAAAATAAAAAATTGTTTTCTCATTTTGTCCTATCACTATTTTCATTTCTATCTCGCTCACTAGTCTTTCTCATACTCATATTCTCACCTGCTCTCAACCTACTCTTAATCTGTCTTCCATCATCATCTCATTTCCATCCAATTCATCTCCTTTCTTTCTCTCCTTCTCGTATCATCGTTTCCTTCTCATAAAATCTTCATCCTCAAGTCCATATCGTTTCAGTCATGGTCAGAATTATATCCTTATCATTATTTCCTACATTTACCATTTGTTTTCCTTATTTTTTTCTTTCATTTTTTTCTTCTTTTCACTCATTCTTCCCTTTGTTCTCTTTCAGTTAGTTTTTTGTTCTCTTTCTTCTTTTTCATATATATCTTTTGGTTTCCTTGCCCTTCGTACTCCCAGTATTTTTCCTCCTCCCTCGTCCTGCCCCCTTCCTGACCTTTTAATGTATCCTATACCTTCCTTCCTTAATCCCCACTCCTTCCCTCCCCCACTTTACTCCTAGTCTCCTCCCTCTCCTCACTTTCTTTCTCCCTTTGCTCTTTTCTCTCCATTCTTCCGTCCTTCATCCTACTTCCTTTCTCTGTTTCTTCTTAATCCTTCATACTTTCCTCTCTTTCCTCTCTCATCTATGTGTACTTGCCTCCATTTGATTTCTCTCCCATCCCCCATCTATCTCTCCCTCTCTCCGTCCTTCTAACCTCACCATTCTTTCCTCTCCACGCCTCATTCCTCCATTTCTTGCCTGTCATGTTTCATTCTTCCTTCTTCATATCTCACCCTCCTTCCTCCTCCTCAACTCTCTATTCCTTCCCATCCTCTCCTCGCTTCTCTCTTTATGTTTCCTCATCCTTTCTTCCTTCCTCTACTAGCCTCACTTCTCTCTTTCTGTTCTTCCTCCTTTCTTCCTTCCTCTACTCCTTTCTGCCTCTTTTCTCCTCTCTTTCCTTTCTTTTCCTGTGCTCCCTGTTTTCAAACTATTCTTTAACCTCTCTAAGACAGGGCCCATAACCCTCAGTTGGTGTGTGTGTGTGTGTGTGTGTGTGTGTGTGTGTGTGTGTGTGTGTGTGTGTGTGTGTGTGTGTGTGTGTGTGTGTGTGTGTGTGTGTGTGTGTGTGTGTGTTTACAGCTCATACTAGGACTCGCATGGGAGGATAAGGTCCCTCACTCACAAATTCTCCAGCTGGCGAAGGCAACTAACACAGAATCCATGCTGGCTATAAAAAGCAGCTGAGATGGGTCAGATACGTGTTGCGCATGCGTGAGCACAGCCTTTCCCTCCAACTTCTGAACGGCCAGCTCCCTGCAACAATCAGAAATCCAAGAGGACAGGTAAAGATATAAAAAGGTCTTATACGGATGGGTTACACTGAAATGTACTGCAACATTCCAAAAGATCTTGAAACCAATGCCTCGGACAGAAAACAGTGGCGAGCCCTCTTTATCGGAGAAACCATTCATCTCGAAGACGGTTGGGACCTGGCCAGAGAAGAGCGTAGACGACGAAGGCACAACCAAAACAGAGTTCTCCCAGCAAACCCAGACTTACATGCTGTCTGTGTGGCAAAGTTTCGGATCCAGTATTGGTCTGCACAGTTGCACACGTTGACTCCAAAGACAATGAGAATAATGCCATCCTTGTGGGAATACTAGACGTCGTCATCTGTTGCAGAAGGACAGTTTCAAGGTGTGTGTGTGTGTGTGTGTGTGTGTGTGTGTGTGTGTGTGTGTGTGTGTGTGTGTGTGTGTGTGTGTGTAAACTAACATGTATAACTCCTAAATGTGAAACACCCACTTGGAGATGATTAATGGAGTGTGAAATGGGAATTTAATGGTGGGAAAAGAAGCTAGGGAAACGAAGTATTTGAGAAGACAATGAAAAAGGGAGTGATGGCAATGGGAAGTAAAATAGGTGAAATGAGTGATGGGAAGGGAAAGATACGGGGATTGCAGTGTGTTGGGGAATGTTTAAGGGAAATGTTTGGATAGGAAAAGTGATATGTGGTGAGTAAAGGAAAAGAGCACTAAGGATGGAAAGGATGAGATAACCTGAAGAAGAAAAAGAGGACTGTTAGAGGGTAATATTAAAGAATGTGTATGGTGGTCAATAGTCTTATACACCTTTTTACATTATAATAAACAATTATGGATGCAACCAGGCACACACACCCAACACTCACACTGCCCTGTATGGCCTGGTGTGTTAGTTTGAAATTTATTGCATGGAAGGGAAAGTAAATGGGACAATGGTTTGCACAGTAAATCATTCATTATCTTGGCTCTGTTTATCAGTACACATTGGCTGGTGGAGATATAAAGTCATCCTCTTCGGTGTCTTATGGAACATAAGCCAGAATAGAATGTCCCAGATCCATCTCACTCACTCTATGTAACTTGGTAATTATGAGGCTGTTGGCAATACAAGTGGCTGGTGATGTTTACGTAGAAAGAGTTAATTCTCATCCTCTTTCAGTGTTAACCCCAGTATAGTTTGCTGCATCTGTGTGTGTGTGTGTGTGTGTGTGTGTGTGTGTGTGCGTGTGAAATGTGATGTGGAGAGGAACAAAACAACAACCAAAAACTGTTTTATAATGAAGCCTTCAGAGGTTTAAAATCCGCTCACTCACATGGGCTCATGAAAGAGGCCTCGCTGTCCCTCCTTTGTGGCGTTGCAAATGGTACTATTCACTTTAGGATTTTTTTTTCTTGTTCTGCCCTTCTTCTTCCAGTTTCTTTCTTTTTTTTTTTTTCATTTAGGCCAGTCTTGCCTTTTGGTCAAGGACGTACTTACACATAAACACAGCTTTATTGTTTCACAAGCAGGCAATGAAAGGCTTGCCATGTCGTGTTGACCTGCTCTTAATCTTAACAACTCTTCTCTTTTATATCGTTCTTCTATACAGCATTTTCATATTCAAATTTCTTTGTTTATTTTCAGCTTTTTTTTTATTTCCCATATCCAGTTTCCTTCTGTTGTCTGCTCTCTCTCCTACATAATTTTTATTAGTCTGATAAACAATTTTCTTTTTCTCGTGGTTCCAGTATTTTTTATTTATTTTTTTTGTCATCTCTTATTTCTCATGTTTTTACTTGTAACATTTTTATGTATCATTAGAAATTTTATCTTTCTCCAATTTGATATAATTTCTTACACACACACACACACACACACACACACACACACACACACACACACACACACACCATTTCTTCCACCTTAGCACGACGCTCATCAATTGGTATAAAAACCCGATAATATTCATATCCAAGGCATTTACCAGCCCTGTGGGTCGTAGTGATGAAAGTGCGATTCTCTCTCTCTCTCTCTCTCTCTCTCTCTGGGTGTTTCAGTTTACCCTTACCTTTCACTCCTCTTCACAACCCCATGCTTGGCATTCATGCATGCCTCTCCTACCTCCCGCCCTTCCTCCCTCTTCTACATCCCACCTTCAGTAAATCATATTTCCCAAGGACACATTCTCCAATTTCCTGCTTGCCTTACCTCTTCTTTTCCCTGCTTCTTTTCATCTCTGCTTAACTCTTCCCATTCCATCTTTTTCTTCCGTTTGCCTGTCCTCCCTCCCTTCCATCCTCCTCTCTTCATTACTTATCGTCATCTCCATCTCCTTCTATTTTTCTTTCTTCTCTCCACCATCCTCTTCCTCACTTATCACCTCTTTTCATCATTTTCCATTCTCCTCCTCACTTATCACCTCTTCTCATCATTTTCCATTCTCCCCTCACCTCCCTCTCCTACCCTTCTACCTTCCCCTTGCCCTTGTACCCGTTGTCTGCTGCTGCTGTGCCCATGATAGCTTGTGGTAACAGCCCCCCAGAGAGTCAGTGAGGAGGGGTGAAATGGGGAACAAGGAAGTCCTGAGTCTGAAGTGCAACGTTGAATTGCATCTTATTGAGAGAGAGAGAGAGAGAGAGAGAGAGAGAGAGAGAGAGAGAGAGAGAGAGAGAGAGAGACTGTGTGAAAGTTTGATATTTCATTTTCCAACCCGGTGAGCGCAGTGACAAAAGTGGTATCAAAATAACACTGTTCGATGCATCTGTTTGTCTGTCTGTCTGTCACCGAACTCATAGAAACATCCTCTGCGGATCTAAGCAAAGTTACTTTTTTAAAAATAAAATCTACACCCTTTCACACAATGTCCCACCCACCCACCTCCCTCTCTCCCTCCTTCTCCAGTGTGCTTATCCTCCCCATCCCATGCCCCAGTGCCCAATCCTCCCCTCTCACACACTCCCTTGGATCTCTGTGGCCGGGTCTGGCTGGGCTTTGTGGGTGAACAGGTGTTAACCATAAATACTGTAAACAAATTAAGGGAGCAGGATGGGGATGGGGAGGAGAAAAGGACAATGATCACAAAAGGAAATGTGGAAGACGTAGAAATTAATTTGTGGGTGAGCAGAAAGGAATATTATAAAAAGTTCAGTGAACCGAAAAATGGATGATAATGGGAAGGAAGGAATAAGCAGGAGACGGATGGGTCTGGCAGCTCCTGGAAACAATCTACACACAAGAAACTAGGTGGACGGTGTAGTTGGTATAAGGAAGGAATGTAGCTGAAGAAAGAAAGGGTCTGTCAGATCAAATTTAATTTGTGAGTAAGCAGGAATGAGGAACAAATAGTGAAGTTCGTGAAATGGAAAGGCTGTGAGAAAGGAAAAAGAATGATGAAGAGGGGACAGAAATTCCACTTATATCCCAACCAAATGACCGAGGTGCTGAGGGATATACCGTACTGGAAATATTAAAACAACACACATAGCAGCAGGAGCAACAGGGAGAGAGAAAGGGGGGAAAAGGAAAAGATTAACGCAAAAGAATTTACACTGATTTAGAAGAGAAGACGAGGACAGACAGAAAGTCTCACCGTGAGGGCTGGACTAAATAATAGTTTTATTTGTAGCCAGTTAATGCTTTATTCCACTACGACCCTCATAAGACTCCCAGTATTAAAGCAAAACTGAGGGTAATAATAAGGATCACACTTTTAGGAAGACGATGGCAAAGAAAATACCTAACACACACACACACACACACACACACACACACACACACACACACACATAGTAAACTTTCATAACACCGCCCAGCAAATACGTTGTTTTGTGTGCCGGGGCAACGTTGGCAATGAAGTTGTGATGGATATTATGTGAGAGTCAGCCTGACTTTTAATATTTTACCCATTATGAAACCACTTCACCTGGGTAGATGGAGGAAGTAAGGAATGGAAGGAGAGAAGAGGGAAGGGAGGGGGAAAAGTGAGGAAGAAGGAAAGGAAGGAAGTGAGAGAGAGAGAGAGAGAGAGAGAGAGAGAGAGAGAGAGAGAGAGAGAAGAAAAGTGAAAGCAAGGATGGAAGAAAAAAAAGGACAAAGAGGAGCATAGAAAGACTAAAAGTAAAGTACAGTTAGTTGTGAGAATTCCATGAAGAAGAGGAAAAAAATATATACAAAGAAAGAAGGAAAGCAAAATGGTGAACGAAGTAAAGGAAGGATAGGGGAAAAATAACATGGGGGAAAAAAGAGAGGTTACAATCGGGAGGACGAGAAAAGAGTGATTAAGATATTTTTCAAATAAGCTGACAAAGGAAAGAAAATAAAGTATGATGACCAGAATCAGGGCCAGGAATATACGGAATGAAATGATGGAAGTTGAAAGTGAAAATGTATTAAGCAAGAGAGGGAGGAATGGAAATGTGAAATAAGAGAAGGATAACAAGCGCACGAGGATATGATGGTGCCGGATATAAAGAAAAACGTTGTAGTAAAGTGAAGACAAATTAAATTACGAGACTTAGATAAAAACGTGGGATGTGTAAATATGTTTGTTAGTGGTCGGCATGCACACTCCTGACATGAACGGGATATAACACATAATGCAGACAGTTAAAAGGAAGAAGGATGAGAAAACTTCCTTCAGTAAGTTAATCACTCACCGTGTTCCTCTTTCTCATCACTTACAATCGTCCTCTTTCCTTTCCATTTCATCATCACTTCCCCTGTTTTTCTTTCCCTTGATTTCCTTCATCACCTCCCTTCTTCAGCCTCTTCTTTACCCCTCTGCATCGCTGCTAGCTGCTGTTCCCCTCTTATGTTTTTTTTTTCTTTTTAATTATTATTTATTCTCTCTCTCTCTCTCTCTCTCTCTCTCTCTCTCTCTCTCTCTCTCTCACACACACACACACACACACACACACACACACACACACACACATACGCACACATTTCTCCCCTAACATTTTTACCCTAAAACATATTTGTTTCATTATCACCCACGCATCTTTCCTGTCTGTTTTCACTTTTTTTTTACCCAAAAGTAGAAGTGACTTTTCTAAAATTTATGAAACGATATATGTTAAGCTTCGTAAAGCTGACTTATATATATATATATATATATATATATATATATATATATATATATATATATATATATATATATATATATATATATATATATATATATATATATATAATTCTATGGTTCCACTTACTGTATGAACAGATAGACAGATAGATTGCTTCGTTAATGCGTTCTTTTTATTTTCAGTCTTTGATGTTTTGCTCTCCGTAACAGTGGAGGCAGCTTATTATTTTCGGATTTTTTCTTTGAATTTCATGTTTTGTCTCCAATGGTTTTGCTTCCCAAAGTCATGTTCCTTTTGTGGTCTCCGTTTTCTGTTCCTTTCCCCTCAGTCACTTGTTCCATATTTCTTAACTTTACGTCCCCCGCTTCTCATTTCTCCTGCTATTAACCTTTACAGTACGATGACGTCTTTGTTATTTCATTCCAGTAATCCACAGACAACTTTACTTTCGTCTAGAAGGGACTCATCGTGATAAGGTCATTGGGTATTGGAGTTTCTTTACGATGTGTCTGCGAAACTGATTGAAATGTTTTGACCCTTTTGTCTCCTCTCGCTCATCATTTCCCGTCCTCCTTCCCCTCACTCCTTTATTTACTCACTTTCCCTGTTAGTTTTCTCCCTCCCCCTCTCCCTTTAAACCCTCTTCCTTTCCACCTCATCCTTCCCATTCTCCTTCATCTTTTTGCTCACTTACGTCCCTGTCCCCATGTCTCTCTCCAATCCAATCTCTCCCTTGGTCCCATCCCCCGCAATCTTTGGCAGTATTTTATATGCCGAAAACAAGGCAGGAAGAAGGAGAGGAGGAGGTGGTGAAGGAAGTGGAAAAATGCAGGGAAATGAGAAGAAGGGGAAGGGGAAAATAAAGATGTCACAAAGGAGGAACTTGGGTGGAAGGGAAAATTATGTGGAGTAAAAAGTTTGACGGCAAGCAGAGGTAAGTTGGTGGAGAGAGAGAGAGAGAGAGAGAGAGAGAGAGAGAGAGAGAGAGAAAAGGGGGGGGAAGTAGAAACAATGAAATTCAGGAGTAAATACTTAAAACCGTGTTTGTCCCAGCCTCGCAGTGGTAATTTCACGTAAGATTTTGGCCTCCTGCCAATATTAAGGACAATCTCTCTCTCTCTCTCTCTCTCTCTCTCTCTCTCTCTCTCTCTCACACACACACACACACACACACACACACACACACACACACCAATTTCCTCAACACTGTTACTCTGCCTTATTTCTTCTCACTTCCACTTGTGCTGCTAAAACGTAATATCTTCATTTCTTTCCTATTTTTGTCCTTAATTAACAGAAGTGGTTAAGCTTTTTCCACACTGTATGTGACAGTTAACTGGATAACCTTCACTTAAAACTACTGATTTTTTTTCTTACAGTATTTTTTTCTTTATTCATATATCCTTATCTTTTTCTTTTGTACTTTTCTGTTTTTCGGACACTATGGATGGGCTTGGTCTTTCCTATTTTTTTTTTTTTTTTGTGTGTGTATGTGTTCTTTTGATGTTTTTCACTTTAATTCTTGCTTTTTCACTTGCGTTCTCCCTTCCTCTCTCTCTCTCTTTGTCTCTGTCTGTCTGTCTGTCTGTCTGTCTGTCTGTCTGTCTGTCTGTCTGTCTCTCTCTCTCTCTCTCTCTCTTGTACTCTTCATTGGCTTTTATCTCCCTTCTCTCTCCGTCTCTCCTTTCCATCTTCTCTACCTGTCTCCTTTCTCCATTCAGTCCAGTCAGAGCTGGGCACTTAATACACTGAATAGAAATGCATTTAAATACTAAACACTAAATACATTTTATGAATTTATTTAAATACTAAATACTAAATACATCAACTGTATTTCAATACATTTGTAAATAAATAGGTATACGTGGCGAGTGATGAGAAGGGTGGGTGGTGAACTGAATGAACGGAAGGCAATGATTGAATATGTGTGTGTGGATGAAAGAATGAGAAGGTGTATAATGGATGCAGGAGTATAATTTATAGAGTTGGGGGAGTCCACCACTTGATGGTGGTCAGAATCAAAATCCAAATGAAATGGAGAAATAGAAGAAGGGAAGGACAGGAGGAAGTAGTTCATACAAGGAGGGTGGAAAAGTTACAAGAGGATGGAAAAAAGGCAGAGTATAAGAGGGAAGTGGTGGTGCGACTGGGTAATTATAGATGGGAGCAGATGGGGGATGTGGAAGGTGTGTGCAAGATATGCACAGAAGGTATCTGTGCAGCATGTGAGGTGGTGTGTGGGATGATGAGAAGACGAAAGGGGGTGCAGGGAACGGCATGATGGAATGGAAGTGAGAGAGGCTGTGACACAAAAGAAGAAAGCATATGGTGAGTGGATGAGAAACAGGGGAGTGGAAGAAGTTGAGAGATGGAAGAGTTATATGTAGTGAGGAAAAGAGAGGTGAAGAGATTAGTAAGAGAAAGTAAGGAGAGAGTGGATGAGGAATTTGGAAGGAACTTGGGTGTCACGTGAAGGGAATGTAACAAAATGTTCCGGAAAGAGGTAAAGAGAGTTAGCCAGGGTGCCAAAGAAGTTAGTTGGGGGTGAAACATAAAAATGGTAGATTAACAGTGGAGAAGAGAGAACAAGTGAGCAGATGGAGTGAACACTTTAAGGAATTACTGAATATTGAACAACAAAGTAATGCATGTACAGTATAAGTGGCTTAGGAATGGCAGGGAGAAGGAGGGAGATGAGAAGACAGGAAGAAATCAGTAGGATGGAAGTTGTGAAGCAATGAAGAAAGTTACAATGGGGAAAGCCCTAGGAAATGATGGAGTGTGTTGCGAAATGCTGAAGCATGGGGGAGAGATAGTAGTAGAATGGATGTGGAAGATGTGCAGATTGGCCTGGGAGGAAGGTAGAGTCCGGGAGGATTGGAAATCATGCATAATTATTCCCCTGTACAAAGGAAAAGGAGAAAAAGAAGTGTGTGGTAATCATAGGGGCATTTGTCTTCTTAGTGTAATAGGAAACATGGATGGTGGGATACATACCGACAGAGTTAGGGAAATAACAGAGGAATTGGTTGGAGAAGAGCGGGGAGGGTTTAGGAAGGGAAGAGGTTGTGTAGATCAGATATTCATTCCTCGATCTTTAGTGGAAAAGTTTCTAGAGATGGGAAAGAAGTTGTATGCGGCCTTCATGGATTTGGAGAAAGCATATGATAGGGTGGATAGACGAGGACTGTGGAAAGTATTAAGAATATATGGAGTAGATGGGAAGTTGTTGAAGACCGTGAATTCAATGTATGAGGGTGCTAAGGCTGCAGTGCTTGTGGATAGCTAACTGAATGAATGTTTTCATTTGAAGGTTGGATTGAAACAGGGATGTGTCACGTCTCCATGGTTGTTCAATCTGATTATGGATGGCGTTAAAAAGGAGATACAAGTTAGGGCAGTGGATGTTGGAGTGGCCCCAGTGAGAGAGGGTAATGTTCGGAAACTCCCTGTACTGTTGTTTGCAGATGATACTGTGTTGTTAAGTGAAGACAAAGGTGAGCTTCAAGGTTTGGTTGATGAGTCTGGGAGAGTGTGTAAGAAACTGAATCTAAATATGAATGTAAAGAGGGGAAAGTTCTGGTCTTCGAGAGAAGCGAAGTCAGTGAATGTATAGTGAGGTTGGATGAGGAGAATATGGAGAAAGTGAGTGCGTTTAAGTACTTGGGTAGTGTGATGAGTAAGGATGAAAGTTTAGAGGGTGAAGTGCTTGAAAAGGTAGCGTAGGGAAGAAAGAGTGCAGGTTCCTTGAAAACAGTGATAAGAAATAGGGAAGTGAACATGGAAGCGAAAAGCTACTACATGACAGTATTGTGATACCAACTCTAACGTATGGAAGTGAAGTTTGGACCTTGTTGGAGGGACACAAGTCAAGAGTGAGAGCAGTGGAAATGAGTTATCTGAGAGGAGCATGTGGAGTCACATGGAGAGACAGACTGACAAATGAGAAGGATCGTTGTTGTGTGGATGTGGATATGATAGGAAGCGTTAGAAGAAACACTCTGAGGTGGTTTGGCCATGTGGAGAGGATGGAGAGTGAGAAACTGACGAGGAAAGTGTATATGAATGAGATGGAGGAGGGGAGAGAGAGGGGGAGGCCAAGGATGAGATGGAGAGATGGAGTGGAGTATGAGAGAGGGGATATGTGAGCTGGGAGCACGGCAATGAAATGGCAAGGGAGAGGGCAACATGGAGGCAATTTGTTTGTGGCCACCCCTTTCGGGATTAAGGCGTCTGGCAAAAGATAAATAGATAGATTTTAAATACACATTTTAACATATGTGTCAGGACTCCATTTAATACAAATCATAATAGATAGCATGATGGATAGATAGATAGATAGATAGATAGGTAGAAGCACTAGCCAAGGTGTGGGAATAGGAAATGTGTCAGCGAGAGTCGACCAAAGGAAATGTGTTTGCGATTTCAGTGGGAAAGGAAATGAGTCAGCATTTCTGTTAAAAATGCCACACGTACATATGTCACCAGAAACGCTACATACAGGACACACAGACACACGGGTTTCTCGATCATTCACATGTGTCTTGCACAGGTGACACTATGGTCCTTTCACAGCAAGAAGTCCGTTCAGGGTGTGGCAGAATTTGGAATTCCCCAGAGTGCGACGTTGCCAATTTGACCACCAATTATAGGATTATCACTCTCCCTACCTACCCCCATCATACCTGTTTCTCTCTCTCTCTCTCTCTCTCTCTCTCTGTATATATATATATATATATAGATATATATATATACAGTATATATATATATATATATATATATATATATATATATATAAATAGATATATATATATTTATTATTTATTTTCAATTTTTTTTCCACACCACTTATGAGGTAAAAGTCTAGGCGCGTTTTATTTTTAAGAGGTTTCCCCTGTAGGCCTAATCCTCTCTCTGATCTTTAATCATAATCTTCTTCGTCATCAGAACTTTCTGTTATATTGACGAGAGAGAGAGAGAGAGAGAGAGAGAGAGAGAGAGAGAGAGAGGTGGGATGGGGTTAGGTAGGGACAGAGTGATAATCTGATAATTGGTGGTCAAATTGGCAAGTCTACGGCGTTGCAACATGGGAAAAAAGCACTGCCACGTGTCGTAGAATTCATTCAAATCGTTGTTATAATTCTAAAAAGTGATACTCAATGTACTATATAGCTTCCTTTACTATATACAGAACATAAAAAACAATTTCAAATAGCACATAAATGGGAAATAAGAGAGAGAGAGAGAGAGGCATGTACTACGGTTGATTTGGCAGCATCACTAGAGGGGATTCACCAGGTGGGCTCACCCTGAACGGACTTCTTGCGGTGAAAGGACCATAGCCCTCCTAGGGCAGGATGAGAGGGTTAGAGGGGAGAAGAGGGCTAGCCATAGAACCGAGAGGCTGTGGAGAGGGGAAAAAAGAAGAGGGGTCCTACGAGATCTTGGCTAGTAAATATGCACTCCTGTGCAATATATACACTGCTCAACTTAGATTTTCTTTGAAGATAATAAATCACAATCAAGACCCCGTATCTGGTAAATTACCAATATGCTGGGAATCGAACCAGGGACTCTCAGGTGAGAGCCAGGCAGCATACCACTACACCACGACCAGGTAAAAGTTAACTCACGTTGTCAAAATCTTGTAACCACCGTCCCTCCGCCCCCACTGTGGGCATCAAGAGGATGAGTTAACCCCATGGCACTCGGGCAAGTAGATGCTTTTAATCTATCCCAAGCACTTACGGCAAGTCAGAATGAAGAGAGAAACCTGTACTGTACACAGGAAAAATCATCTGGTAAATTACCAATATGCTGGGAATCGAACCAGGGACTCTCAGGTGAGAGCCAGGCAGCATACCACTACACCACAACCATGTAAAAGTTTACTCTCGTTGTCACAATCTTGTAACCAACGTCCCTCCGCCCCCACTGTGGGCATCAAGAGGATGAGTTAACCCCCTGGCACCTGGTCGTGGTGTAGTGGTATGCTGCCTGGCTCTCACCTGAGAGTCCCTGGTTTGATTCCCAGCATATTGGTAATTTACCAGATGATTTTTCCTGTGTACAGTACAGGTTTCTCTCTTCACCCCGTATCCATCTTTAACTTCCCCTACCTTCAACTACACAATAACTAGAACCAAATCTCAAAATTAACATATTGCAAGCTCAAGATTCACATATATAGTTGGTGGCAGCAGAAGTACGAACCTCGTCTTCCAATCTACAGTGAATTCCTACAAAATACAAGCTACAAGTTACAAGCTACGAGACATCTCTACAATTAACTACAGGTAATGAGTCTACAAGACATCTCTATAATCTTCTACACGCACCTAAAAGTATCAGCAACGAGTAAATCACAAGAAGAAAGGACCGAGAATACATCAAGGAAAGAAAAACAAAACAAGTAAATGAAAAGCAAATACACAGCAACATCCCCTGACCCCCACCGCTCTCTCCAACCCCCCCCCCCAACCTCCACCGCTGACACAGGAATGCAAGAAGGTCAAGACGACACCAGCAAATACCAAGCCCATATTCACAACTCATCTTACTCACCTTTCCTCTCTCAGGTTACTCATTGCTACTCATTTACTCACCACAGCTACCAGAGTGCGGGAAGTCGACGTCACCATGTGTGTTTGCTGAACCAACGCCAAGTCAATCATCGTGTGTTTAACACCACACACCTCTCACCCATTGCTCGTTACACATTCTTATTCACACATTCCTACTCATACTCACTTATTTCCAACAGCTATTGAGTGGGAGTTGGACGTTGTATGGTGAGGTTTTCTATCACTGAGATTAATTCGCACTGCAATCAACACTGAGATCACCAAGCCATGGAACTTCCGGAGAAATATCGTCCATCAACACAGCCCTAGAATTATCGAGAGGGAGATCTTCAATCAACTCTGCATTTACCTTCTGAGATTAACATCTATCAACATGCCTCTCCGAGTGACATCATCTGTATCAAGTGGGTGTAATTATACTTTACTCATTTCTTCTCAGTGCATTAAATTAGGTACAATCACCTCCTTTACTTATTTTTACATATACATTTATACACTTATTATCTTTCATTTATTACAACTCATATACTCATCTATTCCGTTAAGACATAAATAAAAGACGTATTTCATAACACTATACACTAGCAACATGAGTTTATTTTAGCTGAGTGATATGACCGGGATATTTTCGTCACCACCCGTGCTAGTGACAGATGATACACAGTTAGCGGCCACTGCAGATCCACAGTTAGAACAACAGGACAACACACCCACCCTACAAAATTCACCGCAAACCAAAGATAAAGAAACAAATACCTCATTTCTAGATGATAATGACGATAATCAGGAAACCTCCTCTGATGTAGCGAGTGAGGGCTTTGTCTCTGACTTGCATATCTATGAAAATTTACTTAACAGAGTTCATTGCTCAGGTAAAACCTATTCCATTTTTCTTTCACATAACGATAAACAAGTCCAAGTGAACCTTACAAAGCAACCATCCAAAATGAAAACTGCAGGCAATGTCACAAATCAAACATCTCCACCTCATGCTTACATTTATCATGAGGATAACACCGCGCCAAAATTCTCAGGCACAGAAAAAGATTGCATTGATGTGATTTCATTGATCAATCAGTATGAAAAGATCTTCGTAAAAAGACACATAACGGATGAACAAGAAAAAATTGCAATATTATCCTAATGGATTAATCAGGAGAGATGCCCGGCAGGAGATTTGGTTTAGTCGGATAAGCTTCTTTGAGCTAAGACACATGATGAGTCTAAAACAGAAATCTTGAAGAAATTTTCTGGAGGTATAAACTTTTTGCCAGGTATAATCCCAGAATTACAGAAGATTGTGGACCTTGTAAGGGAGCACATTACAAAGCATGTGCTCAGTGAAATAACAGCTGATGTCTCTACTATTAAAAGAACATTATTAGCTACTTTAGAAAATTCAAACTGGATAACACAAGATGGAAAGATGCAACCAGAGCTTGTCGTAGACATCACTGGTTATGTAGCTGCCATGTGTAAATTATCTGATAGGACCCTCAAGATAGCCAAGACGATCCCATACACCCCAGGTATGTGTTTGCTAGACTTAATGAACGAGGTAGAGATGAATTTTAGCAAAGCAGGGCTGACCGAAACACAATCACATTCTAGTAGAATGAAAGTGCTTGAGACAGTATCAGCTGTGAAAGCAGCTACAACTACCCATAGCAGAGAACAAAATCGCTCACGACCCGAAAACAGACAGAATAAACAACCAAATGCTTCGAGGCAGCGTTCTCAAACACCAGGCCACAGGCAGTCACATAAGTTTCCACGCAGTCACTCATAACACATCAGTTTACATAATCTGTCCAGATATACCACCATCTCATACTTCAGCATCAGGATTATACATAGCACCAGACTACTGTGCGGTATTTACACCATCCATGTCCACTTTATCCACCATCAATCACTATGCCATGCTCAATCATACACACAAATATTTCCACCTTCTGCCTAATATGAACATAAACATGAGCACAAGTATTAAGTTGACTTCACCTTAAGTTTGAAACTATGCAACTAATCAATGAAACAATGAAGACCTGGGAAGATTTGAGATTGACTCTGTTCAACCCATATTATGTGTATAGCCCAGCACCTGCTGTCTTTATAATCTTCTCTATAGTATTTGCAGTAGTGTTGTTCGCAATGCACAGAATGCATGCAAGAATTGCAAACTTGGAGTCAGTAGGGGAGGGCGGTGATGGTTCGGACAGTGGGATGGTTCGGACAGTTCATTCCCTCAGAAACGTATGAGACATAGGGCCGTGTGATCTTGCGTGAAAGTGGGAGAGTTTGTTTATTTTGACCACACGGAAATTCCAAGCTAGAAATGACTCGCTTTTTTATGCAGGTCAGATTTTTTGTTTTTTTGCATCTCCTATATAATAATTTGAGTGTATATAGTAAGTTCTACTATTATGAATATGCCAAGCATCGAACTGTGCATTATCAAGTGCCTCTGTGTTGCATGTAGAACATATTGCTATGAAAAACGAATGTTAAACTCGCTTGTGTGAAACTTGAGAGTACCCGTCAATTAATTACATAGATTTGGGATGATTCGGACAGTTGAGGAGGGGGATGGTTTAGACAGTCCAAACTATCCCTCCACTACTACCAAGTCATGACCTGATCAAATGATAACGCTGCATTTGATCATTTTATCTGAACACATCGTGAAACACCATTCTTAATAGTTATCAGGGAATATATATTAATAGTTTTGGTTATTTAACCTATTCCTCAAAGGATTAAAAGAAGGGAGGGGTAATACAACTTCTATTTCAGTTTTGCAGGCTGCAATGTGCATTAAAGGTCTTAAGTTAGTCCGTCTGAAATAAGGCCTGGAAGGTGAAAAGTGAAGTCAATATTCCACAGAGAGAGAGAGAGAGAGAGAGAGAGAGAGAGAGAGAGAGAGAGAGAGAGAGAGAGAGAGAGAAGGCTAATTATGTATAATTCTGTAGCGGAAAGTAAGAGGTTAAGTCATTTATTAAGAAATCTGGTGAAGGTTTTTCAGTTATAAATATATACCGGTAAATATAGTTTGAGGAGCATAAGACAGTATGGATCAGTTGGGTCAAGGATTGTGTGGGTAAAGTTGAAAGTTGGAATACAAATGTGGGCGATTGTGTGTGTGTATGCGCCAATGCAAAATCGTGCTAGAAGAGTGAGAGAAGAGTTCTGGACAAATGTAGAAGTGTGGATGGAAAAGTTTGGAAGCAATGAGAGAGTGTTTTTGATTGGTGATATCAATGGTAAAGTTGGGAATGTGAAGGTGGATGGAATAGTTGGTGAGTGGAGTGTGCCTGCTGAGATAGATGAAAATGGGAGTGCGTTAGTGGACATTTGTGCTGGGAAGGGGTTGGTGATAACCAATACCCTCTTCAGGCATAAAATGATCCACAGGTATACATGGCGAGTGATGAGAAGGGTGGGTGGTAAACTGAATGAAAGGAAGGCAATGATTGATTATGTGTGTGTGGATGAAAGGATGCGAAGATGTATAATGAATGCAAGAGTTTATAGAGGTTGGGGGAGTGGACTTTCTGACCACTACTTGGTGGTGGCCAGAATCAAGGTCCAATTAGAATGGAGAAATAGAAGAAGGGAAAGACGAGAGGAAGGAGTAGTTGCAAGGAGAGTGGAAAGGTTACAAGAGGATGAGAAAAAGGCAGAGTATAAGAGAGAAGTTGAGGAACGATTGGGGAAATATGAATTGGAGCAGATGGGAGACGTGGAAGGTGTGTGTAGGATATTTACAGAAGAAATATGTGCAGCATGTGATGTGGTGTGTGGAAGGAAAAGAAGACGGAGGGGGGTGCAAGGAACAGCGTGGTGGACTGAAGAGGTGAAACAGGCTGTGGCACAAAAAAAGAAAGCATACAATGAATGGATGAGAAATAGGCG
>NC_136970.1:18935055-18945055 GCF_032717465.1 Coenobita brevimanus | reverse complement strand
CTCATTTCTCCTGCTATTAACCTTTACAGTACGATGACGTCTTTGTTATTTCATTCCAGTAATCCACAGACAACTTTACTTTCGTCTAGAAGGGACTCATCGTGATAAGGTCATTGGGTATTGGAGTTTCTTTACGATGTGTCTGCGAAACTGATTGAAATGTTTTGACCCTTTTGTCTCCTCTCGCTCATCATTTCCCGTCCTCCTTCCCTCACTCCTTTATTTACTCACTTTCCCTGTTAGTTTTCTCCCTCCCCCTCTCCCTTTAAACCCTCTTCCTTTCCACCTCATCCTTCCCATTCTCCTTCATCTTTTGCTCACTTACGTCCCTGTCCCCATGTCTCTCTCCAATCCAATCTCTCCCTTGGTCCCATCCCCCGCAATCTTTGGCAGTATTTTATATGCCGAAAACAAGGCAGGAAGAAGGAGAGGAGGAGGTGGTGAAGGAAGTGGAAAAATGCAGGGAAATGAGAAGAAGGGGAAGGGGAAAATAAAGATGTCACAAAGGAGGAACTTGGGTGGAAGGGAAAATTATGTGGAGTAAAAAGTTTGACGGCAAGCAGAGGTAAGTTGGTGGAGAGAGAGAGAGAGAGAGAGAGAGAGAGAGAGAGAGAGAGAGAGAGAGAGAGAGAGAGAGAGAGAAAAAAAGGGGGGGGGGAGTAGAAACAATGAAATTCAGGAGTAAATACTTAAAACCGTGTTTGTCCCAGCCTCGCAGTGGTAATTTCACGTAAGATTTTGGCCTCCTGCCAATATTAAGGACAATCTCTCTCTCTCTCTCTCTCTCTCTCACACACACACACACACACACACACACACCAATTTCCTCAGCACTGTTACTCTGCCGTATTGCTTCTCACTTCCACTTGTGCTTCTAAAACGTAATATCTTCATTTCTTTCCTATGTTTGTCCTTAATTAACAGAAGTGGTTAAGCTTTTTCCACACTGTATTTGACAGTTAACTGGATAACCTTCACTTACAAACTACTGATATTTTTTCTTACAGTATTTTTTTCTTTATTCATATATCCTTATCTTTTTCTTTTGTACTTTTCTGTTTTTCGGACACTATGGATGGGCTTGGTCTTTCCTATTTTTTATTTTTTTTGTGTGTGTATGTGTTCTTTTGATGTTTTTCACTTTAATTCTTGCTTTTTCACTTGCGTTCTCCCTTCCTCTCTCTCTCTCTCTTTGTCTCTGTCTGTCTGTCTGTCTGTCTGTCTCTGTCTGTCTGTCTGTCTGTCTCTCTCTCTCTCTCTCTCTCTCTCTCTCTCTCTCTCTCTCTCTCTTGTACTCTTCATTGGCTTTTATCTCCCTTCTCTCTCCGTCTCTCCTTTCCATCTTCTCTACCTGTCTCCTTTCTCCATTCAGTCCAGTCGGAGCTGGGCACTTAATACACTGAATAGAAATGCATTTAAATACTAAACACTAAATACATTTTATGAATTTATTTAAATACTAAATACCAAATACATCAACTGTATTTCAATACATTTGTAAATAAATAGGTATACGTGGCGAGTGATGAGAAGGGTGGGTGGTGAACTGAATGAACGGAAGGCAATGATTGAATATGTGTGTGTGGATGAAAGGATGAGAAGGTGTGTAATGGATGCAGGAGTATAATTTATAGAGTTGGGGGAGTCCACCACTTGATGGTGGTCAGAATCAAAATCCAAATGAAATGGAGAAATAGAAGAAGGGAAGGACAGGAGGAAGTAGTTCATACAAGGAGGGTGGAAAAGTTACAAGAGGATGGAAAAAAGGCAGAATATAAGAGGGAAGTGGTGGTGCGACTGGGTAATTATAGATGGGAGCAGATGGGGGATGTGGAAGGTGTGTGCAAGATATGCACAGAAGGTATCTGTGCAGCATGTGAGGTGGTGTGTGGGATGATGAGAAGACGAAAGGGGATGCAGGGAACGGCATGGTGGAATGGAAGTGAGAGAGGCTGTGACACAAAAGAAGAAAGCATATGGTGAGTGGATGAGAAACAGGGGAGTGGAAGAAGTTGAGAGATGGAAGAGTTATATGTAGCGAGGAAAAGAGAGGTGAAGACATTAGTAAGAGAAAGTAAGGAGAGAGTGGATGAGGAATTTGGAAGGAACTTGGGTGTTACGTGAAGGGAATGTAACAAAATGTTCCGGAAAGAGGTAAAGAGAGTTAGCCAGGGTGCCAAAGAAGTTAGTTGGGGGTGAAACATAAAAATGGTAGATTAACAGTGGAGAAGAGAGAACAAGTGAGCAGATGGAGTGAACACTTTAAGAAATTACTGAACATTGAACAACAAAGTAATGCAAGTACAGTATAAGTGGCTCAGGAATGGCAGGGAGAAGGAGGGAGATGAGAAGACAGGAAGAAATCAGTAGGATGGAAGTTGTGAAGCAATGAAGAAAGTTACAATGGGGAAAGCCCTAGGAAATGATGGAGTGTGTTGCGAAATGCTGAAGCATGGGGGAGAGATAGTAGTAGAATGGATGTGGAAGATGTGCAGATTGGCCTGGGAGGAAGGTAGAGTTCGGGAGGATTGGAAATCATGCATAATTATTCCCCTGTACAAAGGAAAAGGAGAAAAAGAAGTGTGTGGTAATCATAGGGGCATTTGTCTTCTTAGTGTAATAGGAAAAATGGATGGTGGGATACATACCGACAGAGTTAGGGAAATAACAGAGGAATTGGTTGGAGAAGAGCGGGGAGGGTTTAGGAAGGGAAGAGGTTGTGTAGATCAGATATTCATTCCTCGATCTTTAGTGGAAAAGTTTCTAGAGATGGGAAAGAAGTTGTATGCGGCCTTCATGGATTTGGAGAAAGCATATGAGAGGGTGGATAGACGAGGACTGTGGAAAGTATTAAGAATATATGGAGTAGATGGGAAGTTGTTGAAGGCCGTGAATTCAATGTATGAGGGTGCTAAGGCTGCAGTGCTTGTGGATAGCAAACTGAATGAATGTTTTCATTTGAAGGTTGGATTGAAACAGGGATGTGTCACGTCTCCATGGTTGTTCAATCTGATTATGGATGGCGTTAAAAAGGAGATACAAGTTAGGGCAGTGGATGTTGGAGTGGCCCCAGTGAGAGAGGGTAATGTTCGGAAACTCCCTGTACTGTTGTTTGCAGATGATACTGTGTTGTTAAGTGAAGACAAAGGTGAGCTTCAAGGTTTGGTTGATGAGTCTGGGAGAGTGTGTAAGAAACTGTATCTAAATATGAATGTAAAGAGGGGAAAGTTCTGGTCTTCGAGAGAAGCGAAGTCAGTGAATGTATAGTGAGGTTGGATGAGGAGAATATGGAGAAAGTGAGTGCGTTTAAGTACTTGGGTAGTGTGATGAGTAAGGATGAAAGTTTAGAGGGTGAAGTGCTTGAAAAGGTAGCGTAGGGAAGAAAGAGTGCAGGTTCCTTGAAAACAGTGATAAGAAATATGGAAGTGAACATGGAAGCGAAAAGCTACTACATGACAGTACTGTGATACTAACTCTAACGTATGGAAGTGAAGTTTGGACCTTGTTGGAGGGACACAAGTCAAGAGTGAGAGCAGTGGAAATGAGTTATCTGAGAGGAGCATGTGGAGTCATATGGAGAGACAGACTGACAAATGAGAAGGATCGCTGTTGTGTGGATGTGGATATGATAGGAAGCGTTAGAAGAAACACTCTGAGGTGGTTTGGCCATGTGGAGAGGATGGAGAGTGAGAAACTGACGAGGAAAGTGTATATGAATGAGATGGAGGAGGGGAGAGAGAGGGGAGGCCAAGGATGAGATGGAGAGATGGAGTGGAGTATGAGAGAGGGGATGTGTGAGCTGGGAGCACGGCAATGAAATGGCAAGGGAGAGGGCAACATGGAGGCAATTTGTTTGTGGCCACCTTTCGGGATTAAGGCGTCTGGCAAAAGATAAATAGATAGATTTTAAATACACATTTTAACATATGTGTCAGGACTCCATTTAATACAAATCATAATAGATAGCATGATGGATAGATAGATAGATAGATTGATAGAAGCACTAGCCAAGGTGTGGGAATAGGAAATGTGTCAGCAAGAGTCGACCAAAGGAAATGTGTTTGCGATTTCAGTGGGAAAGGAAATGAGTCAGCATTTCTGTTAAAAATGCCACACGTACATATGTCACCAGAAACGCTACATACAGGACACACAGACACACGGGTTTCTCGATCATTCACATGTGTCTTGCACAGGTGACACTATGGTCCTTTCACAGCAAGAAGTCCGTTCAGGGTGTGGCAGAATTTGGAATTCCCCAGAGTGCGACGTTGCCAATTTGACCACCAATTATAGGATTATCACTCTCCCTACCTACCCCCATCACACCTGTTTCTCTCTTTCTCTCTCTCTCTCTATATATATATATATATATATATATATATATATATATATATATATATATATATATATATATATATATATATATATATATATATATATATATATATATATATATATATATATATATATATATTGTATATATTGTATATATTTATTATTTATTTTCAATTTTTTTTCCCACACCACTTATGAGGTAAAAGTCTAGGCGCGTTTTATTTTTAAGAGGTTTCCCCTGTAGGCCTAATCCTCTCTCTGATCTTTAATCATAATCTTCTTCGTCATCAGAACTTTCTGTTATATTGACGAGAGAGAGAGAGAGAGAGAGAGAGAGAGAGAGAGAGAGAGAGAGAGAGAGAGAGAGGTGGGATGGGGGTAGGTAGGGACAGAGTGATAATCTGATAATTGGTGGTCAAATTGGCAAGTCTACGGCGTTGCAACATGGGAAAAAAGCACTGCCACGTGTCGTAGAATTCATTCAAATCGTTGTTATAATTCTAAAAAGTGATACTCAATGTACTATATAGCTTCCTTTACTATATACAGAATATAAAAAACAATTTCAAATAGCACATAAATGGGAAATAAGAGAGAGAGAGAGAGAGGCATGTACTACGGTTGATTTGGCAGCATCACTAGAGGGGATTCACCAGGTGGGCTCACCCTGAACGGACTTCTTGCGGTGAAAGGACCATAGCCCTCCTAGGGCAGGATGAGAGGGTTAGAGGGGAGAAGAGGGCTAGCCATAGAACCGAGAGGCTGTGGAGAGGGGAAAAAAGAAGAGGGGTCCTACGAGATCTTGGCTAGTAAATATGCACTCCTGTGCAATATATACACTGCTCAACTTAGATTTTCTTTGAAGATAATAAATCACAATCAAGACCCCGTATCTGGTAAATTACCAATATGCTGGGAATCGAACCAGGGACTCTCAGGTGAGAGCCAGGCAGCATACCACTACACCACGACCAGGTAAAAGTTAACTCACGTTGTCAAAATCTTGTAACCACCGTCCCTCCGCCCCCACTGTGGGCATCAAGAGGATGAGTTAACCCCATGGCACTCGGGCAAGTAGATGCTTTTAATCTATCCCAAGCACTTACGGCAAGTCAGAATGAAGAGAGAAACCTGTACTGTACACAGGAAAAATCATCTGGTAAATTACCAATATGCTGGGAATCGAACCAGGGACTCTCAGGTGAGAGCCAGGCAGCATACCACTACACCACAACCAGGTAAAAGTTTACTCACGTTGTCACAATCTTGTAACCAACGTCCCTCCGCCCCCACTGTGGGCATCAAGAGGATGAGTTAACCCCCTGGCACCTGGTCGTGGTGTAGTGGTATGCTGCCTGGCTCTCACCTGAGAGTCCCTGGTTTGATTCCCAGCATATTGGTAATTTACCAGATGATTTTTCCTGTGTACAGTACAGGTTTCTCTCTTCACCCCGTATCCATCTTTAACTTCCCCTACCTTCAACTACACAATAACTAGAACCAAATCTCAAAATTAACATATTGCAAGCTCAAGATTCACATATATAGTTGGTGGCAGCAGAAGTACGAACCTCGTCTTCCAATCTACAGTGAATTCCTACAAAATACAAGCTACAAGTTACAAGCTACGAGACATCTCTACAATTAACTACAGGTAATGAGTCTACAAGACATCTCTATAATCTTCTACACGCACCTAAAAGTATCGGCAACGAGTAAATCACAAGAAGAAAGGACCGAGAATACATCAAGGAAAGAAAAACAAAATAAGTAAATGAAAAGCAAGTACACAGCAACATCCCCTGACCCCCACCGCTCTCTCCAACCGCCCCCCAACCTCCACCGCTGACACAGGAGTGTAAGAAGGTCAAGACGACACCAGCAAATACCAAGCCCATATTCACAACTCATCTTACTCACCTTTCCTCTCTCAGGTTACTCATTGCTACTCATTTACTCACCACAGCTACCAGAGTGCGGGAAGTCGACGTCACCATGTGTGTTTGCTGAACCAACGCCAAGGCAATCATCGTGTGTTTGACACCACACACCTCTCACCCATTGCTCGTTACACATTCTTATTCACACATTCCTACTCATACTCACTTATTTCCAACAGCTATTGAGTGGGAGTTGGACGTTGTATGGTGAGGTTTTCTATCACTGAGATTAATTCGCACTGCAATCAACACTGAGATCACCAAGCTATGGAACTTCCGGAGAAATATCGTCCATCAACACAGCCCTAGAATTATCGAGAGGAGATCTTCAATCAACTCTGCATTTACCTTCTGAGACTAACATCTATCAACATGATTCTCCGAGTGACATCATCTGTATCAAGTGGGTGTAATTATACTTTACTCATTTCTTCTCAGTGCATTAAATTAGGTACAATCACCTCCTTTACTTATTTTTACATATACATTTATACACTTATTATCTTTCATTTATTACAACTCATATACTCATCTATTCCGTTAAGACATAAATAAAAGACGTATTTCATAACACTATACACTAGCAACATGAGTTTATTTTAGCTGAGTGATATGACCGGGATATTTTCGTCACCACCCGTGCTAGTGACAGATGATACACAGTTAGCGGCCACTGCAGATCCACAGTTAGAACAACAGGACAACACACCCACCCTACAAAATTCACCGCAAACCAAAGATAAAGAAACAAATACCTCATTTCTAGATGATAATGACGATAATCAGGAAACCTCCTCTGATGTAGCGAGTGAGGGCTTTGTCTCTGACTTGCATATCTATGAAAATTTACTTAACAGAGTTCATTGCTCAGGTAAAACCTATTCCATTATTCTTTCACATAACGATAAACAAGTCCAAGTGAACCTTACAAAGCAACCATCCAAAATGAAAACTGCAGGCAATGTCACAAATCAAACATCTCCACCTCATGCTTACATTTATCATGAGGATAACACCGCGCCAAAATTCTCAGGCACAGAAAAAGATTGCATTGATGTGATTTCATTGATCAATCAGTATGAAAAGATCTTCGTAAAAAGACACATAACGGATGAACAAGAAAAAATTGCAATATTATCCTCATGGATTAATCAGGAGAGATGCCCGGCAGGAGATTTGGTTTAGTCGGATAAGCTTCTTTGAGCTAAGACACATGATGAGTCTAAAACAGAAATCTTGAAGAAATTTTCTGGAGGTATAAACTTTTTGCCAGGTATAATCCCAGAATTACAGAAGATTGTGGACTTTGTAAGGGAGCACATTACAAAGCATGTGCTCAGTGAAATAACAGCTGATGTCTCTACTATTAAAAGAACATTATTAGCTACTTTAGAAAATTCAAACTGGATAACACAAGATGGAAAGATGCAACCAGAGCTTGTCGTAGACATCACTGGTTATGTAGCTGCCATGTGTAAATTATCTGATAGGACCCTCAAGATAGCCAAGACGATCCCATACACCCCAGGTATGTGTTTGCTAGACTTAATGAACGAGGTAGAGCTGAATTTTAGCAAAGCAGGGCTGACCGAAACACAATCACATTCTAGTAGAATGAAAGTGCTTGAGACAGTATCAGCTGTGAAAGCAGCTACAACTACCCATAGCAGAGAACAAAATCGCTCACGACCCGAAAACAGACAGAATAAACAACCAAATGCTTCGAGGCAGCGTTCTCAAACACCAGGCCACAGGCAGTCACATAAGTTTCCACGCAGTCACTCATAACACATCAGTTTACATAATCTGTCCAGATATACCACCATCTCATACTTCAGCATCAGGATTATACATAGCACCAGACTACTGTGCGGTATTTACACCATCCATGTCCACTTTATCCATCATCAATCACTATGCCATTCTCAATCATACACACAAATATTTCCACCTTCTACCTAATATGAACATAAACATGAGCACAAGTATTAAGTTGACTTCACCTTAAGTTTGAAACTATGCAACTAATCAATGAAACAATGAAGATCTGGGAAGATTTGAGATTGACTCTGTTCAACCCATATTATGCGTATAGCCCAGCACCTGCTGTCTTTATAATCTTCTCTATAGTATTTGCAGTAGTGTTGTTCGCAATGCACAGAATGCATGCAAGAATTGCAAACTTGGAGTCAGTAGGGGAGGGCGGTGATGGTTCGGACAGTGGGATGGTTCGGACAGTTCATTCCCTCAGAAACGTATGAGACATAGGGCCGTGTGATCTTGCGTGAAAGTGGGAGAGTTTGTTTATTTTGACCACACGGAAATTCCAAGCTAGAAATGACTCGCTTTTTTATGCAGGTCAGATTTTTTGTTTTTTTGAGTGTATATAGTAAGTTCTACTATTATGAATATGCCAAGCATCGAACTGTGCATTATCAAGTGCCTCTGTGTTGCATGTAGAACATATTGCTATGAAAAACGAATGTTAAACTCTCTTGTGTGAAACTTGAGAGTACCCGTCAATTAATTACATAGATTTGGGATGATTCGGACAGTTGAGGAGGGGGATGGTTTAGACAGTCCAAACTATCCCTCCACTACTACCAAGTCATGACCTGATCAAATGATAACGCTGCATTTGATCATTTTATCTGAACACATCGTGAAACACCATTCTTAATAGTTATCAGGGAATATATATTAATAGTTTTGGTTATTTAACCTATTCCTCAAAGGATTAAAAGAAGGGAGGGGTAATATAACTTCTATTTCAGTTTTGCAGGCTGCAATGTGCATTAAAGGTCTTAAGTTAGTCCGTCTGAAATAAGGCCTGGAAGGTGAAAAGTGAAGTCAATATTCCACAGAGAGAGAGAGAGAGAGAGAGAGAGAGAGAGAGAGAAGGCTAATTATGCATAATTCTGTAGCGGAAAGTAAGAGGTTAAGTCATTTATTAAGAAATCTGGTGAAGGTTTTTCAGTTATAAATATATACCGGTAAATATAGTTTGAGGAGCATAAGACAGTATGGATCAGTTGGGTCAAGGATTGTGTGGGTAAAGTTGAAAGTTGGAATACAAATGTGGGCGATTGTGTGTGTGTATGCGCCAATGCAAAATCGTGCTAGAAAGAGTGAGAGAAGAGTTCTGGACAAATGTAGAAGTGTGGATGGAAAAGTTTGGAAGCAATGAGAGAGTGTTTTTGATTGGTGATATCAATGGTAAAGTTGGGAATGTGAAGGTGGATGGAATAGTTGGTGAGTGGAGTGTGCCTGCTGAGATAGATGAAAATGGGAGTGCGTTAGTGGACATTTGTGCTGGGAAGGGGTTGGTGATAGCCAATACCCTCTTCAGGCATAAAATGATCCACAGGTATACATGGCGAGTGATGAGAAGGGTGGGTGGTAAACTGAATGAAAGGAAGGCAATGATTGATTATGTGTGTGTGGATGAAAGGATGCGAAGATGTATAATGGATGCAAGAGTTTATAGAGGTTGGGGGAGTGGACTTTCTGACCACTACTTGGTGGTGGCCAGAATCAAGGTCCAATTAGAATGGAGAAATAGAAGAAGGGAAAGACGAGAGGAAGGAGTAGTTGCAAGGAGAGTGGAAAGGTTACAAGAGGATGAGAAAAAGGCAGAGTATAAGAGAGAAGTGGAGGAACGATTGGGGAAATATGAATTGGAGCAGATGGGAGACGTGGAAGGTGTGTGTAGGATATTTACA
>NC_136970.1:18830055-18930055 GCF_032717465.1 Coenobita brevimanus | reverse complement strand
GATGAGAAGACAGGAAGAAATCAGTAGGATGGAAGTTGTGAAGCAATGAAGAAAGTTACAATGGGGAAAGCCCTAGGAAATGATGGAGTGTGTTGCGAAATGCTGAAGCATGGGGGAGAGATAGTAGTAGAATGGATGTGGAAGATGTGCAGATTGGCCTGGGAGGAAGGTAGAGTCCGGGAGGATTGGAAATCATGCATAATTATTCCCCTGTACAAAGGAAAAGGAGAAAAAGAAGTGTGTGGTAATCATAGGGGCATTTGTCTTCTTAGTGTAATAGGAAACATGGATGGTGGGATACATACCGACAGAGTTAGGGAAATAACAGAGGAATTGGTTGGAGAAGAGCGGGGAGGGTTTAGGAAGGGAAGAGGTTGTGTAGATCAGATATTCATTCCTCGATCTTTAGTGGAAAAGTTTCTAGAGATGGGAAAGAAGTTGTATGCGGCCTTCATGGATTTGGAGAAAGCATATGAGAGGGTGGATAGACGAGGACTGTGGAAAGTATTAAGAATATATGGAGTAGATGGGAAGTTGTTGAAGGCCGTGAATTCAATGTATGAGGGTGCTAAGGCTGCAGTGCTTGTGGATAGCAAACTGAATGAATGTTTTCATTTGAAGGTTAAACAGGGATGTGTCACGTCTCCATGGTTGTTCAATCTGATTATGGATGGCGTTAAAAAGGAGATACAAGTTAGGGCAGTGGATGTTGGAGTGGCCCCAGTGAGAGAGGGTAATGTTCGGAAACTCCCTGTACTGTTGTTTGCAGATGATACTGTGTTGTTAAGTGAAGACAAAGGTGAGCTTCAAGGTTTGGTTGATGAGTCTGGGAGAGTGTGTAAGAAACTGTATCTAAATATGAATGTAAAGAGGGGAAAGTTCTGGTCTTCGAGAGAAGCGAAGTCAGTGAATGTATAGTGAGGTTGGATGAGGAGAATATGGAGAAAGTGAGTGCGTTTAAGTACTTGGGTAGTGTGATGAGTAAGGATGAAAGTTTAGAGGGTGAAGTGCTTGAAAAGGTAGCGTAGGGAAGAAAGAGTGCAGGTTCCTTGAAAACAGTGATAAGAAATATGGAAGTGAACATGGAAGCGAAAAGCTACTACATGACAGTATTGTGATACTAACTCTAACGTATGGAAGTGAAGTTTGGACCTTGTTGGAGGGACACAAGTCAAGAGTGAGAGCAGTGGAAATGAGTTATCTGAGAGGAGCATGTGGAGTCATATGGAGAGACAGACTGACAAATGAGAAGGATCGCTGTTGTGTGGATGTGGATATGATAGGAAGCGTTAGAAGAAACACTCTGAGGTGGTTTGGCCATGTGGAGAGGATGGAGAGTGAGAAACTGACGAGGAAAGTGTATATGAATGAGATGGAGGAGGGGAGAGAGAGGGGGAGGCCAAGGATGAGATGGAGAGATGGAGTGGAGTATGAGAGAGGGGATGTGTGAGCTGGGAGCACGGCAATGAAATGGCAAGGGAGAGGGCAACATGGAGGCAATTTGTTTGTGGCCACCCCTTTCGGGATTAAGGCGTCTGGCAAAAGATAAATAGATAGATTTTAAATACACATTTTAACATATGTGTCAGGACTCCATTTAATACAAATCATAATAGATAGCATGATGGATAGATAGATAGATAGATTGATAGAAGCACTAGCCAAGGTGTGGGAATAGGAAATGTGTCAGCAAGAGTCGACCAAAGGAAATGTGTTTGCGATTTCAGTGGGAAAGGAAATGAGTCAGCATTTCTGTTAAAAATGCCACACGTACATATGTCACCAGAAACGCTACATACAGGACACACAGACACACGGGTTTCTCGATCATTCACATGTGTCTTGCACAGGTGACACTATGGTCCTTTCACAGCAAGAAGTCCGTTCAGGGTGTGGCAGAATTTGGAATTCCCCAGAGTGCGACGTTGCCAATTTGACCACCAATTATAGGATTATCACTCTCCCTACCTACCCCCATCACACCTGTTTCTCTCTCTCTCTCTCTCTCTCTCTCTCTCTCTCTCTATATATATATATATATATATATATATATATATATAGATAGATAGATAGATAGATAGATGTATATGTATATATAAATATATATATATATATATATATATATATATATATATATATATATATATATATATACATTTATTATTTATTTTCAATTTTTTTCCACACCACTTATGAGGTAAAAGTCTAGGCGCGTTTTATTTTTAAGAGGTTTCCCCTGTAGGCCTAATCCTCTCTCTGATCTTTAATCATAATCTTCTTCGTCATCAGAACTTTCTGTTATATTGACGAGAGAGAGAGAGAGAGAGAGAGAGAGAGAGAGAGAGAGAGGTGGGATGGGGGTAGGTAGGGACAGAGTGATAATCTGATAATTGGTGGTCAAATTGGCAAGTCTACGGCGTTGCAACATGGGAAAAAAGCACTGCCACGTGTCGTAGAATTCATTCAAATCGTTGTTATAATTCTAAAAAGTGATACTCAATGTACTATATAGCTTCCTTTACTATATACAGAATATAAAAAACAATTTCAAATAGCACATAAATGGGAAATAAGAGAGAGAGAGAGAGAGGCATGTACTACGGTTGATTTGGCAGCATCACTAGAGGGGATTCACCAGGTGGGCTCACCCTGAACGGACTTCTTGCGGTGAAAGGACCATAGCCCTCCTAGGGCAGGATGAGAGGGTTAGAGGGGAGAAGAGGGCTAGCCATAGAACCGAGAGGCTGTGGAGAGGGGAAAAAAGAAGAGGGGTCCTACGAGATCTTGGCTAGTAAATATGCACTCCTGTGCAATATATACACTGCTCAACTTAGATTTTCTTTGAAGATAATAAATCACAATCAAGACCCCGTATCTGGTAAATTACCAATATGCTGGGAATCGAACCAGGGACTCTCAGGTGAGAGCCAGGCAGCATACCACTACACCACGACCAGGTAAAAGTTAACTCACGTTGTCAAAATCTTGTAACCACCGTCCCTCCGCCCCCACTGTGGGCATCAAGAGGATGAGTTAACCCCATGGCACTCGGGCAAGTAGATGCTTTTAATCTATCCCAAGCACTTACGGCAAGTCAGAATGAAGAGAGAAACCTGTACTGTACACAGGAAAAATCATCTGGTAAATTACCAATATGCTGGGAATCGAACCAGGGACTCTCAGGTGAGAGCCAGGCAGCATACCACTACACCACAACCAGGTAAAAGTTTACTCACGTTGTCACAATCTTGTAACCAACGTCCCTCCGCCCCCACTGTGGGCATCAAGAGGATGAGTTAACCCCCTGGCACCTGGTCGTGGTGTAGTGGTATGCTGCCTGGCTCTCACCTGAGAGTCCCTGGTTTGATTCCCAGCATATTGGTAATTTACCAGATGATTTTTCCTGTGTACAGTACAGGTTTCTCTCTTCACCCCGTATCCATCTTTAACTTCCCCTACCTTCAACTACACAATAACTAGAACCAAATCTCAAAATTAACATATTGCAAGCTCAAGATTCACATATATAGTTGGTGGCAGCAGAAGTACGAACCTCGTCTTCCAATCTACAGTGAATTCCTACAAAATACAAGCTACAAGTTACAAGCTACGAGACATCTCTACAATTAACTACAGGTAATGAGTCTACAAGACATCTCTATAATCTTCTACACGCACCTAAAAGTATCGGCAACGAGTAAATCACAAGAAGAAAGGACCGAGAATACATCAAGGAAAGAAAAACAAAACAAGTAAATGAAAAGCAAATACACAGCAACATCCCCTGACCCCCACCGCTCTCTCCCCCCCCCCACCCCCCCTCCACCGCTGACACAGGAATGCAAGAAGGTCAAGACGACACCAGCAAATACCAAGCCCATATTCACAACTCATCTTACTCACCTTTCCTCTCTCAGGTTACTCATTGCTACTCATTTACTCACCACAGCTACCAGAGTGCGGGAAGTCGACGTCACCATGTGTGTTTGCTGAACCAACGCCAAGGCAATCATCGTGTGTTTAACACCACACACCTCTCACCCATTGCTCGTTACACATTCTTATTCACACATTCCTACTCATACTCACTTATTTCCAACAGCTATTGAGTGGGAGTTGGACGTTGTATGGTGAGGTTTTCTATCACTGAGATTAATTCGCACTGCAATCAACACTGAGATCACCAAGCTATGGAACTTCCGGAGAAATATCGTCCATCAACACAGCCCTAGAATTATCGAGAGGGAGATCTTCAATCAACTCTGCATTTACCTTCTGAGACTAACATCTATCAACATGATTCTCCGAGTGACATCATCTGTATCAAGTGGGTGTAATTATACTTTACTCATTTCTTCTCAGTGCATTAAATTAGGTACAATCACCTCCTTTACTTATTTTTACATATACATTTATACACTTATTATCTTTCATTTATTACAACTCATATACTCATCTATTCCGTTAAGACATAAATAAAAGACGTATTTCATAACACTATACACTAGCAACATGAGTTTATTTTAGCTGAGTGATATGACCGGGATATTTTCGTCACCACCCGTGCTAGTGACAGATGATACACAGTTAGCGGCCACTGCAGATCCACAGTTAGAACAACAGGACAACACACCCACCCTACAAAATTCACCGCAAACCAAAGATAAAGAAACAAATACCTCATTTCTAGATGATAATGACGATAATCAGGAAACCTCCTCTGATGTAGCGAGTGAGGGCTTTGTCTCTGACTTGCATATCTATGAAAATTTACTTAACAGAGTTCATTGCTCAGGTAAAACCTATTCCATTATTCTTTCACATAACGATAAACAAGTCCAAGTGAACCTTACAAAGCAACCATCCAAAATGAAAACTGCAGGCAATGTCACAAATCAAACATCTCCACCTCATGCTTACATTTATCATGAGGATAACACCGCGCCAAAATTCTCAGGCACAGAAAAAGATTGCATTGATGTGATTTCATTGATCAATCAGTATGAAAAGATCTTCGTAAAAAGACACATAACGGATGAACAAGAAAAAATTGCAATATTATCCTCATGGATTAATCAGGAGAGATGCCCGGCAGGAGATTTGGTTTAGTCGGATAAGCTTCTTTGAGCTAAGACACATGATGAGTCTAAAACAGAAATCTTGAAGAAATTTTCTGGAGGTATAAACTTTTTGCCAGGTATAATCCCAGAATTACAGAAGATTGTGGACTTTGTAAGGGAGCACATTACAAAGCATGTGCTCAGTGAAATAACAGCTGATGTCTCTACTATTAAAAGAACATTATTAGCTACTTTAGAAAATTCAAACTGGATAACACAAGATGGAAAGATGCAACCAGAGCTTGTCGTAGACATCACTGGTTATGTAGCTGCCATGTGTAAATTATCTGATAGGACCCTCAAGATAGCCAAGACGATCCCATACACCCCAGGTATGTGTTTGCTAGACTTAATGAACGAGGTAGAGCTGAATTTTAGCAAAGCAGGGCTGACCGAAACACAATCACATTCTAGTAGAATGAAAGTGCTTGAGACAGTATCAGCTGTGAAAGCAGCTACAACTACCCATAGCAGAGAACAAAATCGCTCACGACCCGAAAACAGACAGAATAAACAACCAAATGCTTCGAGGCAGCGTTCTCAAACACCAGGCCACAGGCAGTCACATAAGTTTCCACGCAGTCACTCATAACACATCAGTTTACATAATCTGTCCAGATATACCACCATCTCATACTTCAGCATCAGGATTATACATAGCACCAGACTACTGTGCGGTATTTACACCATCCATGTCCACTTTATCCATCATCAATCACTATGCCATTCTCAATCATACACACAAATATTTCCACCTTCTACCTAATATGAACATAAACATGAGCACAAGTATTAAGTTGACTTCACCTTAAGTTTGAAACTATGCAACTAATCAATGAAACAATGAAGATCTGGGAAGATTTGAGATTGACTCTGTTCAACCCATATTATGCGTATAGCCCAGCACCTGCTGTCTTTATAATCTTCTCTATAGTATTTGCAGTAGTGTTGTTCGCAATGCACAGAATGCATGCAAGAATTGCAAACTTGGAGTCAGTAGGGGAGGGCGGTGATGGTTCGGACAGTGGGATGGTTCGGACAGTTCATTCCCTCAGAAACGTATGAGACATAGGGCCGTGTGATCTTGCGTGAAAGTGGGAGAGTTTGTTTATTTTGACCACACGGAAATTCCAAGCTAGAAATGACTCGCTTTTTTATGCAGGTCAGATTTTTTGTTTTTTTGCATCTCTATATAATAATTTGAGTGTATATAGTAAGTTCTACTATTATGAATATGCCAAGCATCGAACTGTGCATTATCAAGTGCCTCTGTGTTGCATGTAGAACATATTGCTATGAAAAACGAATGTTAAACTCTCTTGTGTGAAACTTGAGAGTACCCGTCAATTAATTACATAGATTTGGGATGATTCGGACAGTTGAGGAGGGGGATGGTTTAGACAGTCCAAACTATCCCTCCACTACTACCAAGTCATGACCTGATCAAATGATAACGCTGCATTTGATCATTTTATCTGAACACATCGTGAAACACCATTCTTAATAGTTATCAGGGAATATATATTAATAGTTTTGGTTATTTAACCTATTCCTCAAAGGATTAAAAGAAGGGAGGGGTAATATAACTTCTATTTCAGTTTTGCAGGCTGCAATGTGCATTAAAGGTCTTAAGTTAGTCCGTCTGAAATAAGGCCTGGAAGGTGAAAAGTGAAGTCAATATTCCACAGAGAGAGAGAGAGAGAGAGAGAGAGAGAGAGAGAGAAGGCTAATTATGCATAATTCTGTAGCGGAAAGTAAGAGGTTAAGTCATTTATTAAGAAATCTGGTGAAGGTTTTTCAGTTATAAATATATACCGGTAAATATAGTTTGAGGAGCATAAGACAGTATGGATCAGTTGGGTCAAGGATTGTGTGGGTAAAGTTGAAAGTTGGAATACAAATGTGGGCGATTGTGTGTGTGTATGCGCCAATGCAAAATCGTGCTAGAAGAGTGAGAGAAGAGTTCTGGACAAATGTAGAAGTGTGGATGGAAAAGTTTGGAAGCAATGAGAGAGTGTTTTTGATTGGTGATATCAATGGTAAAGTTGGGAATGTGAAGGTGGATGGAATAGTTGGTGAGTGGAGTGTGCCTGCTGAGATAGATGAAAATGGGAGTGCGCTAGTGGATATTTGTGCTGGGAAGGGGTTGGTGATAGCCAATACCCTCTTCAGGCATAAAATGATCCACAGGTATACATGGCGAGTGATGAGAAGGGTGGGTGGTAAACTGAATGAAAGGAAGGCAATGATTGATTATGTGTGTGTGGATGAAAGGATGCGAAGATGTATAATGGATGCAAGAGTTTATAGAGGTTGGGGGAGTGGACTTTCTGACCACTACTTGGTGGTGGCCAGAATCAAGGTCCAATTAGAATGGAGAAATAGAAGAAGGGAAAGACGAGAGGAAGGAGTAGTTGCAAGGAGAGTGGAAAGGTTACAAGAGGATGAGAAAAAGGCAGAGTATAAGAGAGAAGTGGAGGAACGATTGGGGAAATATGAATTGGAGCAGATGGGAGACGTGGAAGGTGTGTGTAGGATATTTACAGAAGAAATATGTGCAGCATGTGATGTGGTGTGTGGAAGGAAAAGAAGACGGAGGGGGGTGCAAGGAACAGCGTGGTGGACTGAAGAGGTGAAACAGGCTGTGGCACAAAAGAAGAAAGCATACAATGAATGGATGAGAAATAGGCGCGTGGAAGAAGTTGAGAGACGGAAGAGAGAGTTATATGTAGAAAGAAAGAGAGAGGTGAAAAGATTAGTAAGAGAGAGTAAGAAGAGAGTGGATGAGGAATTTGGAAGGAATTTGAGTGTAAAGTGGAGGGACTGTAAGAAAATGTTCTGGAAAGAGGTGAAAAGAGTAAGACAGGGTGGAAGTGAAGTTAGCAGGGGAGTGAAAGATAAAAATGGTAGATTACTAGTGGAGAAGGGAGAAAAAGTGAGCAGATGGAGAGAACACTTTAACCCCTACACCGCGGGCTTGTTTACCAATGACTTGCGTGTGCCGCGGGGTTATTTGGGCTCCGACAGACTCTCAAAAAATATTTGCCAAAAATCAGTTATTAGTCCTAGAATAATAAAATTACATATGCTTATGGCACATACCTTCAGCTTTCTCCTGGAATGATTGTTGAGCCTTCGTCCGTTACCGTAGGACTTGTGGAGACCTCTGAAATAGAGTAACGAAGTCTCCACTTTACACTTCCCGACAACCCGTAATATGATTACCACAGCCAGATACAAACACTATAAACACTATTCTACAATTTTCAAGTAGTTTGGGATCCATACTAAAAAAAAAAAACACTGTGAAAGCAATGGAAATTACGAGCGCGTCTGATCGTCGCACTGACACTAGTTCGCTTTTGTTACTCTGTCATTTATTATTCATAAAACCCCTCACACTTTATATTTCTATTACTATATAACACTTATATATATATCTACAGTCTTTATCCATAAGTTTCCTTCAGTAGTATTAGTTTATTGTCACTGTAGGGATTCAATTTCTTTCAGTAAAATACGTAGCATTCACTTTCTCGTCCTGTATACTGGCATTGAGAGTGAATGTCACTTTCATCTTCACTCTCATAACTCATAGCATTCAGACATGCTAGAGTGAAACTTTCACTTTCATTACTCCTAGGGTATATACTCGTATTCTTATAATACTACTCATTTACATTTCTATTTACGTTCTCTATTTTATTTATGTTATTTACATTTCTATTTTATTTACACTGTGTTGTGCACTGTCACTTGAAATAACTTATAAAACTATTTTCCATTGTTCACATATATTTACATTCATTACTTTCACTTGCTGTTTACACATTATTTACACATTATTTACAATTCCACTTGCACTGTTTTACTCAATAGAAAGATCGTAGTCACTCTTTTATCAATTGTCAGCCCTTTACCTCTTTCCACACGAGGTTTAGTAGGGGGTAAAGGTCACAGAGCCATTTGCATGGGGGTGAAAAAAGGCCTTGAAGTCAGCAAGAAGAAACATACGTCCCCTCACTTCGGAAGATGAGAGTAAACTGATAACGCAGGGCCAGCCTGGAGGCCTGTTTAGGGGTTATTCAGAGTTACCAATATTGGTTCTTGAAACAGCTAAGTCTAGCACTGATATGATTGGCAGGAAATCTAGACAATACATTATAAATTTGGTAGTTCCAGGTGAATGTAAATATCTCTTAGGCTTCTCCCTTCCCTCCTTACATGTATATTTATTACGAAAATAGATCAGAGGCCTACTTAGGAGATATATAATCAGAGCTACCAATGTTAAATCTTGAAACAGCTTTGTGTAGCACTGATATGATTGGCAGGAAATCTAGACAATACATTATAAATTAGGTAGTTCCAGGTGAATGTAAATATCACTTAGGCTTCTCCCTTCCCTCCTTACATGTATATTTATTACGAAAATAGATTATACGGCATATTTCAAGGGGAAAAAAACAGAGAAAATTAGCGAACGAGTGCACATGAGGTGTTGTCAGGTGATAATTAGCCAATTCCAGGTGTATGGCACTATCACTTACCTTATTTCTTTCTTGTATATATTATTTGGTATAAGAATACGACATAGGGCTTATTTCAATGGATGAAATCAGTGAAAAATTCCAGGGAAGATTTACTGTAGCATGGCCGGGCAGGCGAGAGGATAGGGTAATGGAGGGGGGGTAGGGAGGGGAGTCAAGAACGGGGAGAAATGGCTAAATTGTCAACAATGGATGGGAGTACAGATGAGATTAGGAGTGCTGACTAGTGTTGGACATTGGCAGTACTGATAGATGATACAAGCCCCCACTTGGAAGCCCGGGTGAATTCAAAATAACACAGAATCACAAAAGCGATGCCCCGCGGTATGATCCCTTGCTCCCAAGCGTCACGAAAGTGACGCCCCGCGGTTAAGGGGTTAAGGAATTGTAGAACGTAGAGGATGGAAGTAATGCGAGTATAACTGGCTGGGGAATGGCTGGGAGAAGGAGGGAGGTGAGAAGACAGGAAGAAATCAGTAGGATAGAAGTTGTGGAAGCAATGAAGAAAGTTAAATCGGGGAAAGCCCCAAGAATTGATGGAGTGTGTGGTGAAATGCTGAAGCATGGGGGAGAGATAGTAGTAGAATGGATGTGGAAGATGTGCAGATTGGCCTGGGAGGAAGGTAGAGTCCCGGAGGATTGGAAGTCAGGTATAATTATTCCCTTGTACAAAGGAGAAGGGGAAAAAGAAGTGTGTGGTAATCATAGGGGCATTTGTCTTCTTAGTATAATAGGAAAAGTGTATGGTAGGATACTTATTGACAGAGTTAGAGAAAGAACAGAGAAATTAGTTGGAGAAGAACAGGGAGGCTTTAGGAAGGGAAGAGGTTGTGTAGATCAGATATTCATTCTTAGATCTTTAGTGGAAAAGTTTCTAGAGAAGGGAAAGAAGGTGTATGCGGCTTTCATGGATTTGGAGAAAGCATATGACAGGGTGGATAGACAAGGATTGTGGAAAGTGTTAAGAATATATGGAGTAGATGGGAAGTTGTTGAATGCTGTGAAGAGTATGTACGATGGTGCGAAGGCTGCAGTGCGTGTGGATGGTGAACTAAGTGAATTTTTCTCTTTGAAAGTTGGTTTGAAACAGGGATGTGTCATGTCTCCATGGTTGTTCAATCTGTACATGGATGGGGTAATAAAAGAGGTACAAGGTAGGGTAGTGGATGTTGGAGTGGCCATGGTGTTTGGAAACTCCCTGTACTGTTGTTTGCAGATGATACTGTGTTGCTGAGTGAAGATGAAGGGGAGCTGCAAGGCTTGGTGGATGAGTTTGGGAGAGTGTGTAAGAAACGGAATCTAAAGGTGAATGTAAGGAAGAGTAAAGTGATGGTCTTTGAGAGAGGTGAAGTCAGTGAATGTACAGCGAGGTTGGATGGTGAGGAATTGGAAAATGTGAGTACGTTTAAGTACTTGGGTAGTGTGATGAGTAAGGATGGAGGTTTGGAGGGTGAAGTGCTTGAAAGGGTACAGCAGGGAAGAAAGGTTGCTGGTTCTTTGAAAGCAGTGATAAAAAACAGGGAAGTGAGCATGGAAGTGAAAAAGTTACTACATGACAGTATTGTGATACCAACTCTAACGTACGGAAGTGAAGCTTGGAAGTTGCTGGAAGGACACAAGTCAAGAGTCAGAGGAGTGGAAATGAGTTATTTAAGAGGAGCCTGTGGAGTCACATGGAGAGACAGGCTGACGAATGAGGATATAAAGGAGCGTTGTGGTGTTGATGTGGATGTGATAGGAAGCGTTATGAGGAACACACTGAGGTGGTTTGGCCATGTGGAGAGGATGGAGGGTGAAAGACTGACGAGGAGAGTGTATATTAGTGAGGTGGATGGGGGAAGAGGGAGGGGGAGGCCGAGGATGAGATGGAGGGATGGGGTGGAGAGGTATATGAGAGAGGGGGGTGTGAGTTGGGAGTAGGGCAATGAGATGGCGGGGGACAGGGCAACTTGGAGGCGATTTGTTTGTGGCCACCCCAAACGGGATTGAGGCGTCTGGCAATAGATAGATAGATAGATATATAGTTTTAACAAATATCGAGTAGTTCATTTGGATTCTGAAGTTAACTTTAGGAAAATGAAATATCTTTGAATTAATAAATGTTTGTTTTTATCCAATATAACTCACATAATTTTAAGAGTATGCTGAGTAATACGTATGGCCAAACCATCCCACCCTACTGTCCGAACCATCACCAGTGGTAGGGATGGTTCGGACGATTTAGTTACTTGTGTTTCGTTAACTATAGCTTAAAGCTGAAAAGAACTAAGAATTTCATATTACCAACCTAAAGAACCAAATGATGTTGCAACATTTTAGCATAAACCAGATTACACTCCTGCTAAAACCAGAATTTTTATAAATATTTTCTTTAAAAACGTCCGAACTATCACCGCCCTCCCCTATTTAGTGGGGGTAGAGTAAAGATTCAAGTAAAACCCCCTGAATGAAGTGTACATATTTTGTATATAGTATTATTTAAAAAGAAAAAAATGGAAAGACACATCATATAGAAGTATACCAATATCATTATCTCTGTATAAAATATGAATAGCTCTTACTATAATCTTAACTTTGAACTATTTTTGCATATATGCATATGCCTGTTGTACATACACATTTTACAGTATATCATACAATATTCTATAATCATTTTAACTATAATACACTTGTTCGATTATGTATACAACTTGTTTAGAATGTATTATGTTTCTAAAATATTATTAGATCATTACAATATAATCATGAATATTATGTCTATACAATATTATAATCAGTATTATGTATTAATAGATTAGAGCATGTCAGTGATGAATGCTGTCGGAGGATCGCCAGCTGGCGTGATCGAGAGATGCCAGGACTCCATATTATAAATACAAATCATGAGAGATAGCATGATGGATAGACAGATAGATAGATAGATAGATAGAGGCACCAGCCAAGGTGTGGGAACAGGTAATGTGTCAGCGAGAGTCGACCAAAGGCAATGTGTTTGCGATTTCAGTGGGAAAGGAAATGAGCCTGCATTTCTGTAAAAAATGCCACAGGTACACTATGTCACTGGAAACGCTACATACACAGACACACGGGTTTCTTGAACATTCGCATGTGTCTTGCACACATGACACTAGCCCTCCTAGGGCAGGATGAGAGAGTTAGAGAGCAGAAGGGGGTTGGCGATCGTAGCGAGAGGTTGTAGAGAGAGGGGTCTAAAGAGACAGGTTTGGGAGGTAACAGCTGAGCTCTGCTTTATACTTCACTTGTGTGTGAGAGACTTTAGTTAACCCTTTCAAGACAAATAAAATTATACTTAATCTCATACTCATCTTTACCTCTCCTGTCATTGCATGACAAAGGGAACTAAGATTATCTACTTACAAGCCTACTCATGTATAACTGCCGCTAGTCCATGAGTCAAATATATGCATAACTGATCTACAAAACACACTACAAGAAGTTACGAAGTTCCTACAAGATATGTATTCAGTAATTCATGATTAAGAATATAAAATGCTTGATAAAGGAAAATTTCCTATTATATATTTCCCTTTTTAGAACAAAACATAAGATAGCATTATCCTTGGATCAAAAAGTAGTAATGACAAGTATTTGACTCAAAATTCATCACTTTTCTTTTTTACAAAATAAATGATTTGGTGCAAAGATATACATTTGGCATCCAGAAATATAGCCAGCCGGAACCTGGCATATGGATTAGACATTTTCCAGCCAACCGCTCCCGAAATAAGCCAAACTGGCATAATTATGCCAGACCTGGCAACCGTAACTGATGGAACTGAACTCGTGACTCACACCATGTTCACTGTTCGTGATTGCTATATAGTGGACGGGTTTCTGACCAAATTAACTGGTAAAAAAGTACTTACATTTTTATATTTTGAGGATTTAAATACATTGTATTTAAATACTCATTAAAGCTTTTAAATACTATATTTAAATACACGAAAATCAATGAACTTATAAATACAGTTCTTAATACATAAATGTATTTTAATACTGCCCAGCTCTGAGTCCTATCCCCCCTGTCACACACACACACACACACACACACACACACACACACACACACACACACACACACACACACACACACACACAGAAGTAAATTCTTGATGATTCTCTGCAATATCGATGGGCAGATGAAGCGGTGACTATATCTGAATCTGCCAGTGGACTTTCCTGACCCCAGTACAACCGTGTGACAGAACTTCCAATAAAATAAAAAGACATCTTAATACTGAATTAATTAATAGGAATTTGTTTTTGGCCGTGTCATTATCAGCGGTCTTTCAATAAAACCCTTTGAATGGAACTGAAGTTAAGACCACGATGTCCTTCACGACACTGAATAAGTTCATTGATGCTTGCATCTGTTTCTTATACGGCAATCATGCAGCTGTGCATAAATTTAATAATAAGGAATGGTGGTGGTGGTGATGGTAATGGTGTAACAGTATAATCAAGAGGGCAAGGGAAGTTGAATCACGTGAAAGCATCGACAAAGCTGCAGTTATTTTCAGCTATGTGAATTACTTCACGTGGGAAAATAATGGCCCCCCTATCAAAACGAATAACTAAAGATTACTTGCTTACTGCCTCGCCCGAAGTCAGATACGCTTCAGGTGGCATTACAGGATTGAAAATCCTCCAGTCTTCCTCTTTGGGATTTTAACCACTTTCTTTTCCCAACTCCAGTGTTCCCAAGCTTTCATTTCTACCACATTTATAAGATGTTGCTAATTCCTGTTTCTCATCCAAATCAGTTCTAGTTCTACTAATCTTTTATCCTTTTTCTTCTACCTTCCTCCTCAATCCATGCTTCAAAATCGCTGTTTCTCTGTGCTCCTCATTCTTGTTTGCAGAGATTTAATTTTGCCACTGTCATCCCTCTGCCCCTTTATCTTCCTCCCGTACTCCCCCACTCTTTCAACTTATTAACTTAAATCTATTCACCCACAAAACCATGCATTATCTTAATAGCCACCTTCTTTTATTTCCCACTATTATTGTCTCACCCCACCTTTCCTCTCCCTCTCGGATATGTTTTTTATCCTTCTATATATTCAAATTTTTTAAAATACTCTGATAACCCCTTCCTTCGTTTTCCCTAGTCTTTCCATTTCTATATCCTTCCATTCCCTCAAACTGTCCTATTTTGGTTGCAAATCCCTCTTCAGATTTATTCATTACTGTCAAACATTTCCCTCTCCCCATTCTTCCATTTACCCAGCTCTACAATTTGTCTCTGATTTCTGATGATCCACAAAGACCAGCCTCACTCTCCACAACTGAATTCCAAGTGCGTGTATTTACACTCCGCCGCCACACCACCACACAGCATCGTGGCTAACCAACTTATGCTGTGACAAGAGTAGCAGCTTACCTTACTCTATATTATTTTTCGTTGCTTGTTAAAATGTGGTGGAATTTCTTTAACCAGGATAAGAGATACGTATGTACCTATAGTGTTGTTAAGCTATTTTATTGCTCAAGTGACTCCGTTACCCAGGTCGCAGTGTGGATCTCTGTCACTAACCTCTTTCCTTTGTGCTGTTGGGTCATCGTTAATCTGGTCTCTTTAAAAGGAGTTCAAATTTAACATGACTGCCGTGACTCTGGACTGCACATAGCCTTTGATGACTACTTTTTCGAGTATTTTTTAGTGTATCTCTCTTCATGTCTGCTGTCGTGTCCTCCTTTCTGTTCATATTATTTTACAGTTATCCAGGTTCTTTTGCCACTGACCTAAATACCTGTGGTGACTGTGAGCATGAGGGAAAGGACACCAATTTTTGTGTTCTGTGACAGCAGGTGAGGAGAGAGAGAGAGAGAGAGAGAGTATGGGGCAGGATACTGTGCTTGCTGTGGTGTTACATATTGCGTTCCGATGCGCTCTCAGTGCAAGTGTGTGTGTGTGTGTGTGTGTGTGTAGATTTATATATAGTAACTGCTCATATGCTGCGACACACGACCAACAACTCACAAAGTAAAATTGCACCATAGGCTAAATAATTAAAGAACCTGACACCACTGGCACTGTTGCGTATTTAAAAATGTACAAAAAGCTGGAATTTAGATATTTTAAACCCATTCCAGTTTCAAAGGAAAACACCAACTCGCACGAACACCATGACTGGATCAAACACTGAAAGGGCAGTGACCCACTTGGGTATTTTGGTATGGCTAAAGACAGACAAATTCATGGAAGAATAGCAGCACTTTGGAGACGTTAAAATATTTTAGAGAATCAGGAAGACTATCTTGGGCCAGTTTACGTTAAAAAAAAAAAAATCTACCCACTTAAAGTAGGAAAAAAAAAAAAAATCTTTTGCATTCTCAACACAGTTTTTCATAATGTGAGTCACTTTATAATTGGGTCTATTAATCTATTATGGTCCAGTGCGGTAGTTTTTGTGTCTGGGTTTTCGAGTAGCATGGTTTTTTCTGAGAGAAATTATAGCTTCCTTGAATACCCGGCTCGTGTGAAATGTATTTATCATTATTTTGTGTCACAGGTAATTTGGCGATAGTAAAAACGATCGTGCGATGTAATGCTCCCATTTCTTTGTCTATGATATGATAGTAAAATGATAGTAAAATCGTGCATGATACGGAAATAGTTCCAAATAATATATTCTGTAGGCACTACATATGCAGGAGGGACCGAGTTCCATCACACGAGTGGTCAACGAAAAAGTCATATTGGATTTTTGCCTTAGTATAGAGTGCCTTTGTAATATGTTACCGTGTGTGTGTGTGTGTGTGTGTGTGTGTGTGTGTGTGTGTGTGTGTGTGTGTGTGTGTGTGTGTGTGAAAGAGACAGAGAAAGGGGGAGCAGAGTATCGTGTTTTGGGTCGCTGTGTATCCTGGGAGGTCAGAAAGTCATGGATTGTGAAGGCTGCAACAGATCAGGCCTGTGCCAGAAATACCTTACTTTCTGTAGTCTGCTGTTGTTGTTTTTTAACAACGCGGTCTGTCTGGCTGAGCGTATTCATCAACCGCAGGCAAGCAACAGCCCCTGCAGGGCCATCCTGTGCAATGAAGCGATATTTCCTTGCGTTTCACAGCGCTTCCCACAACGAGTCGGTGAGAAAAACATGAAGATTTGGTTTTTGGACTGACGCCGCATTTGCGTCTCTCCACGCAGTTAACAGGGGCGCCATAGTGGCCCCACATCATCCGGTTATATGGTTATAAGGTTGCCACCCAACGTTGAAAATGGCTTCCTGGGTTACAGAAAACCAATAGGCATTGAAAATTATTAATGTGCAGGAGTAAAATTTATCTTGCCTATTTTCATAACTTTATCTTAGTTCAGTAAGATTTAAACATGTTGATAATATTGGCAAAACTTGTCCGATCAAGGTTTCACCAAGAGGTTGCATTGGGTTAGCTTTGCTTTGATTTGGATATGTTAAATTTGTTTCAATGTGTTAGGATAAGTTGATTTATTATTTCCATCTTCTTAACTCTTTGACCTTCAGTTTCTCTCCCTCACCTCTTCCCATCCCCTCTTTCTGTCTCATTCCCATTTTCTCTCCTCCCTCACTGTGTCTCGCACAGCCCACAAATAAGGTTCCCCTTAAAATACAGACACGATACGTAGAACCCATCCTAGACAACTTACCAACAAACAAAGCTCCAGGCCCTGATAGAATTCCTCCAATTGTTTTTAAAAAGTGTTCCCCAGAACTTGCCTCTCTTCTAGCTAAATTGTTCATACTATGCATACGTACTTCTACATTCCCTATTTCATGGAAAGAAGCCAATATCCATCCAATTCCAAAGAAAGGAAGTTCCTCTGACCCCTGTGATTATAGACCAATTGCTGTCACAGCTTCTCTTGGTAAAGTACTTGAAATTTTGATTAAATGCACATAGTTAAACATCTTGAATCCAGCAACTTAATTAGCGATAGACAATATGGTTTCGCCACGAAAGATCCACCATTGACATGCTCAGTCTCCTGACTCATACCATCCATCAAGCAATTTACCAACATGGAGAAACTCATGCAGTAGCCCTTGATATTTCTAAAGCTTTCGACAGAGTGTGGCATCATTCCCTGCTGTCCAAATTCCCTTGCTGTAAACGAACGTCCTTTGTTCCTCTGTTGTCCTCATATCTCAGTGACAGAAAAATAGGAGTAAAAGTAAATGATGTATATTCCAATTTCCACTCAATTAACGCCGACGTGCCGCAGGGATCAGTACTTGCGCCAACCCTGTTCCTGGTTCAAAATAATGATCTCTTATCTATCATCCACAATCCCATCCATTCATATGCAGATGACTCAACACTCCATAGTTTATTCACACTCAGACACCCATTTACAAAGTCTGATAACTCTAATTCACAACTCAGTACAGCCATCTCCATAAATCAAGACTTATCTACAGTCAGTGAATCGGGACAAAACAACCTTGCCTCTTTTAATGCTAGTTAAATTAAATATATATACAGTTTTTCAATAGACAGGTATTGCCAGATTCGTATAGTACCTTCAATGCTTTAAATATTCCCATCTCCAAAAGCATTGAAATTCTCGGTGTCTCGCATAACAATGCCCTCAGCTGGACCTCTCATGTCAGATCACTTGTTAAAACCGCCTCAAAGAAACTTGGATTATTGTACAGAGTCAGTAACTTCTTCACTGACAAGCAGATAACTATAATTTATGAGTCATGTGCACTTTCAGTTTGAATACTACTCACCCTTGTGGAATGGATGTGGAGAGATTGCATTAGAACAACTTGACAAAATTCAGAACAAAACTGTTAGAATTATTAATAACCCTGCCATTACTAATAAACTACCTACCCTTCAATAAGAAGGAATGTTGCCTCCTTCGCATTACTTTACAGATATTATTATAGCAAACGCTCAGACGAAGTTGCGTCCATTGTGCCACCTGTCCGTGCCTTCCCTCGTGCTACACGGGCATCTTGTAGTGCTCATGACTGGAATGTCACTCAGCCATATTGCAGAACTTCTGCCTATCAGAATTCTTTCATTCCCCGAACTGCATCTCTCTGGAACTCGCTTCCCCAGAGTTGTTTCCCTCAAAACTTGCTGCAGCTGTTCAAGTCTAACTGTTACAGATACTTTATGAACCGAGGAAACGAGTAATCTGGTGTATGGATTAGTTCTTTTTTTATTTATTTATTTTTCCTTCCTCTGTTCTGTTATTTAAAAAAGAAAAAAGCAGCGCATTAAATAAAATGTTACATGAAGATTTTTTTGCAATTAGAGTCCAGTGTTTGTCATTATTTTGTGTGTACTGGTATTACGATATTCATCAACTTCATTACCCTGACGTGAAAGAATACCAATGGCAGCAGAAAAATGAATGAAAATGAAAAAGAAGAAAGAAAAGGAAAATAATGAACGAGAAACAAAAAATAACGTGAGAACTCATCACACTGAAGGCGTTGAAATTTTATTGTTCCTTTACCGTTTAGTTCCATATTTATTTTCTTGTGATATTTACTTATGACCTTGTGTTGCAGACATTGTGTGCGTGTGTTGCGCATGGCGACCGTGATAAATGACTACTCTGCTGCCAAAGGATGGAGGTCATCTTGTTGCCGTTCTTTTAAAGTTTTTCACATTCATTTAGCAAATTTGTTTCCGTTGTTGGCACACTGAAAGCAGTGATGAGAAATAGGGAGGTGAGTATGGAAGTTAAGAAGTCACTGCATGATGGTATTGTGATCCCTACCCTGACGTATGGAAGCGAGGCGTGGACCTTGCAAGAGGTGAACAAGTCAAGAGTGAGAGCAGTGGAAATGAGTTACTTGAGAGGAACATGTGGAGTGACATGGAGGGACAGGTTGACGAATGAAGAAGTAAAGGAACGTTGTGGGGTAGATGTGGATGTGGTTGAAAAGATTAGGAGAAATACACTGAGGTGGTTTGGACATGTGGAGAGGATGGAGAATGAAAGACTGACTAAGAGGGTGTATGTGGGTGAGGTGGAGGGAGGGAGAGGGAGGGGTAGACCGAGGATGAGGTGGAGGGATGGAGTTGAGAGGTATATGAGGGAGGGGGGGGTGAGTTGGGGGGAGGGGAGTCAAATGGTGGGTGACAGAGTGACTTGGAGGCGTTTTGTCTGCGGCCACCCTTTGCGGGATTAGGGCGTCGGGCTATAGATAGATAGATAGATAGTTTCCGTAAAGCCCATTACCTCCCCTTCCCTTACTTACCTTCTTTCCTCCACTCCTTCTCCTCTCTTCTTCTTTTCCTATTGTTCATCACCTTCCCCTTCCTGTCTTCTTGTCATCGCTTTCTCCTCCTCCACACACAAGCACATGTGTGTGTGTGTGTGTGTGTGTGTGTGTGTGTGTGTGTGTGTGTGTGTGTGTGTGTGTGTGTGTGTGCACTTAACTAAATGAAGAAACAAGAATCCACATAGACCTATAATATGAATTTTGGGAGAATATTAAAAGGAAAATGGGAACTACAATATTTAGCAAGTAATTTAAAGAAGAAGCATGAAAGCTCATCAATAAACAAACAGTAATAAGCTATGCAAATTACAGTTTTCGTAATAAGGTTTCAGGAGCATAAGACGGGGGACTTAACGAAACATAAAAAAAATTACGACAAAACTTTGCGTCGTCATTAAGGGTCCGGTGAGACGTCATTAGCATGCTTAATTAGCCCAGCGTTTACTTATTTCTTTTAACCCTTCCCACCCACCACCCACTCCCATCCCGTCCTCTCCTGGTGCTAGTTCCGTCTTTTTTATGGGTTTGTTTGACTGTTTGTGTGTTTCATTGTTGTTTGAATTGCCGATTGCTCTAGCTTTTTCCTTTTTTATTTCTCCACTTCACTGGGTTCATTATTTCCTCACCTCAACAGCAAATAGGTTGTGTTATACCATGACAACATTACAGCATCACCACAACACCACATACGCCTCCACACCTTATCATGTTATACCACCATACCATCACTACAGCATCATATATACCCCCAACAATGTTGTGTAATACCACCATGTAACCGCCCTGACCACTTCACTCCTTATATATCCCTACATCGCATCATGTTATACCACCACCACACCACATCACATCATCACCACAGCACCATAAATGCTCCCAAACAGTGTCGTGTTATACCACTACCATAGAACACCATCACTAAAAAACCATATATACCCCCACACCGTGTCGTGATATTCCACCATCACACCACACCATCACCGCAACACTACCACCCCTCACCCATTCAGTACCCACACACAAGCCTGGTGCTCAGTGTGCTACATACGATGATAAACTCGATAGACTGACTACGTCCCCAGCATCTCCAGGGCCCTTCTGCTGATCTGTTGTTCACTTTTACTTTGTTTGTAGGAAGTCTATCAAGTGAATATAATGGTCTCGCAGTTGTTAGTCATTGAAATTGAAGGTTTGTGAAGATACTCGTATTTTAGAGTTCCCAAATTCTCGACTTCACCTTTGAAAGGAAATATAAATACATAAAAGTTCAGTATTGATGCATAATATGCAAACTGATTATGTAATAAATAAATGAAAGGCAGACTTCTTAGCACAAGACAGTACCAGTACTGCTTTTGAAGCGATGACATGCAACACAACACTGATCCTAACTACTGAGTTTTATTTCTCTCTCTCTCTCTCTCTCTCTCTCTCTCTCTCTTAAATCCTGCTTTGCCTCCTCTTCAGATACATTATTTACGGTCCTCGAAATCACTCATCGCCCCTTCCTTTGTTTTTCCCCTCAGTTTTACCCTTTCCCGTTCCCTTGGCATAATTACGTATCCTTTTGTCGTGAGAAACGGAGATATTGGAAGGAAGAAGAAGGAGAGGGATGGGAAATGGAAGGGAAAAAAGAAATGGAAAGGAAAGGGAAAAAGGAGAGGAATAAGCAAAGTAAACGTATGGGGAGGAATAATAATGAAGGGAAGGAAAGCGAAAAGAAGGAAAAGGAAAGAAAGGGAAGAAAGGCATTAACCGATGGAAGGGATGAACAAGTAGATGATAGAAAGGTGAAACAGTATGGATAAACATTAAAGAAGAAGAAGAAAAGAGATGGAAGGAAAGAAATTAAGACTGTTATAGGGAGAAACAGGAAGACAAAAATGTGAATTGGCAGGGATTAAAACAAAGAAATGATGATGTGTAATAATGAGAAGGAATGAAAGAAACAATGAAGACAGTAACCGAAACTTATCTGAACATTGTATGGATGGAATATAAAAATAAGAAAAGAAAGAGGAATAAAAAGAAAGTAGTGTGAAGACCAAAAGGCAACAACGAGTGAGATATTTGAATACGCAAAAGGACTGGAGAGAGAGAGAGAGAGAGAGAGAGAGAGAGAGATAGGGTTGGTTGTTGAAACAGGGTATCGTGTTGATTGTGTGTGTTTGTGTGTGTGTGTGTGTGTGTGTGTGTGTGTGTGTGTGTGTGTGTGTGTGTGTGTGTGTGTGTGTGGAAACAAAGGGTGAGAGGCAGACGGAGAAGAAGACTAGAAGACAGAAATACCGCTTGTCACAGGGAAGGTAAACCGCGATGCAAGGTACAAAAGTTGAATGCAGAAACGTGAGATGAGAGAGAGAGGGAGATGCAAAGACAGAGGGACAGAGATAGAGAGGGAGTTTTTGAAGGGAGAGACGAGGAGCAGAGTATTGTGTGTATTGTGCGTGTTGTGATGTTATACTGTGTATTGCATCCTATGTCAGCGCTTGTGTGTGTGTGTGTGTGTGTGTGTGTGTGTGTGTGTGTGTGTGTGTGTGTGTGTGTGTGTATGTGTGATTAATTCAGCCAGATTTATCAGTTATGCCGCCTGAGAATCCCCGTCAGAGCTTGATAAATGGTGCGGTAGCCGAGGGAGAGAGAGAGAGACAGAGAGAGAGAGAGAGGAGGGAGGGGATAACCTAGATGACTTGTGTGGAAATGACAATAAAAGTAAAATATCGTATACCGTAAAAGTCCAGTCATCCATGTAGGTTTGTTTCTGAGATCATGGAATGTGAGGAGTGAGAGCAGTGGAAATGAAAGAAAAGCAATCGGGAGCTGAATGCTGATCTCCCGCCAGAATATGCTGTTGGCCAAGTAGAAGATTTTGGCCCAATCTTGATACCCTGAAGGTTTCATGTTGATAGCTCATGCCGTCCATGAGATATGATGGTGCTAAAGGTGGGCGATAAAAACTAGTTGGCCTTTGGCAGCCATTTTGGTGACCTTGACCCTGACCCCGAGTGCCCATTTTCGAACTCGTCCAAGATTTTGGCCATATCTTGATACCCTGAAGGTTTCATGTTGATAGATCAAGCCGTTCATGAGATATAATGGTGCTAAATGCGGACGGTAAAAAAATAGTTGACCTTTGGCAGCCATTTTCATGACCTTGACATTGACCTCGAATTCCCATTTTCGAAATCGGTCAAGATTTTTGCCGTATCTTGATACCCTGGAGGTTTCATTCTGATAGCTCAAGCCGTTCATGAGATATAATGGGAACACACACACACACACACACACACACACACACACACACACACACACACACACACACACACACACACACACACACACACACACACACCGCTCGCTGGTGCAGTGGTAACGTTCCCGCTTGCCAACTGGTGGACGGGAGTTCGCGCCTCGCTCAGGTTGCGAAAAGTTTCACTGACGAAGTGGGTGGTTACTGTCCCCCTAGAGCAAGGGGACGGGTGTGTGCGTGTGTGAAGGTCACAGCCTTGCCCTTAGATCGGACTATATGAGCTCTCAGCTCCCTTCCGGGAGGGTAAAAGCTGATGATCACGACCATCAAGTGATCCTGACCGACCCGGTGAATTACACACACACACACACACACAGAGGCGGGCAAAAATATTATCGCTCCGCCTTGTAAAGGTGGGGGATAAGAATGTTAAGTAATGGTGTGAGATGTGTAGATAAGAATGATGGAGATAAGTGAAGAATGTGGAACGAGGAAGTGTGTTGATGGTTTGAGTGTATAAAGTGGAGATCAGTATGAGAGTGAGAATGGTATATGAAGTGGGTTTAAGGGCTGGTTGAGGCGTGCACGACCGAGAAGACTAGTAAATAAGACACGTGAATAACTGATAAAATAAGTGATGTGCTTTGATGGTATGATTATATTCGTGTACTCGTAAGATGGATATGAATATGGTTTAGAAAATGTTATATGTTGTGTGGGCAATCAAGAAGATGGATAGGTATGGCAAGCGAATGACTGATAAAGCGAGATATATCCTCATCCCTCACCACCACCTGCTCTAGGTTATAGGTAATAAGATTAATTCAATTGTCCGTGCGATTTCAAGAAATTTTCTGAAGTTTTCCCTTATTGCATTCTTAAAGCCATTCAAAATTGTTGTGCCTCTGTATGTGTGTGTGTGTGTGTGTGTGTGTGTGTGTGTGTGTGTGTGTGTGTGTGTGTGTGTGTGTGTGTGTGTGTGTGGTTTGTTTGATTGCTTGTTTGACGGCAGGCATGTTTTGGAGGTGTGAGTGATGAGAAAAGTAAATGACGGCCAGAACTACAATGACGTGGGAGAAAAAATAAAAAATGGTAATAAGAGAACAAAGAGAGACCACTGAAAGACAGTGAAACGAGAACTGATGACAGGAACGGGAATATTACAACGGAAACAATATCCGGACAACGGAAGAGAAAGAAACAAAGAAACGAGAAATGTGTGTGAGAAAGACTGTTGTTAGTTATTGTAATACTTTACAGGAAACGGTATGAGAACACAGAGACAAGAGAGGGATTGGAAAGAGAGAAGTAATATTGAAAAATGCACGTAATAATTCTGATGATAAGAATGACGACATTGATTTAAAAAAAAAAAAATGCGAGAAAAAAGTAATGAAATTTGAAGTATAAGAAAGTAAGAGAAAATATTTGAAGTCAGATGTGTGGAAAAAAGAAGAAAATGGGGAATGTGTACAGTAAAGGATGAAAAGGTATATATGGCATTTACAGCAGAGGTAAATTTAAACAACAGTAAAATAGCAGTTGTTGGCAGTTAACTTTTTTCTCGCAAATTGAAGCTGATGGGCTTTTACGACTTAAGATTGTACCTAACTAGAATTTAATTAGAATAAAAATGGAATAAGTCTGAATTAATTGTGTGTGTGTGTGTGTGTGAGAGAGAGAGAGAGAGAGAGAGAGAGAGAGAGAGAGAGAGAGAGAGAGAGAGAGAGAGAGAGAGTCCTAAAATAACTTTCCTGTAAGGTTGTGTATGCCAGTACTGTTATCTCTAATCTGTCGCCATGTCTTTGTTCCCTACAGGCACGCATAACCAAATTATTCGCCAACTTCCTTTCCTTTGATGCCTTACTGTTTCCTTCAGTTTCAATTACTGGGGTCTTGTCAGGATTCGGGGAAAGACAGAGAGAGAGAGAGAGAGAGAGAGACAGAGACAGAGAGAGAGAGAGAGACAGAGAGAGAGAGAGAGAGAGAGAGAGAGAGAGAGAGAGAGAGAGAGAGAGACAGACAGACAGACAGACAGACAGACAGAGACAGAGGTAACAGATGTCCCTTAAATATCTTTCTTTTCGTCTTCCTATAAGGCTGTGTAAGTCATTATTGTTTTATCTTATCTATCGTGTTGTCTCTGTTCCCTATAAGTACAGAGAGAGAGAGAGAGAGAGAGAGAGAGAGAGAGAGAGAGAGAGAGAGAGAGAGAGAGAGAGAGAGAGAGATAACACATCTCTTAAATATCTTTCTTTACGTCTTCCTATGAGGCTGTGTAAGTCATTATTGTCATATCTTATCTATCGTGTTGTCTCTGCTCCCTACAAGTGCGCATGAAAATCAAATTATTGGCCAACCTCTGTCCTTTGGTGTGTTGCTTCGATCCTCATTATTTCCCTCAGCTTTACGTTATTACTGGGTCTTGCCAGAGACCCAGAGAGAGAGAGAGAGAGAGAGAGTTTTTTATTTTTATCATCTCTCTTTGTTCTGGCACTTTCAAATCATCCCGTCAACTTGTGTTAATTAAGAAGTTTATGAATTCTGCGCCATAGCCGCGGGTAAATGAGGCTTGGTTCAGGAACAGACGGTGTGGCGGGAAAATTCTCAATTAAATATCAGGTTCGGGTCCAGGGAGTAAGACCTTGAGCGGAATAAGTTTATCACTTTTTACCTCACGCGTTTGTTGCATCTTGTCTCCTGCTTTATCTTCTTTCCCAGTTTATGTCCATCCCTTCTTTTCCCTCACCTTCTTGACATTCATCCTTTTTTACTCTTTCACTTTCTTCCCCTCGGAAACTTTTTGCCTGTCATACCAGTACTTTCCAATCCAATCAACCTGCCCTGTCCCTTCCATGTCCTTCCTGAAACACACAAACACACACACACACACACACACACACACACACACACACACACACACACACACACACACGCACACATCTTGATGGTCGTGGTTAAAGATCAATGTTACAATGCATGTAGAAGTTCAACCTAACCCTGCATCCTGTAAGTTTATCCTGATGTGGTGAAATCCCGTAACTTGTGCCACAAAGCGACCATCAACGCCTCCACGAATTTTGGTGAAATTCGGAGTGAAAGTATTCGTTCTGGCACGGCTGGAGCTATCCTCAGGAGGCCGGAACTATTCTCACGGCAGTCGTGAGATTAATTCCTGCCTTGATATATCGAAGAATTTTTATTCTATTTTAGTGATATTTACCTCCGCCGACGAAGTTGGAGGAGGTTATTTATACACCTATGTTTGTCTGTTTGTTTGTTTGTGCACACGATATCTCCAAAAGTCGTCTGTAAATTTCAATGAATTCTTGTGGAAGAGTGGGTCTTGGGCCAATAATAAATTTATTACATTGGTGGGAGCATCCGGATCGGGATCCGGATCCTATGTATCCCGCACAATATAAGTTCTCAGTGAATTTCAGTGAAATTTTTGGAAAGAAGGGCCATAAAGAACTGATTAAATTTGGGGAAGGATCCGGATCCGAATGTGGCACTGGCGAAAGTATGTGCTCTCTGAGTGCTTTCTAGGTGGTGGATGTGTTGAAGGGTAGCCCATGAGGAACCGCCAGTGTTTCAGAATCATATCTTAAAGATTAACGTCACATCGCATGATGAAACCACCAAAAATTAATCGACTCATCCTTGGCCATTGACTCGAATATCCACAAAATTTGCATTCAAACTCACCAATAACTTTTTGAAATATCTTGTGGACAAACGACCAAACAACCAAACAGACAGACAGAGAAACAGGGGTGCATACATTACCTCCAACTCTGCTGGAGGAAGTAAAAATATATTTGCTGCTTTAGTTAGATAGCATTCAGGAGAGAGAGAGAGTGGGGGGGGGGCAGGGCTGGGGGTCAGACTTTCCTGGGGAGGTGGGGCATTTCTGCTGAATCTTGACTTGCATGGCAACCGGTTGTTCAAAGGTCTGCTGCATGCTTGCTGTCGGGGTCTGGGTGTATGTATAAACGTCGCTGAGAAGTAGCACAAAACTTCTGATCAACGAAGAGTGCTTGTATTTGCAGTGATATTACATCGTAGGATATGAAATTCGTTCCGCCGAACTTCCGTGAAAACTTGTTTTTGGAGTCGATTTTTCGGCTCTTACAGAAGTGAAAAGTGCTATGGCCAAGGTTTAGAGCTTGAATTTACATAGCATATGCCTCAGACCAGAGCATTCTACACCAACTGGTTACTGAGCTTTAGCCTGTCAAAGATCGTCAAAAACTGCCACTGGCAACCCTTGCAGGAAGAGGAAAAAATTGCACCAACATTAATTTTGATATTATGGAATGAACGATCTTGATTTTACACGCCAGAAAATGTATGTATCATTCTCATGTCAAATGTTTACCACGTAGCCACAGCAAGAAAGTAGCTGGAGGTGGAGGTAATATGAAGGGGTGGAGGGGGAACAGTGAGGGAGGAAGGTGGAGGGAGAATGGTTGGGGGAAAGGGAACAACAGGTTTAGGGTAAAGGTAGGTGGAGAGAGGGCGTTGGGGGAATCACCCCCCACACCATGGGTTGGGGCCCGGACCCTCCCCCCTCCCTACTCAAGACTTAGTTCTCATTGGTTTGCATTGATATACGTCACAATCGGACCAAAGTCTAGTGTCAGCAGTTTTTTTACAAAGGCTACTCTATCGATCCTATTAGGCATCAAGCAAAATTCTGGAAATGGATTGACCGATCCAATTAGTACTTTTGGCATTAAGACATGTTTTTGAAGCCTCGTTGAGTTCATCGTGATCTGCCCCTCAACACCCTCACTGCACCTGGGTAAAACTGTATAACTGATCGTTTTATATGACCGGAACTATTTTTACGTCCAATGTGAGAATACTTCCGACCCAATGTGAATAAAGTCAGCCGTGTCCAAGCTAATACGTTACACCAAGTTTTATCAGATTTGGTTAATAATTGACGTTGCAGGGTAAGGTCATGTTTGATCATGCGTTGTGACACTAATCTTTAATGTATGATTCCGAAACACAGGAGGGATTGTCATGCTCTACACCTCAGCACACCCACCAAATATTGTTGAAATACAAAAAAACTCTTTATTTTATGGCCGGAACTATTCTCACGGCCACTGTGAATATAGTTCTGGCCCCATGAGAACAGATCCAGCCACTCCATAATGAATACTTTTTCCTCGAAAGTTGCCAATTTCGGTAGAATGGTTGATGGAAGCCTCCTGACAATAGTTACGAGATTTGAGAACAGTAATTTAAATGTCGAGGTTGCAAGGAGAGGTCATTTTATCATGCACTGTGACATGAATTTAAGGCGCCCCCTGCTGAAGTGATGCAAGCGACACAAGCAAAAAGAAGAGAAAACAGCATTTGAAAGTTGGCGGGCTGGCTCACTCCCGCTTGCCCTTGCCTCACTTCAGCTCTGAAGCAGAAGTGAAGCAAGGACCAAATCGGTGGCGCTAACCTCATTTCCAACTTTTCTCGGGTTATGATTAATCTACTGATAATACATGACCCCTTGAAGCACATGGTGCTTTTGTACCTTATATTTTAGGTACCTCCATACGATCTCACTCAATATACGAGTTGCCGGAGTTGCATAGATTAAAAAATGGCATCCTTTACCTATTAATAATCCTGTTGTTTTAAACTGTCTGGGTAAGTGGCTGATGAAGACTGAAGGCCTACCCAAGCCATTGTGAGACAATGACCCTGATAATAATATTATTGAATGTAATTGTGCTTCGTCTTATTACCGAACTACTTTGTCACTTAATATGTTCTTGATGTCAATACTTAATAATTTCCCTTCATAATACAGTGAATATTATTTTCTTGTAAATTAAAAAGAAATAGGTAATGTAAAACTCGTAAGGACTTTTCAAAATAATTTTTTTCTTTAATGTAGCCATGTACACACAACTTGCTTTTCACTTAAAAACAAATAATAATGACTTTTCTTTCATAATATTATTCTTATTATTTTTTCTTAACACTAACTTAACACTAAGGCTTTCTCTTGGGTACTTCACTTAACCCGCCCCATCCCGACCACTTTCTCACCACTGGTATCCCCCAATCCTGACCATTTTTGGACCCAAATTTTTTTTGCTAAAACTTTCGCTTTTGGTCAGAAACAATGGTCAGTCACGAAGAAATTGTTCCCCGGGGTCCATAATTGCCCTAAACAGGTATGCCTTGGTCACACCTGGCACCGTGTTCTCTGTAAGTGGTCTGAGCCTCTAACGTTTTCTATGGTATTATAAGTCTGGGAAACCAATGAAAGTAAGTAGATATGTATTTATTACAAACATAAAAACATGTGATAAAAGAGTAAATTGGATTTTATACAAAAATAGAGCTGAAATAAGCATTGTACCTTCGTGCGAAACGAGCAAAATCAGGCAGACTGGTCACGATGAATCGCTAACATTTCAGAATCATGATACATATCATTTTTTCTACTTACATAATACTTCTACAATAACATTATACCATTTTACATTTTACTGAACTGTTTTTACGTATTCACAGGCCTTTCGATAACATTTAGCATAATGTTAGCGCTTATTTACGTAGTGAGTGAACTCGCTGTGACTGTTGTTTCAACTCGTATTGTGTTTTTTCTACTTTCATAATACTTTCCTAATAACATTATACACTTTTCAACTTTAGAGAACTGTTTTGAGATAGTTTCAGGCCTTACGTAAATATTTAGCGTAATAATAGCGCATAATAACACACACGGTGAAGTCGCTATGACTATTATTTCAACTTACAACCTATTTTTGTACTTATATAATAATTCTCCACTAACATTGCACATGTTTACACTTGATATAATTGATATCACATAATTTCAGACCTTACAATTCTACTGAGCATCATATTATCGCGTACTTACACAGTGAGTGTTATCGCGATATCATTTGTTTCATCTTACACTAGTATTCAACTTATAACTTACCTTACTACTAACATTACAACCTTTTCCACTTTATATAATTCCTATCACATACTGACCAGAATGTTCTACTGAGCGTAATATTTTCGCAGATTTACACAGTGGGTGTACTCGTGACATCAATTATTACAACTTACACTATTTTTCAACTTATACGTTTTATTCATGCTAACATTACACCCGTTTCCACTTTATATTCTTGCTATCACATATTTACTGACCAGATTGTTATACTGAGCATCATATTTTCGCAGATTTATACAGTGGGTGTAGTTTTCATATCACTTCGTTCAACTTACACTATTTCTCAACTTATACATTACTTTCCTGCAAACATTACACCCGTTTCAAGGTTATATAAGACTTAGCACATACTGACTGGCCTTACCATTATACTGAGCGTCATATCGCCATCCCACACAGTTTCAGTAGTGTAGGAAGTTATGGTACTCTCTGAAACATGGCTGAAGGCACAACGCAACATTGGTGGTGGTGGGGGAGGTGGAAAGCGGCACCTTTCATCACTCGCACTTCTCTTCCCTCTCCCTTTTCCTTTACCCTTTCCCTTCCCTTTCCTTTACCCTTTCCCTTCCCTTTCCTTCCTTTCCCCACATCCTGGGGCTGTTTGGAGGAAGTTTGGGAATATTGTATGGCGAAAGACGTGCTGGGGAGTGGCTCCACCTCCTCTCCCCTAGGCCTACGAGCACCACGTGCTCGTGCTGCCTCCCTCACACCACTTTCCCTTTCACCCCGCACTCCCGCCACACCACTTTCCTTTTCACCCCTCGCTCCCACCACACCACTTTCCCTTTCACCCCACACTCCCACCACACCACATTCACCTTCCCCAGACAAAACACTAGGCCATACTTTATTTGCCTTCTCGCCCCACCTTCTGATCCTCGGGGTGAGATTTTTTCCTTCCCCAACCACGAGGCAACATCACGTCCTAAGCCGCCGTCATCGTCATCGTCCTCATCCTCGTCCTCATCAGAATCTCTCTCTAGGGGATGGAGAGAGGTCCATGCAGGTGTTTTGGGTGCAGGCTGGCCTTCCCTTGCCTGACGATACATGACATACCGCTTTTTCCGGGGCGAAGGGACCTCCTCATCACTGCTTGTTATTTCCTCCTCAGGCTGCACATAATCTCGATCCACCACATCATCATCAAGTAGAGAATCACTATCTCCAGTGAAGGCATCCAGGGCGGATTGTATTTCGTCGTCTGAGAGACCTATACGCGCCATGTCTGACCTGGGTCACTGCTAACAGGTGAGTGACTGAGACAAGGGCGAGCGCAGGTCACGCGGGGTCTGGGACGCTGCCTGCCTGGCGGCAGGTAGGGGAGGCTTGAGTAGGTGGGCGAATCGAAAATCTCGAGAGAATTTTGAAAATTGTGGAAATGATGAACCTTGCAATTGCAGGACGTTGAAGTACGTCAACGGGATTGGCAGTGACAAAACGTGAGGACGTGGAAGTACGTCGATGGGACGCCACGGGTTAATCAAAGCCATAGAACCCCCTTTGGCACAAGGGGTCAATGCTGAATAATATTTTCTTGTAAAAAAATATTATAAAAACAGTAGGTAATGTAAAACACGCAAGGACTTCTCAAAATAATATTTTTCTTCTATGTAGACACGTACACACAACTTGATAGTAACTAAAAAAATTATGACTTTCCTTTCATAATAATATTACTTTTTGTCTTAACACTAGCTTAACACAACGAACTGTACAGGTCAGAAAACCACACAAGAGAAAGAAAGAAAAAAAAAGGTAAACCAGCTGATACAAGGCGGGAGCTATGACTGACGGCCCTGCTGCGCTCCCACTGGCTGGCTGGCACCATGATGTTAGTGTGCTGATTGGTTGGGCACCTTTCCCGGGATCTTGCCTTACTACAGTTCGGAAAGTAAAGTCGTGCAGCATTTCCTCCAAAAATTCGTGGTTTTGTGTAGGATTATGGACCTTTTGACCACACCACTTCCCTGAATCACTTTGGGAAACTTACTTCACATAGAGCTATTATCGTACTACTCGATGCAAGTGAGAACTAAATTTCGACAGAGGTGTCACTTGCATCAATTCAGCAGGGGGTGCCTCATTTCTAAGATATATTCTGTAACACTGTAGGGTTCCTCATGGGTTATCCCTCAAGATACTGTATTCCCAAAATATCAATGAAATCGGACAAAAATTTGTTGATGGCTCAAGGCAGGAATTAATCTCACCACCGCCGTTAGAATGATTCCGACCCCCTGAGAAAAGTTCCGGCCGTGCCAGAACAAATAGTTGTACTGCAAAACACATTCACCCAGAACTTCACCCCTACCATTGCACATACACACACTTCACCTCACCTTCGTTTATACTGTCACTATCGAATCCACTTGCCTTTGCATCGCACATTCACATCCATGCCTCACCCACGCCTCCTCTCAGCACATTCCCTCACCCACCCCACACCTCCATTCATCACACACCCTCACTACCCCACATAATGGTTTGATAAGGCAGCACCCACACCTCTCACCACATTCCTTCACCCAACCCACACAAACCTACACGTCTAGCACCCCACGCCTGTACCCCAAACCCCTACCACCACTCATAATGTTTTTTCAAGACATCACCCACACTTCCCACCTCTACCTCACCCACACCCACGCCACACCTCTACGCCCCACCCCCACCACCCCACATAATGGATTGGCAAGGCAGCACAAAATAACATGGTGGGGTGATATGTGACAGTAATCGGACGAGGAGAATCAACGAGATATGGTACCGTAATGAAAATAATTGATGCTACGGCTGAATGCAGTAGAACACACACACACACACACACACACACACACACACACACACACACACACACACATGGATGCGTGCAAACATAGATATATGCACACATACATAAGTAGTGTACATACATTTAGTGTGGAAATCATGCCCTCCTCACATCGTTGTAGTAATACAATTTCACCTTTAGGGTCACTTATCAGTTTTACAATGCATTTTTCATCTCGATGTCAAACTTTCTTTTACTGCCTCCCTGCTTCCCTTCGTTGCCAGACCTCTTAAGTTTTTAGTTTTTGTTTTCTTTACATAATGGCCGACGGGGATATTTCTGCTTTTATTTATTCAACTGTCATTTTACAACAAAGTAATTTTATCTTCAGATGATTTACTTTGCGTTCCTGCTTTCAATTTTTTTCTCATTGCATCTTATGTGCAAGTTGCAAACTCTTAACTCTGCAATGCGGTGAATGCACCTGGCTACACCACACTGAAACAGTACAACTAAAAGTGCACTGAGTCACACTGTGTCCCTGTCACCAGTGAATGTGGCACACCACTGTGGCACAGCGGGTCTGTCACGTCACCACTATTGTGGCACATTGAGTCAGTCACGTTACCACCACTGTGGCACAATAGGTCAGTCATGGCACCACCACACCAGTCCACACCGCACACTGTGAATACTGCTCTTTACGAAATAACAGTGCCCCACCAACACTTCATGTCGTCTCATATAGACGCTACATCCTCTCCTATCTTTTCCCTCTCCTTCGAAAATGGCACTGTCCCTTACTCTTAAAATGACCAGCACATGCCTTATTACGGAGCACCGTCCCAAGAGACAATGCCCCTTCCTACTCGTTCAAGGACATTGTTGCCATTGTTGCCAGCGTTTTGTTCCATTCCACAGGACAGCGCCCGTTCGTACTCGTTGAAGGATATTGTTGGCAGTATTTTGTGCCCCCAGCTGTGTCCCACATCAACGCCACACCACTACTGAAGCGCTGCTTCCATGACTCCCACACATCACATTGTGGTCCCCAGGCACCTGAGCAGGACCATCTATGCAACGCAAAAAAACATTGTTGATTACTCACTGGTTGCTGATTTTCTATCAATAATCCTATATTGTTTTCTGAGTTAACTTCTTTATGCTTATTTTAACTCTGTTTTCCAGTCTTGTTTCCAACCCTTCCACAGTGTGTTTCCAGTCTTGGTTCCAACCCTTCCATAATGTGTTTGGTATTCTATTAACATTACTGTTTTCGCTTTTTTTTTCAGTGTCTCTTCTCTTTTTCTCTCCTTACCCTTCTACCTAAAGTTTCCCTTCTTCCTGCAGTCTTTACATGGCGTATTCATTCCGTCCCTACATCAGCACTCTTTTCCTGCCTCATTTTTTTTTTTATCTTCCACTCTCTTCCATCTTAATTCACCACTCTTACCTTCTTCACACACACACACACACACACACACACACACACACACACACACACACACACACACACACACACACTTGTTATTCTCCCTCACATCAGCTCTCCAAACTTAGTATTCTATTTCTTCTTCAACAGTATTTCGCCAACTTACAGTATTTCTCTGCCCCACACACTCTCCCAGACTCACGGTTCTCCTCCAGCTGTTGTAGCCTAATGTCCCTCCCACCTACACTTTCATCTCACTCATTCATTTTTCTCCACCTCCATTAGTTCTGCCCTTCCCCTACCGCCACTGATTCACCTGGAACTACTGAATTCCTTCCCTTCCCTTCATCTCGTGCTTTTACCCTTTTTTTTTTTTTTTTTTACAGGAGAGGCCGTAAGGGGATTAGTTCATGCCATAAATATGTATTCTGTTAGAGTATGATGGAAAATAGAGTGATTTTAGTATGTGAGGTACGACTGTGATAAGAAAGATGGTTACTCAGAGCAGTGTGTGTGTGTGTGTGTGTGTGTGTGTGTGTGTGTGTGTGTGTGTGACAGAGAGAGAGAGAGAGAGAGAGAGAGAGAGAGAGAGAGAGAATGTGAGAGAGGTGGGAGAAATCTGTCGTTTTATAGGACTCCTGAGGCCTAATCGGCTTACAGCTGCATCTCCAGCTGGCCAACTTTCCAGCGCCTCAGAGTGAGCTGGTATTTGTATTAATAAAGGCGTAGACAGGTGCTTGAATTTTGGCTAGGAAGGCCTGGATAGGTGCTGGCTTTTGAAGTTAGGGGGCCTGGATTGGTTTTGTGGAGTTGTCCTCCAGTCAGATACCAGGTTAGCTAGTAATGACGTGGCATGTAAAACCGATAACATTGCCTCTTGTGAGTCTTTCCATCCCACTGGGCAGTGATGATAATGTAACACTGGCACACAAATACCCAGACCTCGTGTGCCTGATCAAAGCTCGTACAGTCGACTTCATGACTTCAAAACCACCCACGTTATATTAATTATGTAGCCAGTTGTACAGAGAGGTATTAAAATATTACATTTGATATTTAGGTGAGTGTGAGATCTGGTGCTTGGAGACAGGGCTCAAATACCCCCATCTCTCTCTCTCTCTCTCTCTCTCTCTCTCTCTCTCTCTCTCAGCTAGTGCCTCATTCATTTAAGCTTTCAATTTTCGAAAAGTTTCTCCTCCATTTATAACTTTCATATTTATGTTCTTCCAATAGCTTCGCAATTTATCCACATTCTTTTTCACCCTCCACTTCTCTTAACCTCTCTCTCATAACCTTCTTTATGTTATCTCTTAACTGTAATATAATATTCTCTATGCAGTGTTTCTCCTCCTTCCCCCTCCTCCTCGTCCTCCTCTTTTCAATATGTTCTTTCCATGATATTCATTACTGTTGCTTCATCCAACAGTTGTCCATTGAATTACTTTCTGTTCATTAATTTTCTCACAAGTATTATCATCTCTACTTGCTCCCATCCCCCTTTTTTCCCTTTTCTCCCTTTTACTTCATTTTCCCCCTTCTACCCCATCTCTCCCTACGAATTTTCAAGCACAGGTCGTTCCTCGCTATTCCTTCCCCTTTTATGTTTCCTCTCCTCCCCTCTCATTTCACTTGTGCTTTATTTTTCTCCATCTCACTTCATTCTTCCATATCAGTCCACCCATTCCTTATCCCACGTCATTCCACCCACCCTCTTACTTTCCCTCTCCATCCCTTTCTCATAGTCTCTCACTTCCTCCCTCTCTCTGTCTCCCTCTCCCTCCCTCTCCACTAGTCTCCTTCTCCTACGCAATCTATGATGTCTCATGTCACAAGTGTCTTTTACTCTTTAAGCTCCCTCTCGTTTCACCCAGTTATTGATTAACCATTGAACGTTTCTTCCAGCGAGCGTGTCTGCCAGCGAACGTGTTTTTTACGGGGGACATTTGTATCGGCAGACGTTTCTGGCAGCCTGGAAAATTAAGTAACATTCTCCTCTGTTCAGAGCGAGGCTTTTGGTTAATGTTTGGAAATTCCTGGGTGGCGTTTTGTTTTCATACAAGTCGTCTGTCCCTGTGTCGGGAGGGGGGGGAGGTGTTGCAATTCTATATGCCAGTAATGAATATAACATACAGATGTCTACAAAGAGAAAAAAATGGCACTAATCAAGAAAAGAAAGCAAACGCCTCCTGGTGTAAAAAAAAAGCAGCTGATGCGAACGTAAAACTTAAATCCAGTAACTCTTTAACTTGCCCTGACCAACTTAGTTTTTTTTTTTTTTTTTTTTTACGACAGTAAAGCTTTACGTAGCTGAATGTAAGCCGTTCATTTCTGAATAACAGAAGGACAAAATGGAATCCACCAAATATAATGACATGAACAATGTAATACATCACCAACTAAGGATCATTACTGGCAAGGAAAACTGAGAAATATGGAACAAATTAGTCGAGAGAGAGAGAGAGAGAGAGAGAGAGAGAGAGAGAGAGAGAGAGAGAGAGAGAGAGAGAGAGAGAGAGAGAGAATCATTTATGTGTGATTAGGGATTAAAGTGCATTTCGTTGTGTTTATGGGAGTGTGTGTGTCTTTTTGTTAATTGTTTGTTCCTATGTATATTCATGTGTAAGTCTTGAATATGTATCCATACAATTTTGTGCATGTGGCTATTTGTGTGTTTATGGTTTTGAGTGTGTACGTACTTTGTTACGTATACAGGATGTGGTTATGTGTGCATGGTAGTGTGTGTACGTGTTACATAATGAAAATGACCTGCTGGCTATCGTCGCAGGTAAAAATACCCGCCTCGTTTCTTTATTCATCCCAACTCCTCATCATTCTCCACTGCTCTCCCTTCCCCCGTATATTTTCAAAACCTGATCAAGGCCAAACATAAGGTAAAGGTAAACATTACATACAGTTATATCTGTCAACATTCGATTATTCACACTCAAGCAGTTACTTTAAATACCGATTTACCTTCACTTGCAGGCTATACTCAAGCATGTACATACAAACACACGCATATTAACACATACACAAGCATTACCAAGTATATGTACAGCCATATAGACATAAAACGTAATTAAGCATACCCATAAACATATTCCTCCACCACACACACACACACACACACACACACACACACACACACACACACACACACACACACACACACACACACACACACACACACACACACACACACACACACACACAAACACACACACACAGGTACTTAAAGCTGGAGCTCAGCTAACCCTGAGAAAGCTAAATTGTTAATCTCCTTCAAAACAAGATAAACGAGTCGCTTTTGTGATATATTAGCCTGAAACGTTAACTGCTCTCTCTCTCTCTCTCTCTCTCTCTCTCTCTCTCTCTCTCTCTCTCTCTCCGATACATTCCATCTGTCTCATTTCTTTCCGTTATTCCCATATTTTCACCTCTTTTCCACCCCTACCCTATCCCTCTCGCCTCTAATTATTCTCATTTTTCTCTTTCATCCTTTCCCTCTGCATACCGTCTCTCTCCGTATTCTTTACTCTTACTCTTCACCTGATCTAAAACTCTTTCTTCCCTTCTGCTTCCTTCTGTCCTTGTTTCCACGTTTTTCCTTGCCTTTCCCCATTTCTGTCCTTTGATACTCCTTTACAGCAATTAGTTTTACCGCAGCAGATAACATCGATACTGGACAATAAAACTTTTATCTACTTCGTACACACTCAGAATTTTCTTCTCCGTCTCCAATTTCCAGTTTGTTCCCTCCTCCCTCCCATTTTCTTACCTACATCCTCCCAAATTCCCTCCTTCTTCCACCTTTCTCCCAGTCCTCCTCCTCTACGTCCACCACCCATTCCTTCCCGCCTTCCAAGTTTTCTTTTCCCCTTCCACACCAGTTGTCTGAACCTGTCATTGTTTTTTGTTGTAACCTCCTCGTCACAACCTGACCAATCTGTCTGTCTGTCTGTCTGTCTGTCTCCTATAAATTCATTTTGTATTTGTTAGTTTTCAACTACGCTTTGCAAACAAATAATATGTTTGAGTTTACGTTTAGTTTTCTTTCAACACCACTCTTTTTTCTCACATTTTTTTCCCCAGGGAGCCTTCGATTTCTCTCTCTCTCTCTCTCTCTCTCTCTCTCTCTCTCTCTCTCTCTCTCTCTCTCTCTCTCTCTCGTGAGAGGAAGCGAGAGAGTGAGGAAAGAAAATTTAGGAGAGGGAGTAAGACGATAGGTAGGAAATGGGGAGAAAGGGGGAGGGGAAGGAATGGAGAGAAAGGTGGAAGGAGGGTTAGGGTGGATAGGGGTAAAAGAAGAGAGACGACTCAAGAGGGAAGAAAGTATGAAGTAAGGAAATAAAAAAGGAAATTAAGGAAATGGGTGAGAGGTTGGGAAGGGATGGTGGATGGTAAGTGAAGATGAAAGGTGGGAAGGAGGAGGGAAAACAGGAGAGGAGAGAGAAAGGAAAATGAAGACGATGACGGGAAGGGGAAAGGAGACAATAATGTAAAGAAAGCCATGATGTACGAACGAAGTAACGAGAGAGAAAGATCCAGGATGAAAGCAAGTGAAAGGAAAAGTGAAAATGAGAGGAGAAAAAACAAGAAAAAGGAATTATAGGAAGAGGTGGAAGAGAGAAGAGTGAAAAGACAAAAAATAGAAGAAAATAAACAAACCTAAAATAAAAAACAAAGCTACTGAAAGAAAAAATATGCATAGTAAATAAAAATCCTAAAACCCTGGTACACAGCCACGAGGGAAAAACAACAAAGACAGAGGAGTAAAGAACACACAAATAGGATTTAAGAAATAAAATAGATATGTAATTCTTGTCAATGTTTGGGGTAATGAAAAAATGTAGCAGAGTAGCAATGTTGAGGCAACTGCAGAGAGAGAGAGAGACAGACAGACAGACAGACAGACAGAAAAACAGACAGACAGACAGAAAAACAGACAGACAGAGAATAAATCTGGTAGCCTGAGAAGTCAGACATAATGTGCACTGGGAATATGAATAGTGGTGTTGGCTGGAGTCATACGGCAAGATTTATGTGAAGAAAGAGAGAGGAAATGACTGCATCCCTCACACCACCTCACTTCCTGCCTGTTAAATATCACTGCCATCCCTCACACCATCTCACTTCCTGCCTTTTAAATATCACTGCCATCCCTCACACCACCTCACTTCCTGCCTGTTAAATATCACTGCTATCCCTCACACCACCTCACTTCCTGCCTGTTAAATATCACTGCCATCCCTCACACCACCTCACTTCCTGCCTGTTAAATATCACTGCCATCCTTCACACCACCTCACTTCCTGCCTGTTAAATATCACTGCCATTCCTCACTCCACCTCACTTCCTTCCTGTTAAATATCACTGCCATCCCTCACACCACCTCACTTCCTTCCTGTTAAATATCACTGCCATCCCTCACACCAGCTAACTTCCTGCCTGTTGTATATTGCACTGCTGTCACGAATTCGCGCTTATAAATTCGTGACATTTTTCATCAGTAGGAAAACCACGAATTCTGGTGGAGTTCCCACTGCTTATCGCTCAGTTCAACCGTCCTCGCGTTCACTCGGTTGGGGCGGTTTTCAGAACATTTTTTCACTGTTTCATAAGTGATCATCCTTGTGCGCGACATTAGCGCCTTCGCTGAGTGATTTATTATGAGCGTATATCGCTCACTTTCTTTCTGTTGACAGTTGAAGCAAACACGGCCGGCCCTCGCCCTCTTTCATAATTCGAAGTTAGTCAGGCTTTGATCGTCGCGAGAGCAGGTTTGCTGTGCCCTGCGTGGAGCAGCGCCGCCGTTGTACAGCGAGTTCCTGGTATCTCCACCTACACAGTGAATCAGAGAAGAGGTTTACTGTATTGCAGCGTCCGTTCTACACCAGCGCCCAGTTCCTTCCGCTTGCCCCCTCTACTGACCAGTATCTTTTCGTTTTCCTAGTTTTAAGTGTTAGCGTTTGAATGAGCGAGTGAGTGTATTTCCCCAGTTATTTTGAATTCATTTTGAGACTCATGTAACGTAAAATTAATTCATTGTAATTAATAAATTTACAGTTCTTTTTTCTTTGAGCTCAATGTAGTTAAACTCGTGTTTTATTTCTCCACATTTAGCCTATTTTAGTTGCCACTCCTAGTTTGCGCAAACGCTTTGTATTATTCATAACTGGTACTTAGGCCAGTCCTTTTGTATTAAGCTTGAATCCGTTGTGCCAGCCAGGAGTTAATGCACCGGCAAGAACCTGTTTATCATTAATAGCATTAGTTATTGATTGTCAGGGGTGGAGTCACCTTCTCTAGAGGCTAACAGTACTAACAAACAGCATGCGTGAGTAATTAGTCTCTGCTGTGTACTGTTGAGAAAGTTTATAAATTCTCATCCTTAGAGAATCGGCGAAGTAAACCGGCATAAAGTAAAACTTGCTGCTTGATTTCACAAGTCAATTCTTTGTCTCTATCTTCAAGCAACTTTTAAAGTAATTCATAAAATTCTTAAATTCACATCCCCCCGTGACATCTGGCAACCTCGCCAGAATATTAACTCCTAGCTCTAAAAGTTATTAATGAGATAATACTCACCCACTCATAGTTAGGTATTTATCATTAAAGTCTATAGGCACTATCTTACTGGTGATTATTGATTCATTTCTATTAATTTTATGTAATAGTTTTCACAGTATTTTTTTTTTATTTTCTTTCTTTACAAGCTTAATGAAAATAGAAAAGAAAAAAAGAAATGTTTCCAATGCACAGATGAGCGCTCATTTGTGATGCATGAACTGTTGCTGACGTGTTTTGATAAATTCTCTCTCTCTCTCTCTCTCTCTCTCTCTCTCTCTCTCTCTCACACACACACACACACACACACACGCACTTAATCTGTCCTCATCTGCCACATTATCCAGGTCAAATTATTGTTGCCAAGAATATTTTCCTTTATTTCACTTCCTTCTGCATTCGTCATCTGCCATTTGGGTGGTTGTGAGGATGGCGTATAGACAGAGTGCTGAGTTAAGCAGTTAACACCTTTAAGTCTTTGGAATTCACTTCCTTCTGCATTCGTCATCTGCCATTTGGGTGGTTGTGAGGATGGCGTATAGATAGAGTGCTGAGTTAAGCAGTTAACACCTTTAAGTCTTTGGAATGCTTTCCGTTTGGGTCTAGCTATCTCTGAACGATTTTATTTACCTGTTCGAAGTGGAAAGGTTAGATTAATCCCTTGTCATCCCTTTCATTATTATGCAACTCTTCTAGGTTGAATGAAATCTAGTGGTAAAAACAATAAGAAAAATGTAAGTACGTTCTTAAACTGAAGATAGGCCTGGGTGAGAATTTTTACAAAAGTCTGTTTTAGAGTGGGTACCCAGACTGGCTGAAGTGACAACAACATATTGGAGAAAGGAATACCCTCAGTCATTTTACCAAGTTTAGCAAATTCCGTCATTTTATGTTGTGTTGAAAATAAAGCGTGAATCTCCCACCGTCCTTTTGCTTTGTAACTACGATGAAGACAAATGAAAATCCTACAATTATTTCATGTTAATAGTCTTACCTTTTGACAACAATTTTATTATTGAAATGTTCTAAAATTAAGTAATAATAAAAAAAAAACTGCAGTCATGAATTAAATTTTTCTGCGCGCTGCAGTGTCATTCATCATCGACAAAATTGCTGCCTTCAGTTACACTCTTACAAGTAATTGAAAAAAAATATCCTGCCATTCTCACTGATGGAAAAGAAAGATGAAGATGAGGGAAAAAGGGAAATATGAGAGAAGAAAGATGAGAATATCATTGTGTTTGTTCAGCGCTCTCCTCCTCATAAACACAAATGAACGTAAGAAAGACCAGCTCTTCAAATATGGATGGTAATTCTTTCCGCATAATGGTCATGTCAAAGAATGTAACTGAATCTACAATTTCTTCGAGCACAGAACACGTGAAGACAGCAGAAAGTGTTCCTTCACCTCCCAACCGTCTGACCTATCCCTACGAAACCTTCCAAACAAAACCCGAAGGAGAAATGAGATGGCAAACTACGGAATACTCCCACATCTCCTGGAAAATAGGCATGATAATTATATGCGAAAAGAAGAATGAGAAGCAGATTCTAGAGAGCTACTGTGGATCTTGCATAAACTATAAAACTAGTGTACATTTCATCGGCACTTAATTCGTCGTCGCGACGAGTCCACCACGATCTGAAAGAGCAGAGAATATATATATATATATATATATATATATATATATATATATATATATATATATATATATACATTGTTACATAGCCTATGATTTCATCATCCTTTGTGTAATTCTAACGTACAGTATGCTGCATGTTTGATCACGAGCGTGTTCTACCTCACTCCCCCCCTCCTCCCTTATAGTAGAGTAAGTCGTTCTTTCTGTTGTTCAGAGCAGGATTGTCAACTCTTTGTCCCCATGGCTTCATTTGCGCGTCCTTCTTATAAGTTGTATCAAGCTCTGCCGGCCCCTATATAATGAGCTCAGTCTCTGCATTATTGCCACTTAGATCTACTCCTTATTTTGTTCACATCTCTGTCCTCCCCTGTACAGTTGTTATTATTGTGAGTGCTCAGGAAGTCTCCAACCATCTAGCAGCTGTGTAATTTGAGTATAACTGTTACTGCATTTTTTCTTGTACTGTGTAGCGTAAGGTGTTAATTCTTAGGCCTAGTAAGGTTTTTATGATTCATGTGTTTTGGGTGTCAGCCCTTATTAATACTATTTTGTATCTGTAATAATATATCTTGCATTCACTGAGTATTATTTGGTATTGTCATTTTATCAGGGCTGACTTAGATAAATTTACTCTTGCTAATTTCGTGTTAATAGAGGCTATTGCAGATAACCATATATTTAACCTGTTTTTTGCCATTACAGGGAGGGACTGTAAGAAAATGTTCTGGAGAGAAGTGAAAAGAGTAAGACAGGGTGGAAGTGAAGTTAGCAGGGGAGTGAAAGATAAAAATGGTAGATTACTAGTGGAGAAGGGAGAAAAAGTGAGCAGATGGAGAGAACACTTTAAGGAATTGTTGAACGTGGAGGATGGAAGTAATGCGAGTATAAGTGGCTGGGGAATGGCTGGGAGAAGGAGGGAGGTGAGAAGACAGGAAGAAATCAGTAGGATGGAAGTTGTGGAAGCAATGAAGAAAGTTAAATCGGGGAAAGCCCCAGGAATTGATGGAGTGTGTGGTGAAATGCTGAAGCATGGGGGAGAGATAGTAGTAGAATGGATGTGGAAGATGTGCAGATTGGCCTGGGAGGAAGGTAGAGTCCCGGAGGATTGGAAGTCAGGTATAATTATTCCCTTGTACAAAGGAAAAAGGGAAAAAGAAGTGTGTGGTAATCATAGGGGCATTTGTCTTCTTAGTATAATAGGAAAAGTGTATGGTAGGTTACTTATAGACAGAGTTAGAGAAAGAACAGAGAAATTAGTTGGAGAAGAACAGGGAGGCTTTAGGAAGGGAAGAGGTTGTGTAGATCAGATATTCATTCTTAGATCTTTAGTGGAAAAGTTTCTAGAGAAGGGAAAGAAGTTGTATGCGGCTTTCATGGATTTGGAGAAAGCATATGACAGGGTGGATAGACAAGGATTGTGGAAAGTGTTAAGAATATATGGAGTAGATGGGAAGTTGTTGAATGCTGTGAAGAGTATGTACGATGGTGCGAAGGCTGCAGTGCGTGTGGATGGTGAACTAAGTGAATTTTTCTCTGTGAAAGTTGGTTTGAAACAGGGATGTGTCATGTCTCCATGGTTGTTCAATCTGTACATGGATGGGGTAATAAAAGAGGTACAAGGTAGGGTAGTGGATGTTGGAGTGGCCCTGGTGAGAGAGGATAGTGTTTGGAAACTCCCTGTACTGTTGTTTGCAGATGATACTGTGTTGTTGAGTGAAGATGAAGGGGAGCTGCAAGGCTTGGTGGATGAGTTTGAGAGAGTGTGTAAGAAACGGAACCTAAAGGTGAATGTAGGGAAGAGTAAAGTGATGGTCTTTGAGAGAGGTGAAGTCAGTGAATGTACAGCGAGGTTGGATGGTGAGGAATTGGAAAATGTGAGTACGTTTAAGTATTTGGGTAGTGTGATGAGTAAGGATGGAGGTTTGGAGGGTGAAGTGCTGGAAAGGGTACAGCAGGGAAGAAAGGTTGCTGGTTCCTTAAAAGCAGTGATAAGAAACAGGGAAGTGAGCATGGAAGTAAAAAAGTTACTACATGACAGTATTGTGATACCAACTCTAACGTACGGAAGTGAAGCTTGGACATTATTGGAAGGACACAAGTCAAGAGTGAGAGCAGTGGAAATGAGTTATTTAAGAGGAGCCTGTGGAGTCACGTGGAGAGACAGGCTGACGAATGAGGATATAAAGGAGCGTTGTGGTGTGGATGTGGATGTGATAGGAAGCGTTGTGAGGAACACACTGAGGTGGTTTGGCCATGTGGAGAGGATGGAGGGTGAAAGATTGACGAAGAGAGTGTATGTGAGTGAGGTGGAGGGTGGAAGAGGGAGGGGGAGACCGAGGATGAGATGGAGGGATGGGGTGGAGAGGTATATGAGAGAGGGGGGTGTGAGTTGGGAGCAGGGCAGTGAAATGGCGGGGGACAGGGCGACTTGGAGGCGATTTGTTTGTGGCCACCCCAAACGGGATTGAGGCGTCTGGCAATAGATAGATAGATAGAGACATTATCCTTAGGAGTCCTGAATGTTTTGTTGTTAGTTTGAGCATTAAACTTTAACTGGTAATTTTACCTCTTTTGTTTTGAACCTGGAACTTTACGGGACAGTAGTGATTTTTAGTATTCTCACTTAAAGTGTACATTATCTTTCTCTGTTCCGTAACATAAATTTGGCGACCTCTTATCAGGATATTCAGGATATTATCATAAGGATATTGCTTGATATTTTGCGACTGTGATTTATTCATGATGTCTACTATTACTACACTTGATGAAGCCAAAGATTTTTTGTCAAATGTGCAAACAGTGTGTGATGTAGAAAACAGAACAAAGAATGAACTTAAGCTTGTTGCTCAACAATTGGGAATTGCAGTTCACTCTCATCATTCTAAAGATCAAATTGTTGGCATGATTAATAAAAGCTTGTTTAATGTAACTCCTCCAAATGAGCAAACGCAGATTGAAATAGCTAAGTTACAGCTAGCTCTGCAGGAGGCTCGTGTTAAGGTAGCTGAGTTTCAGGCTCTTGCTAAGGAGGCTGAGTCTGAGGCTAAGAAGGCGGAGTCTCAGGCTCGTATTCAGGAGGCTGAATTTCAGGCAAATGCTCGTATTCAGGAGGCACAGGCACAGGCTCAGGTACAAATTGAACTAGCTAGGATTCAGGCAGACCATGAGTATCGCATGAAACAAGATGGAACTGGATCATCTAGCTCTGATGATTTTGATGTGGCTAAAAATGTTAAACTTGTCCCTCCTTTTAATGAATCTGATTTAACAAAGTATTTTCAGTTGTTTGAGAGGGTAGCTACAGGTTTTAATTGGCCCAAAAAGTATTGGCCAGTATTCCTTCAAACTGTTCTCACCGGTAAAGCTCAAGTAACTTATGCATCTTTGCCTCAGGATCAATCTGATAATTATGATGTAGTTAAGAGCTTGATTCTTAAGGCCTATGAACTTGTTCCTGAAGCCTATAGAGTAAAATTTAGGACAACTTATAAGCAAGATAAGCAATCCCATGTTGAGTATGCAAAAATCAAAGAAGATCTGTTAGAGCAGTGGTTAAATTCTAAGAATGTGGATTCTGATTTTGACAAATTTAAGCAGATGATTTTGCTGGAGGACTTCAAAAGGTGTATTAATAAAGATGTAAGCCTATATCTTGATGAGAAAAGAATAGATAATTTGTCTGATGCTGCAGTTTTAGCTGATGAATATGTTCTCACTCACAAGAGATATTCTAAAGAAAAAGGGAAAGCTGAGAGTAAGTACGTTGCCTCTACTCAGAGTACAGGTAACAGGAAAGAGAATAAAGATGATGTTTCTCAGGAAGTAAATACCAGCTTCACCTCTAGATTTCAGAAAAGTAAGTGTACTTATTGTAGTAAGCTTGGTCATACTACGGAGAAATGTTTCAGGAGACAGTGTGATGTGAACAAAAAGGAGTCTTTAAATATTCAGTCAATTGGTCTAGTGTCCACCCTTGAGAGTTCCCAGAATTCTTTAACTGAGTTAACTGAACCTGCTTTGAGGGGTAAATTAAATTCTCATGATGGAGCTCCTCTTTTGAGCAGTAACGTGGGTGACACTCTCAAGAGTTCATGTGCTAATTTCCTGTCTGAAGGTTTTGTCAGTCCTCTGGACAGTAATGACAGGAAATCAGTTAAAATATATCGTGATACAGGTGCTTGCCAATCCCTTATGCTGACCAGTGTTCTAGGCTCTAATGTTAATTCCTCTGATGAAACTGTAATCTTACAAGGTGTAGGGAATAATTACTTCTCTGTCCCTCTGTGCAGAGTGAATTTAGAGTCTGGTTTTGTTAATGGTTCCGTTATGGTTGGGTTGGTTGAGACACTCCCAATGTCAGGTGTAACTTTCTTACTTGGAAATGATATTGGTGGAAGTCAAGTGTGTCCAGCTCCTCAGTTGTCTAGTGAGCCAGTGGCTGCGGCCCAGGATTGTGATGTCCCTGATGTGTTCCCTGCATGTGCTGTCACTAGGGCTAAGTCTAAAGTTACTGGTGACTTAGAGGATAATGATGATGATGATGTTATCCTAGCTGACACTTTTCTTGCTAATTTGGACCACTCACCAGATGAGGCAGTACCCTGTAGTGTTGATAATTTGTCTCGTCAAGAGTTGGTTGAGTTGCAGGTTGCTGACCCTGAGTTGAAAGGTCTAGCTAACTCTGCTTGCAGTGAGGAAGAGTCAGCCGGTGCTTCTACTTGTTATTATATAAAGTCAGGAGTACTTATGAGGAAGTGGAGACCCCCAACAGCATCAGCCGACTGTGAATGGGAGGTTGTACATCAAGTTGTCATCCCTCGTGTTTGTAGGCAGGATATCATTAGAGTGGCTCATGATTCCAGTTTGGCAGGACACCTTGGAGTGAGGAAGACTGTGGCACGCATTTTGAAACACTTCTACTGGCCAGGTATCTTCAGGGATGTTTCCTGGTATTGTAAGTCTTGTCACACCTGTCAAGTTGTGGGGAAGTGTAATCAGACCGAAAAGGTTGTACCTCTAGTTCCCATTCCTCCTTTTGAGGCGCCTTTCACCCGTGTGTTGGTGGATATTGTGGGCCCTCTTCCTAAGACTTCTTCAGGATTTTCTTATGTGTTGACCCTGATTGATATGGCTACTCGTTATCCTGAAGCCATTCCACTTAGAAATATCTCAGCAAAGAACGTGGTTAAAGAAATGCTGGGGTTCTTCACAAAGTTTGATCTGCCCAAGGAGGTACAGTCAGACCGGGGAAGTAATTTCATGTCAAATGTTTTCAAGCAGTCTCTGAAAGAGTTGGGCATCACCCAGATCACGTCTTCAGCTTACCATCCCCAGACCCAAGGAGCATTGGAGAGATATCATCAAACACTCAAATCGATGCTCAAGAAATACTGTTTGGAACATCAGAAAGACTGGGATAAAGGTCTTCCATTCGTTGTGTTTGCCGCAAGAGAATCTCCAAATGAATCACTGGGCTTCTCACCTTTTGAACTACTGTTTGGCCATGAAGTAAGAGGACCCCTTAAGCTACTCAAGGAATGCTGGCTGTCGGAGGAAGATGACATCAACCTGCTGGAGTATGTGATGAAGTTCAAAGAACGGCTGTCCACTGCTTTACAGCTGGCGAGAGAGAATTTAGGAGCTGCTCAGGAGAAGATGAAGACTTGGTATGATAAGAAGTCCAGGTTACGCCACTTTCAGCCAGGAGATCAGGTTTTGATTCTGCTACCAGTGCATGGGCAACCTCTTCAAGCCAAGTTTAGTGGTCCTTATTTCGTGGAGAAGAAACTCAGTGACGTCAACTATGTCATCGCCACACCAGATCGTAGAAAGAACAAGCAACTTTGTCACATCAACATGCTAAAGTTATATCACAGGCGGGACGAAAATAACCCAGTCTGCACTGTAGCTGTTCCACCCGAGTCTGCAAGTGAAGTTCTCCCATGCAGCATGAGCCTGAGTGATAGTTTGGGGAAGAATCCTGATATCATGAATGATCTCCAGACTAAGCTTTCTCATCTACCTCCCGAGGAAAGGCAGGAGTTTTCGGCATTACTGCAGGAGTACCCGCAAGTGTTCCATGCTACTCCAGGAAGAACCACTGTGTTGATGCATGATGTCGATGTTGGAGACGCAAAGCCAATTAAATTGCCTCCTTACCGTGTGAACCCAGTGAAAGTTCCTCTCATCCAGAAGGAGCTTGGCTACCTGTTGGACCACAAGATGATTGAGCCCTGTCAGAGCGAGTGGAGTTCTCCTGTCACTCTAGTCCCTAAGCCAGGTGGGTCACAGCGGCTTTGCATCGACTACAGACGTGTTAATCAGATAACCAAAACAGACACTTACCCTCTCCCTCGCGTGGAAGATTGCATAGACAAGATCGGAAAGGCTAGGTACATAAGTAAGTTTGATTTGTTAAAGGGATACTGGCAAGTACCTATGACTGAACGTGCTAGGGAGATCTCATGTTTTGTAACACTAGGAAAGACTTTTGCATGTTCTGTAATGCCATATGGTACGAAGAATGCACCAGCCACGTTTCAGAAGCTCATGAATGTTGTAACAGAGGGTTTGGCAGGGTGTGTTGTTTATATTGATGATGTATTAATCTTCAGTGACAACTGGAAAGATCACCTATGCCATGTCAGTAAATTTCTTGAGCGTTTAGTTCAGGCTAATCTTGTAGCTAATTTATCAAAGTGTGAGTTTGGTCAAGCTAAAGTTCAGTACCTTGGGTACGTAATTGGTGATGGACATGTTGCACCACCAGCAGCTAAGGTTCAGGTTATAAGTGATCTTCCCAGACCTAAAAGTAGGAAAGAGCTACAAAGATTTTTGGGAATGGTAGGTTATTACAGGAGATTTGTTCTTAACTTTTCAATTCTTGTATCACCACTTACAGACCTACTGAAAAAGGGAGTTAAATTTGTCTGGACCGATGACTGTGAATTCTCTTTCAGCAAACTTAAAGCTATCCTATTAAGTCAGCCAGTGCTCGCTACTCCAAATTTTGCTAAGCCTTTTAAGATGGCTGTTGATGCAAGTGATACAGGAGCTGGGGCTGTTTTGCTGCAAGAGGATGATCAGGGTATTGAACACCCTGTATCTTATTACAGTAAGAAGTTCACTCCACCTCAAAAGAACTACTCAACTATTGAGAAAGAGCTTTTGGCCTTGATTTTGGGTTTACAGCATTTTTCATTTTATTTGTGTTCTGGTTTTGACCCCATAGTCATTTATACCGATCATAACCCACTGAAATTCCTTAGTAAGTTTAAAGATAAAAATCAGAGATTGACAAGATGGAGTCTACTTCTTCAGGAGTATTCATTAGACATACAACATGTCAAGGGGAAAGAAAATGTTATTGCAGATTGCTTATCTAGACTTTAGACAGATTGTTTTAGAGTAATAAGAAATTTCCTTTGTAAATTTCTTTTTCTTTGTGGGGAGGTGTTACATAGCCTATGATTTCATCATCCTTTGTGTAATTCTAACGTACAGTATGCTGCATGTTTGATCACAAGCGTGTTCTACCTCACTTCCCCCCTCCTCCCTTATAGTAGAGTAAGTCGTTCTTTCTGTTGTTCAGAGCAGGATTGTCAGCTCTTTGTCCCCATGGCTTCATTTGCGCGTCCTTCTTGCAAGTTGTATCAAGCTCTGCCGGCCCCTATATAATGAGCTCAGTCTCTGCATTATTGCCACTTAGATCTACTCCTTATTTTGTTCACATCTCTGTCCTCCCCTGTACAGTTGTTATTATTGTGAGTGCTCAGGAAGTCTCCAACCATCTAGCAGCTGTGTAATTTGAATATAAGTGTTATTGCATTTTTTCTTGTACTGTGTAGCGTACGGTGTTAATTCTTAGGCCTAGTAAGGTTTTTATGATTCATGTGTTTTGGGTGTCAGCCCTTATTAATACTATTTTGTATCTGTAATAATATATCTTGCATTCACTGAGTATTATCTGGTATTGTCATTTTATCAGGGCTCACTTAGATAAGTTTACTCTTGCTAATTTCGTGTTAATAGAGGCTATTGCAGTTAACCATATATTTAACCTGTTTTTTGCCATTACATTATCCTTATGAGTCCTGAATGTTTTGTTGTTAGTTTGAGCATTAAACTTTAACTTGTAATTTTACCTAACTCTTTTGTTTTGAACCTGGAACTTTACGGGACAGTAGTGATTTTTAGTATTCTCACTTAAAGTGTACATTATCTTTCTCTGTTCCGTAACTATATATATATATATATATATATATATATATATATATATATATATATATATATACTAGCTTCATTGAAAACGCTTATCCCAAGTAATGACCTGGATGACTTTCTTATCCCAACCCCTGCTTACCGTACGTTTATCTAGCATACGGAATCTCACTAACTCATTATAAAAAAAAAAAAATGTCTAAATTAACTGCCATGTAATTTATGCCACCCGCCGAATATTATATTTCACACGAACTATTTTCTACTCCCACCCGAGTTAAATCGACCGGGAAGCTGTGTCCTCTTTGGAATATAAATTCAACTTTCTTAATCCATCCTCATGCCAGTGGTCTCATATTTATTTTCTTTCTTTATTTTTTATATATTTTCCGTTCTTTCTATACAATGAATACTAGAATTCCAATGCATAATTTCGATATTGTGTCACCAGATTAACATAAGACATCAGTGTTTGTGTTGTACTATTGGGCCTGCTGATATAACGCACGACCATGATAATGGTTGTACTCAGTAATAAACTGCAGTTTAAGCCTATAATCATCACCCGTCGCCGCGCTGGAGGGGCTCGGGGACGGGTATTGTTGTCACTCGGTTTTGTCTGTTTGTTTGTGTGTCTTTGTATGTCTCTCTCTCTGTTAACAACTTTACTCGAAAGCTACTGGTGCGATTTTGACTAAAATCACAGGATTGATGGGCTATGACCTTATGATCTGATTAAATTTTGGCCCAAATTGGGCCAAGGCCCAGGCTGTAGGCCCAAAAAAACTAAAAAAATAAAAACTGGGACGGGTAAAAATCGTTTTTTTCGCCATAACTATTTTCAAATTCGTCATGTCGACATGAAACCAAAACCAAAAGGTGCACCTTTCAAATCTGCATCCTATAAGATGCCTCATTACATGAGGGGGGCCACCCCCCAGTTAGCTGTAGGGGAATCAATGTCAGGTGGGTTGGGTCTAAAATATTAAATGGACATAAAATCGTCAATTTTCATCCGATTTGCACCAGATTTGATGTGTGATATCTTTGTCTAGATATCCTGTTGTGTTTATACGTCAGCACTAAATGACTCTCAGGGACAGGCTGGCTGTGCCTTGGCACCGGTTCCTGTTACTAAATATTACTCTTGCATCCATCTGGTAGTAACTCTCTCTCTCTCTCTCTCTCTCTCTCTCTCTCTCTCGTACTTACCCAGGATTTAACTGCAGTTTTGGATTTTTTCTTTTTGCACCGGTCGAGCTTAATAGAAAATGGATCTAAAACCTGCTAGAAACTTTGCTTACAAAACATACAAAACATGAATGGGATGTGGTATTTAGAAACTTAAGAGACTGGTATTAGGTGTAGGAAAATGATTCTGGCCTAAGTATGGACAGAATAAACAAAATAACTTCTAATCATAACAGTAGCAGAGAAAAGTATCAAGAGAGGAATTTCTTAAAAAAAAAAAAAAAAAAGGAAAAGAGAAAAAGACTGCCCACCACAGCGTCATAACACCACGCTAGGCTACTCACATTTCTTATGTGATCAGCTTTGATACTTATATACTTAACTACAGAATTTTTTCACTGATGTTATATTTACCAACATTCTGTGGTTGGGGAGGGTATTCTCGTGCGAGTTGGAAGCTCACAAGCACCTATTCCTTACCGACTTAGTTTTAGATATAGCTGGCTAATATAGTTGTATACGTTATTTATGTAGAGAATTTCGATGTAGGAAAGATTTATGTAACACAGAAGTGTACAGTAAGGTACAATTAACAAAATAAATAGCTTAGGGAAAGGTGTTAGGGAGCTTCATTACCCGACGAGAATACGAACCTGGTACTAATATTATATATATATATATATATATATATATATATATATATATATATATATATATATATATATATATATATATATATATATATTTCTGGTATTCCTGGTTGGTGATTTGTGCTGTTCCGTCAACTGTGCTTCTGGCAAGAGTTCTCAGCGTACTAGATCACAGTGCTATTACAACTGAGACTGCCACGGGGTATTGGGTATAACACGTGCCAAGAGTGTATATCACGATAATACTTGTATCAAGAATATGGGAGTTTCTTGTGGTGGTCAAGTTAGAATCTTCACCATTTTTAACCGTTTGTCTAGAGGTGCTGGAAACATTAACCAGATTATAATAACTTCTGTATCTTTTCAGTTCTACTGAACACAAATGTACAATAGGTTCCAGTCCCTCAGTTCATAAGGTGAGTTGTTTCTCTTCCCTTAAATCTTCACAATATTCATGATTCTTTTTACCTCTTTCTCCTCCAAAGATCAACATAGCCAGTTCCAATCTTCACTCAGGGACCTCCAGTGAAGTGTTCTCAGTGTCAGAGTTCAGTTGGTATCCTTGGTTAACCCAGGAAAACTCTTTACAACTGTTCTGAAGCACCAGGACATGTTTTGCACCACACTATTCCTACCACTTGACTGTTCTGAAAGTCTGTCGATCTATCTGTCTATCTCAATGTAGGGTCTTGTTAGAGGAGACCTGACGAAAAGACTTCTAGGCATTTCTTCCCTATTCAGTAACGACCCCTTCTCCCACTAGCCACCACCATCCATCACATCCTACCCTACCTTGTACTTTGTTTACCTCTTCGTCTTCAATCCACCTCGCGCTCATAACGGTACACTCTTCCCTCATTCTCCCTCCCACTTCTCTCCGTATGGTTTAGCTGTCATGAAATGTTTTGGAGGATGTTTCCCGTTACGTCAACCTCCAAACTACACTGGAGATACATACAGTATAATAAACTTCTCCCCATTATATTACTTGCATCATAGCATGGCTCATTTTTTTTTTTTCCTTTTGTAGCTCATTTCATGCAGCTCATGGCTCAATTTTTTTTTCCTTTTATAGCTCATTTCACGTAGCTCAGTGGCGGAATGTGAGAATACTAAGGCCCTGCATCCGTTCCACAATATTCCGTGGCCATTACCATATTCTAACGCTAATTTGTTGCAACAACTCAGCATTCAACCTGGAATGATGGCAATTTTAGGTCGAGTTAGAGTAAAAATAATATAGTTGCTCTCTTAATTTCAGCGTCTGATTTCTGTGATCATTGATTCTGGCAACATGTAACTTTGCCAGCTTTCTCTGTTGCAGTTAAGTTCTGTCTGTTTACTGCCTCAGATACGATGGTTCTTTTATTAGTTTTCTAGTCACAGACTTTCACATAACTACCCTCTTGTCTTCTGAAACAACCATTTCGACAATCTTTAATCATCCCCCTCCTTTCTTTCTGCCAGACATTCTTTTAACAGATAATAGTTTCTTACCAGTAAAAGAGCTCATAATTTTGATGTGTTAGACCGTCTCCAAAGACTGCTCCTTGCTTCTGAATTTACTTGCGATAAGATTGGTTCCTCATTTTTCCTGTTCTCATATTCGAACTCATTTTACGGCAATGTTGCAGAACTTTCTTTCCCATTATTTTAAGCATACTGTTACATTCATTTTCATATACTCCTTTTAAATCAAGCCTCAGAATTTCCGTTTATTGTTCCAAATGCCTGTGTTTTAGTGGCCAGCAAATCTGAAGACTTTAATCCGTCGCCATCCAACTAACACTAACACCAGGTAAACATATCATCCCATTTCACTTGGTCATTTGGAATTAGGCAAATTACAGTCTTGGATAAACACGGTAAATGCAACGCAGGAAATCCTGGTGAACCACATAATTGTGTTAATGAGGCAAAGCGGTGTTGTGCAGCTGCTTCCCACACCAACACCATGATTTAAAAGACATACGGATAGACAGAGAGAAAGACGGAATGACAGATAGACAAAGATGGAGGTAGACAGACTGATACAGATAGGCATGTAGGCAAAAAGATAGACAGTTATGAACAGACAGACAGATACAGTGATACATAAAATAATGGAAACGGTCCAGATTATCTTTGCCTCGACTCCAGCATGTTTGTACGCAGATGTGATAGCAGCAGTGGCAGGAAAACCTCACCCTGGCAACTCTCATTCATCAGTAACACTACTGTACTAGGTTAAATTTATCAGCAAGTTATACTGTATTTGCAAGCAAGTATCTTTGTACAGCCAAATAAAAAAGAATTACCCGTAGCTATTGGTGAAGCAGAGCATCGGGAAATAAAGTAAAGGAATTTGTTTTCTCTATAATTTGGTTTAACAAATATACCGAAAGCAATACAGAACACAATAAATTCCTAGTTGTCGTCGAATTAAGTACGGAAAAGGCTGCTGCATTTATGATCACAGATGCAAGTTTATACAATTTCGGTTCAACCTAAATTAAAAAAAAAAAAAAAGCACACGGGAAATAAATAAGTAGCGTCAATATAACTACCACAAATACAAAAAGAAAAATGAAGTGAGCTGATGAGAGTAAATGGTCACGAAACTCACATCAGCCACCAGCAACTTTGGTTAAAACAATCCTCAAAAAACTGCTGAAACAGAGTTGGTCAAAAAGCTTGGGCTACAACTTTTACATTTTACCTGGAAATCCATAATATCCGACCCTACCAATAATTAATTAGTGTAGTGGTACTTGACCCAGCCCTACCAATTATTACTCGGTGTAGTGTACTGGTACCCAGCCCCACCAATCATTAGCTCAGAGCTACTTCACCCAGCCCCACCAATTATTACAGGGTGTAGTGTAGCGGTAGTTGACCCAACACTACCAATTATTACAAGGTGTAGTGTGGTGATACTTGACCCAGCCCTGGCAGGTACTGCTGATACCCAAGTTCGTCAGGGCAAACATTACGTTAACATTGCGAACTCTTTTTTTTATGCCTCAGATTTTCACAGTGGTAAGAGAAAACAGGTAACACACACACACACACACACACACACACACACACACACACACACACACACACACACACACACACACACACACACACACACACACACACATTACTACTAAATAGCAAGGTGGACCTAACCACCAAAAATACACCCACAAAGTTACACCCTTCAGCAAGAAACAGCCTCGTTTGAAACACATGAGAACTGCGTTTCATGACTTCCCTTATTGACAGAAACGTTCGGCGACAAAAAACGTGCACATGTGAAATCATTTACTGACAAAAATATTCGGCAGAAGAAAAGCTTGCGAAGAGAAAGGTTCGCTGGTTCGCCGGTAAAACTGCATCTGAGTGGGACATGAAACAGCTTTTGACAGTAAAGGACACTTGTGACATGAGATATGACAGTAAAGGAAAAGGGAGTGAGGGAGCGAGAGGCTGGAAGAGAGAGGGAAGATAAGGGGAGACTGGAGGAGGGAAACAAGACTGCAAGAGAGGGTGAGGAAGAAGAGAGAGATTGTAGGAGATAGGACAAAGAGGCAGATTCACTCTTGTAAAATTATTTGACAAAGAGGCAGTCTCTCTCTCTCTCTACATATCGCACCAACATAGTTTAGCTGCCTGCAAACTCAGTTTCTCCATAAACATGTACTCTGTAAACCTGATATGTTTTGTTTTCAACCGACAGTTCTCTCGCACTTCACTGCCTGTGTGAAAGGACTAGAACCCGCGACCCAGTTGTCATGGCCACCTGCCAGTCACAAAATACCCGCATTAAAAGCGTTGGAATTCACTTTCAGTGTGTCGTGTTTTATTAAAGGCCAAAGTGGAACCCTTTGTCACCACTCCCCCCCCCTCCCTAACTTGTCTGTCTGACTGTGTCTGTCTGTCTGTCTGTCTCCCTCCCTCTCTCTCTCTCTCTCTCTCTCTCTCTCTCTCTCTCTCTCTCTCTCTCTCTCAATACATTACTGTGAAAAGAAAGCAGGATAGATAGGCCTAGACTTTTATACTGGACTTGATTTACACTAAATGGTGGCCACTTATCACATGGATGGACCTGCACCTCATACCTCATACACCCAACGCATTATACATACTCATACTGTTCGAGTTTTCATACTGGCTCAAATTATAATTCACACAACCCTTTCAGCTCAAACCACACTTCACACTACCATTTCCTAACATTTCATACATCACACTTTACACACCTTCATCTCCTACGTCCTTCAGTAGCTTCCCTCCCACAACCCCGTCTTTTCTCAAACCAATTTACATTTTATCTCACATTCACTTTTCTCTACACGCAGCACCAGTACCATCTCACACATACCTCATCACCAACTCCCCCTCACATTTCACACCTCTAAAAAGCCTCTATCCACCTTTCACACTACCACAGCAGCTCTCTTTCGACGCGCGCACGCACGCGCACACACACACACACACACACACACACACACACACACACACACACACACACACACACACACACACATACACACACACACGCAGAATCCTGTATCCTATACTGCATTACAACTTGCTTCTTAGAAAATATCATCCTTTTTACCTCCCCATCCTTCATTTTTCTACACACATTTCTCTTCACAAACTCTGCCGTATAATCCCTCACTGTTTACATCTACCTTGTCATCCCTCCTCAAACGAGTTAAATCACATCTCCTCCACCTGGCACTTTCCTCACGCTGTACATCACACCGCATTACTACTTAAATCACCCAATTTCATATTTCCATTCAGTCCTTTTCATCTTCCCTTTCTTGCCCTCCCCTTTCCCTTCCCTCTCTTCCTCACCTCTACTTCCCCCCCCTATCTCTCTCTCTCTCTCTCTCTCTCTGTCTCTCTCTCTCTCTCTCTCTCTCTTTACTGGCATGCTGGCAGCTGTGAATGGACTTGAGCAAATGGTAATTGCTTTTAAATAAATAAAAAATCTTTTCTAAATTTTAGAAATTATGTTTTCCAAAACTAACGACGAAAAATTATGAGACCCACCAAGTGTTACTTACATACAAGCTTAGTGGAGTTAATGAAAAAAAAACGACAAAGATAAATAGTGTAAGATGAAAATTATGGTGTGAGGAAGTTTCTCTCTCTCTCTCTCTCTCTCTCTCTCTCTTCTTTTTTTGATTAAAGGAGGAGACGAAAGAAGAGTGGAAGGGGAAGGTACAGCTTAAAAATACCGAGACTAGTGAGAAACTGTTAATGAATGAAGAGGGACAAGGAAGAGACCAGAGAGAAGAAGGACAAGCAAAAGAAACAGTGATTTGGAGAAATTTTTTCAAGACACAAAGCTAGAGGACGGACTAATCCAACCCATGACTAAATGTGTGTAATGTGACTGATAGCACACATACAGCTACATAAAGTCATATACGCCCAACACACATATACATACACAGAGGCAACTACATTATAATACAAGTGTGCTGGCTTGATATGGTAATTGTTGCTGTTGTTGTTGCGTTGCAGTAAGGATAGTTGCTGTTGTAACAGCAGCTGTTCTTGTTGTAGTTGTTATTGTTGCCATAAGCGGATCACTAGTATAACTGTTTTACTACTACTACTACTACTACTACTACTACTACTGCTACTACTACTAGTAATACTAATAATAATAAATAATAATAAAAATAATAATAATAATAATAATGATGATAATAATAATGATAATAATAATAAAAATAATAATAATAATAATAATAATAATAAATAATAATAATTATTATTATTACTATTATTATTATTATTACTATTATTATTATTATTACTATTATCATAACATAGAATACCATTACAACCACTTAATATTACTACTATTACTGCTACTGCCAGTAAGAAGAGTAACAGATGTATATAAAAAATTTTCTCAATCCATCTTTAAGATCTCAGCCCCATTTTTAGAAGGGGTAATAAGTCTTGATGATGATGATGATGATGATGATGATGATGACCTCCAAAATCCAACAACCGCTTACCACTAAAACCAAACCAAAGTAACTTTCTATTGATAAAACCCACATTAATTATTCCTTCCCCTCTCCGCTGTGGCAATAACACAATTAACAGGCAATTAACAGGTATATATCTCATCAGTTATCACCTGCCCGTGGTCGGTGATAACGTAGCTATTTTATGTGGTGAAAAATTTTACGTGTGGGCAGTTACCACAGGGGCTGTTGGCAGTGTGTGGTGGCTGTGAGGATCAGTAAGGGATTTAATAATAATTAGTTGCATTTTGGAATGTGTGTGTGTGTGTGTGTGTGTGTGTGTGTGTGTGTGTGTGTGTGTGTGTGTGTGTGTGTTTCAAGTTGATGGGAGGTATGTCCTTTAAAGTTTGGCATTTATTCCTGTTTGAGTGAATGAGAGTTAGGCAGGGTGAAAAGGAAGTAAGTCAGGGAGTGAGAGAAAAAATTGATATATTGCTAGTGGAGAAGAGAGAAAAAGTGAGCAGATGGAGAGAACACTAAATTGATGAACACAGAGAATGAAAGTAATGGGAGTATAAGTGGGTTGTGAATGGTTGGGAGCAGGAGGGAGGTGAGAAGAGAGGAAGGAATCAGTAGGATGGATGTACGGGAAGCAATGAAGTCGGTCGAAATGGGGAAAGCCACAGAAATTGATGAAGTGTGTGGTGAAATGCTGAAGCATGGGAGAGAGATAGTAGTAGAATGGATGTGGAAGAAGTGCAGATTGACCTGGAAAGAAGGTAGAGTCCTGGAGGACTGGAAGTCAGGTACAATTATTCCCTTGTACAGTCGGCCTAAGAAGTGACGGCAGAGTATCCAGAAGTTTTCGGTCAGCGATAGTGCACATATTCTTCCTTATATCTCTACGAGGTGAAACCTAATACGTAAAATTGTTACAAACAACAATAAATCAATGCTAAAGTACCTGTATATTTCAAAACTTTGGGAAGCAGTTCGTTAGTTACGATAATAGGAAATCCTAAACGGAACTAATTGAAATTTCACAATTGTCGCTCAGGGACAGTCAGGAATAATTTGTGGAGTTCAAGTCTAGTATGGTAAAACGCAATAATTTTATAGTAGCGTAAGACTGAACAAAAGGGTGCTTCAATAAACAATTAAAATTAATAATTATTATAAAATAATTTCCATTACAATACTAGAGAATAATTTAAAATCATATATTTCCGTTTCCAATGTCTTCATGGACGACGACAGAAAGCGGGAAGGCGGCACAAGCCAGTAAGCTATTTTAAATGTTTCGATCAACACGCACGAAAGGAGATAACATTTACTCAAAGATATGAAGTTATTACACTGCCTTTGGGCAGTTTTCCATCAAGAAAAATCTCTGGATTATTTACTATATGCCAGAGGGCTATCGGTGAAAGAAATATAAAAAAAAGAACCTCGAAATTTCCCTAGAGTCGGAGCTCCTTGGAGAATGCTGACTTCTGCCATATCTGATATCCTCAGTGCATAATCGATTAGCAAGAGTAATAAAATAATTGAGTTCAAAACTTCCAGGTCAGCATTTTGTGTTCAGCAGGATATTACAGTTTATTTAAAAAGACAGATATTAAGGTTAAAAGATGGAGTAAAGAGTGCGTGCTTTTGCATTGCAAGAGTTTATGAACTCATGTTTTGGTCCTGTTTATTGCCTAGTTTAAGAGAAAAAGGCAGAATCTGTCATTCCTCCTTACAAGTAAAAATAATTTTACATCAGTTGGGGATAAAGTTGCTAATTATTATTATTATTGGCGAGAGAAAGACGGAAAAAAGGCAGTATGGTCTTGCTGCTACCGCAGGTAGGGCATTATTACGAATAATAATTTCATTGTTATGACATCCATATTGTTGCTGTATCATCACCATAGCATTTGAAAATAAGGCAGTATATTGCAGTCACAAGAATTTTCCTTAAGTGGTCTTCAAAACTAGAGCATCTGTATTTGAAAACATGGGAAACAAATAAATCAGGAACACGGAGTTTATAGGCCTACTGCCCACCGCGCGCGGAGTAATACATGTCACATTCATTCAAATCGGGAAAGGTAACTATATAAGTGTTAACTTCTAATATATCCCTGCCTCCTGTTATTCATTATACATCATTCTTAGCGTGATATAATATTTATTTTATTTGATATGACGTGATGAAGGCCTTGAATATTGAATGTTTCCTTGAACGTATGGCACTGCAGAGTGACCGAAGCAGTCTGAAACTCTGCCATCACTTCTTGGGGCGACTGTACAAAGGAAAAGGGGAAAAAGAAGTGTGTGGTAATCATAGGGGGACTTGTCTTCTTAGTGTAACAGGAAAAGTAAATGGTAGGATACGTATTGACCGAGTTATGGAAATAACAGAAGAATCAGCTGGAAAAGAACAGGGAGGTTTTAGGAAGTGTGTAGTGAAATGCTGAAGCATGGGGCAGAGATAGTAGTAGAATGGATATGGAAGATGTGCATATTGGCCTGGGAGGATGGATAGACAAGGAATGTGGAAAGTATTAAAGATATAATATGGAGTAGATGGGAAGTTGTTGAACGCAGTGAAGAGTATGAATGAGGGTGCTAAGACTGAAGTGTTTGGGGATAATGAATTGAGTGAATTTTTCTCTCTGAAGGTTGGATTGAAACAAGCATGTGCCATGTCTCCATGATTGTTCAATCTGTGTAGGGATGGGATTAAAAGAGAGATATAGAGTAGGGCAGTGGATCTTGGATAGATCCTAATAAGAGAGGGTAGTGTTTGGATCTCCCTGTACTATTGTTTGCAGATGATACTGTATTGTTAAGTGAAGACGAAGGGAACTGCAAGGCTTGGTGATTGAGTTTGGTAGCGTGTGTAAGAAGCGGAATGTAAAGGTGAGTATAGAGAAGAGTAACGTTATGGTCTTTGAGAGACATGAAATCACTGACTGTAGAGTGAGGCTGGATGAGGAGGAAATGGAAAATGTAAGTGCGTTCAAGTACGTGGGTAGTTTGATGAGTAAGGATGGAAGTTTAAAGGGTGAAGTGCTTGAAAGGATACAACAAGGAAGAAAGGTTGCTGGTTCTTTGAAAGCAGTGATAAGGAACAGGGAAGTGAGCATGGAAGTAAAAACGTCATATGTGCATTATTATTCAAACCATCACATTAATGTAAAAAAGATCTGTGTTCATATCCTTGTACTTAAGAGCATTTAGAATTTCAGATCCAAAATTTTTAGATGATGAACTAAAAATGATTCAGAGCATTGGAAAGAAGCTAAAATATCCACCAAGTATACTAACTTAGTGCCACAATACAGCCAAGAAACAATTCCATGAAGGGAATACTAATAAGCCAGATCGCCAGAATATTCAAAGAACCCTTGTCCTCCCCTTCCATGAAAATTTTCTTGATGTTCACATTGAAGAAATTTAATGTACATGTAGTATTCAAATATGAGAACACCATCAAAAAATCCCTCATGAAGAACAGCCCATTCAGTAATTCAGGCGTTGTTTACAAAATCCCGTGTAAAAGCTGTAACAAATTTTACATAGGACAATCTGGAAAATATTTGGAAACTAGAATCTCACAACATAAATACAGTGTAAGGACAGCCCAACAGAGTAGTGGTTTATTTCAGCACAAAGCATCCAGTGATCACCATATTGACTGGGCAGGCTCTAAGATTCTAGCAAGATCAAAAAGCTTAGATGAAAGAAATGTAATAGAATCTTGGCTAATTTCTGGCACATATGAAAAGAATGTAAACATAAGCTATGATAATTTTAAGCGTGATAAATTGTTAACTGAATTAATTTTAAAGCAGTATCCCCCAGACTAACAACTGATTGTTCCCTTTCGTCTCCTGGTAGTGTAGTCACACCTGTGTGGGACACACCTAGCATTAATACTCTAGGTCGTAAGCAGCAGTATTTATCCCCTCCTCCTCCTCCTCCTCCCTCCCCCTCTCCCCTTCCCCCTTCCCCTCCTCCCCTACCCCTTCCCCCTCCCTCCCCCTCCCCTTTCCTCCCCACCTCCCCCCCCTTTATCACGTGCATCCCTAAGGAAGAAAAAAGATAAGTACGTATTGTTCCGTGCATCACCCATTTTTAGATTCAGGTCATCCTTTGTTGTGTGCCACTCCTTGCTGCAGGTGACCATAAGTTAAGCCGCAGGTAAAAATTCAGGTCATCCTTTGTTCTGTATGCCACTCCCTGCTGCGGGTGTGCATAAAAGACATCTACCCTTTACGTTCTGTCTCTGTCTGAAGATGTAATATACGAAAGTACTCACTGTCGCTCTTTTCATTTCTCCTGTGGTTATCTTGCATATATATATATATATATATATATATATATATATATATATATATATATATATACACGGGTGAGCCAGGGTTCGTGCCCAACCAGGGTAATAAACTTTGGGAGTGTTCACCCAGGCACGTACTGCATTGGCGGACGCAAGGGGTGCTGTGGTTGAACCAGTGTCGCTTACTATAAAGTATGCTTGCACCCAGTCGGTTTGCACGGGCCGATTACACTTGGTTCACAGATTACACGCACAGCCAAAGCCACTCCAGCACTATAAATACATTTACAAACACTTCACACCCTACATACAATCTCTACCAGACAGCCTAAGCCACTTGGTAGAGATACATTGGCTGTATCGTCCCGACTTCGGTCGGGATAGGCCGGTCCTGCAGTGGATACTCAAACGGTTGATGATGATGATATATATATATATATATATATATATATATATATATATATATATATATATATATATATATATATATATATATATATATATATATATATATATTGTTACGGAACAGAGAAAGATAATGTACACTTTGAGTGAGAGGCTAAAAATCATTACTGTCCCGTAAAGTTCCAGGTTCAAAACAAAAGAGTTAGGTAAAATTACAAGTTAAAGTTTAATGCTCAAACTAACAACAAAACATTCAGGACTCATAAGGATAATGTAATGGCAAAAAACAGGTTAAATATATGGTTAACTGCAATAGCCTCTATTAACACGAAATTAGCAAGAGTAAATTTATCTAAGTCAGCCCTGATAAAATGAGAATGCCAGATAATACTCAGTGAATCCAAGATATATTATTACAGATACAAAATATTATTAATAAGGGCTGACATCCAAAACACATGAATCACAAAAACCTTACTAGGCCTAAGAATTAACACCTTACGCTACACAGTACAAGGAAAAAATGCAATAACACTTATACTCAAATTACACAGCTGCTAGATGGCTGGAGACTTCCTGAGCACTCACAATAATAACAACTGTACAGGGGAGGACAGAGATGTGAGCAAAACGAGGAGTAGATCTAAGTGGCAATAATGCAGAGACTGAGCTCATTATATAGGGGCCGGCAGAGCTTGATACAACTTGTAAGAAGGACGCGCAAATGAAGCCAGAGGGGACAAAGAGTTGACACTCCTGCTCTGAACAAAAGAAAGAACGACTTACTCTACTATAACGGAGGACGGGGGCAGTGAGGCAGAACACGCTCGTGATCAAACATGCAGCATACTGTACGTTAGAATTACACAGAGGATGATGAAATCATAGGCTATGTAACACCTCCCCACAAAGAAAAAAGAAATTTACAAAGGAAATTTCTTATTACTCTAAAACAATCTGTCTAAAGTCTAGATAAGCAATCTGCAATAACATTTTCTTTCCCCTTGACATGTTGTATGTCTAATGAATACTCCTGAAGAAGTAGACTCCATCTTGTCAATCTCTGATTTTTATCTTTAAACTTACTAAGGAATTTCAGTGGGTTATGATCGGTATAAATGACTATGGGGTCAAAACCAGAACACAAATAAAATGAAAAATGCTGTAAACCCAACATCAAGGCCAAAAGCTCTTTCTCAATAGTTGAGTAGTTCTTTTGAGGTGGAGTGAACTTCTTACTGTAATAAGATACAGGATGTTCAATACCCTGATCATCCTCTTGCAGCAAAACAGCCCCAGCTCCTGTATCACTTGCGTCAACAGCCATCTTAAAAGGCTTAGCAAAATTTGGAGTAGCGAGCATTGGCTGACTTAATAGGATAGCTTTAAGTTTGCTGAAAGAGAATTCACAGTTATCGGTCCAGACAAATTTAACTCCCTTTTTCAGTAGGTCTGTAAGTGGTGATACAAGAATTGAAAAGTTAAGAACAAATCTCAGGTAATAACCAACGATTCCCAAAAATATTTGTAGCTCTTTCCTACTTTTAGGTCTGGGAAGATCAATTATAACCTGAACCTTAGCTGCTGGTGGTGCAACATGTCCATCACCAATTACGTACCCAAGGTACTGATCTTTAGCTTGACCAAACTCACACTTTGATAATTAGCTACAAGATTAGCCTGAACCAAACGCTCAAGAAATTTACTGACATGGCATAGGTGATCTTTCCAGTTGTCACTGAAGATTAATACATCATCAATATAAACAACACACCCTGCCAAACCCTCTGTTACAACATTCATGAGCTTCTGAAATGTGGCTAGTGCATTCTTCATACCATATGGCATTACAGAACATGCAAAAGTCTTTCCTAGTGTTACAAAACATGAGATCTCCCTAGCACGTTCAGTCATAGGTACTTGCCAGTATCCCTTTAACAAGTCAAACTTACTTATGTACCTAGCCTTTCCGATCTTGTCTATGCAATCTTCCACACGAGGGAGAGGATAAGTGTCTGTTTTGGTTATCTGATTAACACGTCTGTAGTCAATGCAAAGCTGCTGTGACCCCCCTGGCTTAGGGACCAGAATGACAGGAGAACTCCACTCGCTCTGACAGGGCTCAATCATCTTGTGGTCCAACAGGTAGCCAAGCTCCTTCTGGATGAGAGGAACTTTCACTGGGTTCACACGGTAAGGAGGCAGTTTAATTGGCTTTGCGTCTCCAACATCGACATCATGCATCAACACAGTGGTTCTTTCTGGAGTGGCACAGAACACTTGCGGGTACTCCTGCAGTAATGCCGAAAACTCCTGCCTTTCCTCGAGAGGTAGATGAGAAAGTTTAGTCTGGAGATCATTCATGATATCAGGATTCTTTCCCAAACTATCACTCAGGCTCATGCTGCATGGGAGAACTTCACTTGCAGACTCGGGTGAAACAGCTACAGTGCAGACTGGGTTATTTTCGTCCCGCCTGTGATATAACTTTAGCATGTTGATGTGACAAAGTTGCTTGTTCTTTCAACGATCTGGTGTGGCGATGACATAGTTGACATCACTGAGTTTCTTCTCCACGAAATAAGGACCACTAAACTTGGCTTGAAGAGGTTGCCCATGCACCGGTAGTAGAATCAAAACCTGATCTCCTGGCTGAAAGTGGCGTAACCTGGACTTCTTATCATACCAAGTTTTCATCTTCTCCTGAGCAGCTCCTAAATTCTCTCTCGCCAGCTGTAAAGCAGTGGACAGCCGTTCTTTGAACTTCATCACATACTCCAGCAGGTTGACGTCATCTTCCTCCAACAGCCAGCATTCCTTGAGTAGCTTAAGGGGTCCTCTTACTTCATGGCCAAACAGTAGTTCAAAAGGTGAGAAGCCCAGTGATTCATTTGGAGATTCTCTTGCGGCAAACACAACGAATGGAAGACCTTTATCCCAGTCTTTCTGATGTTCCAAAAAGTATTTCTTGAGCATCGATTTGAGTGTTTGATGATATCTCTCCAACGTTCCTTGAGTCTGGGGATGGTAAGCTGAAGACGTGATCTGGGTGATGCCCAACTCTTTCAGAGACTGCTTGAAAACATTTGACATGAAATTACTTCCCCGGTCTGACTGTACCTCCTTGGGCAGACCAAACTTTGTGAAGAACCCTAGCATTTCCTTAACCACGTTCTTTGCTGAGATATTTCTAAGTGGAATGGCTTCAGGATAACGAGTAGCCATATCAATCATGGTCAACACATAAGAAAATCCTGAAGAAGTCTTAGGAAGAGGGACCACAATATCCACCAACACACGGGCGAATGGTGCCTCAAAAGGAGGAATGGGAACTAGAGGTGCAACCTTTTCGGTCTGATTACACTTCCCCACAACTTGACAGGTGTGACAAGACTTACAATACCAGGAAACATCCCTGAAGATACCTGGCCAGTAGAAGTGTTTCAAAATGCGTGCCACAGTCTTCCTCACTCCAAGGTGTCCTGCCAAACTGGAATCATGAGCCACTCTAATGATATCCTGCCTACAAACACGAGGGATGACAACTTGATGTACAACCTCCCATTCACAGTCGGCTGATGCTGTTGGGGGTCTCCACTTCCTCATAAGTACTCCTGACTTTATATAATAACAAGTAGAAGCACCTGCTGACTCTTCCTCACTGCAAGCAGAGTTAGTTAGACCTTTCAACTCAGGGTCAGCAACCTGCAACTCAACCAACTCTTGACGAGACATATTATGAACACTACGGGGTACTGCCTCATCTGGTGAGTGGTCCAAATTAGCAAGAAAAGTGTCAGCTAGGATAACATCATCATTATCATTATCCTCTAAGTCACCAGTAACTTTAGACTTAGCCCTAGTGACAACACATGCAGGGAACACATCAGGGACATCACAATCCTGGGCCGCAGCCACTGGCTCACTAGACAACTGAGGAGCTGGACACACTTGACTTCCACCAATATCATTTTCAAGGAAGAAAGTTACACCTGACATTGGGAGTGTCTCAACCAACCCAACCATAACGGAACCATTAACAAAACCAGACTCTAAATTCACTCTGCACAGAGGGACAGAGAAGTAATTATTCCCTACACCTTGTAAGATTACAGTTTCATCAGAGGAATTAACATTAGAGCCTAGAACACTGGTCAGCATAAGGGATTGGCAAGCACCTGTATCACGATTTATTTTAACTGATTTCCTGTCATTACTGTCCAGAGGACTGACAAAACCATCAGACAGGAAATTAGCACATGAACTCTTGAGAGTGTCACCCACGTTACTGCTCAAAAGAGGAGCTCCATCATGAGAATTTAATTTACCCCTCAAAACAGGTTCAGTTAACTCAGTTAAAGGATTCTGGGAACTCTCAAGGGTGGACACTAGACCAATTGACTGAATATTTAAATACTCCTTTTTGTTCACATCACGCTGTCTCCTGAAACATTTCTGCATAGTATGACCAAGCTTACTACAATAAGTACATTTACTTTTCTGAAATCTAGAGGTGAAGCTGGTATTTACTTCCTGAGAAACATCATCTTTATTCTCTTTCCTGTTACCTGTACTCTGAGTAGAGACAACGTACTTACTCTCAGCTTTCCTTTTTTCTCTAGAATATCTCTTGTGAGTGAGAACATATTCATTAGCTAAAACTGCAGCATCAGACAAATTATCTATTCTTCTCTCATCAAGATATAGGCTTACATCATTATTAATACACCTTTTGAAGTCCTCCAGCAAAATCATCTGCTTAAATTTACCAAAATCAGAATCCACATTCTTAGAATTTAACCACTGCTCTAACAGATCTTCTTTGATTTTTGCATACTCAACATGGGATTGGTTATCTTGCTTATAAGTTGTCCTAAATTTTACTCTATAGGCTTCAGGAACAAGCTCATAGGCCTTAACCCTTTAACCGCGGGTGTCATTCCAGAATGACGTTGCAAAAACTGGACCAAACCGAGGGTGTCATTCTCGAATGTTTGTGAATATTTTGAATACCCCGCGTTTTTTCCGTGAGCCAATTGTTTCAAGGGAGAGTAGCTATTAAGTTCTTTCACTCCAGCTGACCCCCACCTCCCTCTTCCCCCTCCTGGGGCACCACCTCCCACCCCCTGGGTCCCCCACCCCACCCCTGGCCAAGCACGCATCAGTATCTGTCTAGCTGTGTGAGTGACAACACATGCTGATGTGGCAGTGAAGTGCAGGCAATTACAGTGCCTTTTATCTGCCTCAGTGAACACAGAGAGGGTGTTTATCGTATGTGCAGTGTTCATATATGTTTATAGTATTAATAAGAGAATGAGGTTGGCATTTGGTAATGGTGTGTGAGTGAAAATTACTGATTACAACACCGCTGATGTGGCAGTGAAGTGCGGGCAATTACAGTGCCTTTTACCTGCCTCAGTGAACACAGAGTGGGTGTTTATCGTATGTGCAGTATTCATATATGTTTATAGTATTATTATCAGAATGAGGTTGGCATTTGGTAATGGTGTGTGAGCGAAAAATAGTGATTACAACACCGCTGATGTGGCAGTGAAGTGCGGGTAATTACACTGCCTTTTATCTGCCTCAGTGAACACAGAGTGGGTGTTTATCGTATCTGCAGTGTTCATATATGTTTATAGTATTATTATCAGAATGAGGTTGGCATTTGGTAATGGTGTATGGGCGAAGGTAATGGTGTGTGAGCGAAAAATAGTGATTTTACACCCCTCACTTCTAACGGCACTGCCCGTCCTGTGAAAGTCAACAAAGTCATGAAACCTACATCAATGGAAAGCTGAAGGTTAGTACTTTCTAATGGTACCTTATTTTTTTTCTCTAGCTTTATTCTGTGCAGAGTTATTAAGGTTTAAAGGTTTGTTTACATTTGGCTGAAACCCCGCGGGAGAGGACAGTCAGACCAAAACAATACCCGCGGTTAAAGGGTTAAGAATAAAGCTCTTAACTACATCATAATTATCAGATTGATCCTGAGGCAAAGATGCATAAGTTGCTTGAGCTTTACCGGTGAGAACAGTTTGAAGGAGTACTGGCCAATACTCTTTGGGCCAATTAAAACCTGTAGCTACCCTCTCAAGCAACTGAAAATACTTTGTTAAATCACATTCATTAAAAGGAGGGACAAGTTTAACATTTTTAGCCACATCAAAATCATCAGAGCTAGATGATCCAGTTCCACCTTGTTTCATGCGATACTCATGGTCTGCCTGAATCCTAGCAAGTTCAACTTGTGCCTGAAACTCAGACTCCTTAGCACGAGCCTGAAACTCAACCTCCTTAGCATTTGCCTGAAACTCAGCCTCCTGAATACGAGCTTTTGCCTGAAATTCAGCCTCCTTAGCACGAGCCTCCTGCAGGGCTAGCTGTAACTTAGCTAATTCAATTTGCGTTTGCTCATTTCGAGGAGTTACATTAAACAAGCTTTCATTAATCATGTCAACAATTTGATCTTTAGAATGATGAGAGCGAACAGCAATTCCCAATTGTTGAGCAACAAGCTTAAGTTCATTCTTTGTTCTGTTTTCTACATCACACACTGTTTGCACATTTGACAAAAAATCTTTGGCTTCATCAAGCGCAGTAATAGTAGACATCATGAATAAATCACAGTCACAAAATATCAAGCAATATCCTTATAATAATATCCTAAATATCCTGATAAGAGGTCGCCAAATTTATGTTACGGAACAGAGAAAGATAATGTACACTTTGAGTGAGAAGCTAAAAATCACTACTGTCCCGTAAAGTTCCAGGTTCAAAACAAAAGAGTTAGGTAAAATTACAAGTTAAAGTTTAATGCTCAAACTAACAACAAAACATTCAGGACTCATAAGGATAATGTAATGGCAAAAAACAGGTTAAATATATGGTTATCTGCAATAGCCTCTATTAACACGAAATTAGCAAGAGTAAATTTATCTAAGTCAGCCCTGATAAAATGAGAATACCAGATAATACTCAGTGAATGCAAGATATATTATTACGGATACACAATATTATTAATAAGGCCTGACACCCAAAACACATGAATCATAAAAACCTTACTAGGCCTAAGAATTAACACCTTACGCTACACAGTACAAGGAAAAAATGCAATAACATTTATACTCAAATTACACAGCTGCTAGATGGCTGGAGACTTCCTGAGCACTCACAATAATAACAACTGTACAGGGGAGGACAGAGATGTGAGCAAAACGAGGAGTAGATCTAAGTGGCAATAATGCAGAGACTGAGCTCATTATATAGGGGCCGGCAGAGCTTGATACAACTTGTAAGAAGGACGCGCAAATGAAGCCAGAGGGGACAAAGAGTTGACACTCCTGCTCTGAACAACAGAAAGAACGACTTACTCTACTATAAGGGAGGACGGGGGGAGTGAGGTAGAACACGCTCGTGATCAAACATGCAGCATACTGTACTTTAGAATTACACAAAGGATGATGAAATCATAGGCTATGTAACAATATATATATATATATATATATATATATATATATATATATATATATATATATATATATATATTGCCAGACGCCTCAATCCCGTTTGGGGTGGCCACAAACAAATCGCCTCCAAGTCGCCCTGTCCCCTGCCATTTCACTCCCCTGCTCCCAACTCACACCCCCCTCTCTCATATACCTCTCCACCCCATCTCTCCATCTCATCCTCGGCCTCCCCCTCCCTCTTTCCCCCTCCACCTCACTCACATACACTCTCTTCGTCAGTCTTTCACCCTCCATCCTCTCCACATGGCCAAACCACCTCAGTGTGTTCCTCATAATACTTCCTATCACATCCACATCAACACCACAACGGTCCTTTATATCCTCATTCGTCAGCCTGTCTCTCCATGTGACTCCACAGGCTCCTCTTAAATAACTCATTTCCACGGCTCTCACTCTTGACTTGTGTCCTTCCAACAACGTCCAAGCTTCACTTCCGTACGTTAGAGTTGGTATCACAATACTGTCATGTAGTAACTTTTTCACTTCCATGCTCACTTCCCTGTTTCTTATCACTGCTTTCAAAGAACCAGCAACCTTTCTTCCCTGCTGTACCCTTTCAAGCACTTCACCCTCCAAACCTCCATCCTTACTCATCACACTACCCAAGTACTTAAACGTACTCACATTTTCCAATTCCTCACCATCCAACCTCGCTGTACATTCACTGACTTCACCTCTCTCAAAGACCATCACTTTACTCTTCCCTACATTCACCTTTAGATTCCGTTTCTTACACACTCTCTCAAACTCATCCACCAAGCCTTGCAGCTCCCCTTCGTCTTCACTCAACAACACGGTATCATCTGCAAACAACAGTACAGGGAGTTTCCAAACACTATCCTCTCTCACCAGGGCCACTCCAACATCCACTACACTACCTTGTACCTCTTTTATTACCCCATCCATGTACAGATTGAACAACGATGGAGACATGACACATCCCTGTTTCAACCCAACTTTCAAAGAGAAAAATTCACTTAGTTCACCATCCACACGCACTGCAGCCTTCGCACCATCGTACATACTCTTCACAGCATTCAACAACTTCTCATCTATTCCATATATTCTTAACACTTTCCACAATCCTAGTCTATCCACCCTGTCATATGCTTTCTCCAAATCCATGAAAGCCGCATAAAACTTCTTTCCCTTCTCTAGAAACTTTTCCACTAAAGATCTGAGAATGAATATCTGATCTACACAACCTCTTCCCTTCCTAAAGCCTCCCTGTTCTTCTCCAACTAATTTCTCTGTTCTTTCTCTAACTCTGTCAATAAGTATCCTACCATATACTTTTCCTATTATACTAAGAAGACAAATGCCCCTATGATTACCACAGACTTCTTTTTCCCCTTTTCCTTTGTACAAGGGAATAATTATCCTGACTTCCAATCCTCCGGGACTCTACCTTCCTCCCAGGCCAATCTGCACATCTTCCACATCCATTCTACTACTATCTCTCCCCCATGCTTCAGCATTTCACCACACACTCCATCAATTCCTGGGGCTTTCCCTGATTTAACTTTCTTCATTGCTTCCACAACTTCTATCCTACTGATTTCTTCCTGTCTTCTCACCTCCCTCCTTCTTCCAGCCATTCCCCAGCCACTTATACTCGCATTACTTCCATCCTCCACGTTCAATAATTCCTTAAAGTGTTCTCTCCATCTGCTCACTTTTTCTCCCTTCTCCACTAGTAATCTACCATTTTTATCTTTCACTCCCCTGCTAACCTCACTTCCACCCTGTCTTACTCTTTTCACCTCTTTCCAGAACATTTTCTTACAGTCCCTCCACTTTACACTCAAATTCCTTCCAAATTCCTCATCCACTCTCTTCTTACTCTCTCTTACTAATCTTTTCACCTCTCTCTTTCTTTCTACATATAACTCTCTCTTCCGCCTCTCAACTTCTTCCACGCCCCTATTTCTCATCCATTCATTGTATGCTTTCTTCTTTTGTGCCACAGCCCGTTTCACCTCTTCAGTCCACCACGCTGTTCCTTGCACCCCCCTGCGTCTTCTCTTCCTTCCACACACCACATCACATGCTGCACATATTTCTTCTGTAAATATTCTACACACACCTTCCACGTCCCCCATCTGCTCCAACTCATATTTGCCCAATCGTTCCTCCACTTCTCTCGTATACTCTGCCTTTTTCTCATCCTCTTGTAACCTTTCCACTCTCCTTGCAACTACTCCTTCCTCTCGTCTTTCCCTTCTTCTATTTCTCCATTCTAATTGGACCTTGATTCTGGCCACCACCAAGTAGTGGTCAGAAAGTCCACTCCCCCAACCTCTATAAACTCTTGCATCCAATATACATCTTCGCATCCTTTCATCCACATACACATAATCAATCATTGCTTTCCTTTCACTCAATTCACCACCCACCCTTCTCATCACTCGCCATGTATACCTGTGGATCATTTTATGCCTGAAGAGGGTATTGGCTATCACCAACCCCCTCCCAGCACAGATGTCCACTAACGCACTCCCATTCTCATCTATCTCAGCAGGCACACCCCACTCACCAACTATTCCATCCACCTTCACATTCCCAACTTTACCATTCATATCACCAATCAAAAACACTCTATCATTCCTTCCAAACTTTTCCATGCACACTTCAACATTTGTCCAGAACTCTTCTCTCACTCTTCTAGCACGATCTTGCGTTGGCGCATAGACACACACAATCGCCCACATTTGTATTCCAACTTTCAACTTTACCCACACAATCCTTGTTCCAACTGATCCATACTGTCTTATGCTCCTCTTCCATCTTTTACTCACAACTATACATACTCCTTCCTTTGCCCTCTCATTCTCACCTACTCCTGCACATATACCCCATCCATACTCCCATTCTCTCACACTTTCTCCTCTCCATTTTGTTTCAGTTATTCCACATACATCCACTTTCGCATCCTCAAGCACCTGGACAATCTCTCTCTCTTTCACCTCATCATTTGCTCCCCTTACATTCCACGTTCCAATTGCAATGTCCTTTGTCCGGTCCTTGGTCGTCAACGTTTGGTCAGTCCTTGTCCGAGGCTTATTGTTTGTTTTTTTAGTTAGTTGTTTTCCGGGAAGGGGCACTATATATATATATATATATATATATATATATATATATATATATATATATATATATATATATATATATATATATATTTGTAGATAGACAAAAAGATAGGTAGACTGATAGATGGAAACGTATCCTCCTCTAACACATGTAACGAAACCTTATATCTACAATGTATACAAAACCTGCCTAACTTCTCTCTGTATCTTTCTCCTATAATAATATTGAAACTGAACAATACTTAAAAGCACGAAAACCTACCGCTGCTGGTTAAGATGAAATTCCTCCTAAATTATTGAAGCACAACTCCACAACAATTTCAACTCCAATTGCGCATACAGTATAATTAACTTTGCATTTGGCACAGAGATTTTTCCAGATAAACTAAAAATGGCCAAAGTGACTCCCTTGCCTAAGTCTGGTAGTAAAGATGACATCAACAACTATCGTTCAGTATCAGTACTTCTGGCGTTCAGTAAAATAATTGAAAAAGCCATCTGCATGCGTCTTACTATCTTGAAAATAATAATTTACTTCGTGACAGTCAATTTGGATTTCGGCGGAATCGATCTACAGAGCCGGCTGTTTGTGTGTGTGTGTGTGTGTGTGTGTGTGTGTGTGTGTGTGTGTGTGTCAGACTCTGAGCAAAGGCTTCAGGGACTATATCTCGGGGGCAGTAGCCTATCCCAAGGCCCAGTAGTCCTCCTACACCTCCACATGTTACCATTTCGGCGCTAACACCCACCGTCCACATTGAATACATGCTAGGGCTGTCTCATACAGGACTGGTGTATTGGTATTAGCGGGGGTATTTTTACGACATGTCGGCGGGTCATCTGGTAGATCAGGAAAGTCTGCCTTTTATGAAATTCAAATCCTTAAACTGTTCCCTGCCCCAGTTGGGATTCGAACCTGGGTCCATCAGGACTGCAGGCCGCCTCCTACCGATTCAGCCACCGCCTCCTCTAATTGCTACAATTTGTTAAAAATGTTTACGAATATTTGGAAGAAAAGATGTATGTTGCAAGGGTGTTTATTGATTTATCCAAAGCTTTTGATTCTTTGAACAATCATATATTAATTGACAAATAAAAACATGTTGGGATTAGAGATGTACCACTGCAGCTATTTAAGAACTACGGTACATCAATAACAGGTCGCAAGCAATCTATTGCAATTCTAAGTATTCTCTTTTCAAATCTATATCAAAAGGAGTACCTCAGGGATCAGTTTTGGGCCCTATTTTGTTTCTTATCTAAAGTAGTGATATAACTTGTGCTAGCTCCAATTTCAAATTTTTTATATATGCTGATGACACCAATCTTCTATTAGCAGATAAGAATATTACCTCTTTATTCACTAATCTGAGCAGAGAGTTAAATTCAATTGTTAAGTGGGTTAAATGTAATAACTACAGTTAAATGTGACCAAAACTAATTATATTTTCTTTCAAAATCGTTGTATGAAAAACAGTATGCCTCCTTTGATATTAGAGGGTGAAATAATAAAACGAGTAGACAACACAAAGTTTCTTGGCAACTGCATCGATAAAAATTTAATTTGGAATCGTCACATAAACGCAATATGCACGAAACTAACAAAAATGTACGGTGTACTATATAGGATCTGCTATCAGCTTACCACTGAAGCTTCGAGTAGCATATATTATACGTTATGTTACAGTCACCTTATCTACTGTGTGTCTGTGTGGGGCTGTATCTGGCCATCATTCTTAAACAGAATAGTAGTATCACAGAGGAAAATTCTGAGATGCATATATTTTAAGGGTAAATTTGACCCCACTGACAACATATTTATGTCTGCAAAACTGCTCAAGTTTCAATTTGTTCATAAATATTTTCTTTTGTTATTTGTTTTAAATGATATCAAAGACTGCTCAGCAAATAAAGTTTTTACATTAGTACACACTGTTCATAACACTAGAGGGAATAACATTAATCTCATATGTCCACAGTTACGAACAATTCTTCTTAAAAAATAGCATACTATGTACGTTCCTCAGTTAGGGAACTCTCTGCCTGCAAACATAAAGGATCTTATTAATTCATGTAATAGATCTTCATTTAAAAGGAAAATTAAAGGTTATTTATTTACTCTACAACGTTCGTAATTTCTGGGCAATGTCATTTATGTATGTATATATGTGTGTATGTGTGTGCATGTGAATGTATATGTGTATATCTATATACAGTATGTGTATATGTGTGTATGCATATGCAATGTGTAATATGTAATATGTGTGTAGGCTATGTATAAATAATACAGGATTTTAGATTTGTGTATTTGCCTGTACTAAATCTAAGAAACAATATAACCACTACCATGTCTGTCAAGGAGCTCCGGCTCGGCAGACCGTGCCGCTTCTTACTTCGTATTGTATTGATATATGTATTGTGTTCTCTTATTGGCAATAAAAAAATACTTTTATTTAGACAGATAGATATATAGATACATAATATTATACAGCATATTTACAGTTTTCTTTTATCTTTTGGTCTTCGACAAAGCAGTCTCCCACCTCGAAAAATAAGCGGAAAGATGAGAGAAGCAAAGTAACCTAAAAATATGGAAGTAAAATGTTGTGAAAAGAGAAGAGAAAAAGTATTCCCGAAATGTGACACTGTGTATGAGAGAGAGAGAGAGAGAGAGAGAGAGAGAGAGAGAGAGAGAGAGAGAGAGAGAGAGAGAGAGAGAGAAATGCGGCGTTAAGAAAAATGAGAATGCCAGAGCATATACAACTGTATTTCGAAACGAATAAAGGAGGGGAGGAGGCAAAGAAAAAGAAAAAAAGGAGACAGAAAAGAGAGGAAGAGGGAGGAGGGAAGCGTAAGAGAATTAACGATGAAGAAAGCAAACGGAAAAGAAAGAAGGGAAAAGTGAATCAGAGGAAGAGAAGGGGAGATGGAGAAAGAGCTGAAGCTGGGCAGAGGCGGGAGGAAGGAGAGACAGAATGAGAGAAACAGATGGAAAGAGAAGCGAGAGAGAATGTTACTGAAAGGAAGAGAGAACGATGGGAAGGACGAGCGGAAGATGGAGTAAGATAGGAAGGAGAGGGAGGAGTAAAATAGGAGGGAGGGGAGGGAGCAGAAAGATAGGAAGGAGGATAAGGAGAAGGAGTAAAACAGGAAGAAGGGGAGGGAGAAAGAGTAAGATATGAAGGAGGATAGGGAGAAGAACTAAGACATGAAGGAGGAGAGAGAGAAGGAGCAAGAGCAAACGGATACGTCTAAAAGGGGAGCACGAGGACCGTGGGAATGACTATTGTACCACTTAATGACAGGAAAGGACAATATCGAGGCAAGGAAATGCGCTCTCTTTCTTTCTCTCTCTCTCTCTCTCTCTCTCTCTCTCTCTCTCTCTCTCTCTCTCTCTTGCACACACACACACACACACACGCATCTACTACCCACCCACCTACACACATCCACCATCAAGCCTCCCAAGTTTCTCTGTGTCCAGTTTGCACAGCACTTAAGCTGGGCGAAAGTCATCAAAGGCCTGCGGTGTAAGAGAAGTGAAGGAGGCACTGAGTTAGTACGAGGGAGGCAACTGCGTGACCAGAATTGAGGTCACAGACAGTATAGTCAGACGGGTCTCTCCTGACCTGTATAAAAGCATGTGACGACAGCCACACTCAAGTCTACTGTTATGAAGGACTTAAAGCATACAGGGTTCTGGCAAACTGAGAGTCAAATTTGTGAGAGATGCAAGTAGAGAGATAATAATTCAGTGTTTTATTCCATGTTTTTGTTTGTGAAGATACCTAAGACACCAAATACACAAGCACAGCACCGATAGTCTCATTATACCTCACTGTTTCTCTTTGACAGATATTGCATCTGAACCCTACACTACATCAATTCTCCCTCACCCCCTAAATAAATAACACTGTCTGGTGGTAGAAAGATTAAAATAAACTTGTGGGAAGCTAAGAAACTAGTTACTGTAGTTAATGGGATTGTCTATCAATAACCATGAACATGCACAGCGATAGTTTAGAGTTTCGTTCAGTGTTACTGATAATAAAACTACTGTACATCACTTAGGACAATTACGTCTAATCCTGTACGTTGTGTCCTACACACTCCACCAGTCATGATATACTGCTGCCATTAACGCACGAGTGGGACGAAATTGCTACCGATGCTGCTTGACAACACGACATAGCGTTCTCTCTCTCTCTCTCTCTCTCTCTCTCTCTCTCTCTCTCTCTCTCACACACACACACACACACACACACACACACACACACACACACACACAGTGTGAGAGAGACAGAAAGTGTGTGTGTGTGTGTGTGTGTGTGTGTGTGTGTGTGCAATATACCCAGCACTAATCACCACTCTCCTCTCCTGATTTGGTTCATATTTTTTTTTTTTTTTTTTTTTTTTTAATAACAGAACGGAGGAAGGAAAAACAAATGGAGAAAAAAAAATAATCCATACACCAGATTACTGGTGTCCTCTGTTCATAAAATATCTGTAACAGTTAGACTTGAAGAGTTGTAGGTTGAAATTTGGAGGAAAACAACTCTGGGGAAGCGAGTTCCAGAGAGATGCAGTTCGGGGAATGAAAGAATTCTGATAGGCAGAAGTTCTGCAATATATACATCATTAACATCTATGTGCTTCTAATAATGGTTCAGTTAAAGTTCTATGAATTCGGTTACTCACTTCCTTCTTCCTCAGCTCCTCCACTCTGACTTTCACGCACTCATTGCCTTCCTCTCCCTAATTTTCCTTTCACATCCTTTCCCTTCTCCATTTCCGACTCTTTTCTTTATGCTACTTTATTTTTATCCCTTCATTATATTCCTCTCTTTACCATTCCTCCTCACTTCTCCCCTCTTCCATTCTCTCTCCACTGTTCTTATGGCCTTTTCCTCTTTTTTCGCATATCTTCTACATTCCTTTGTCGTTTCTATCCCCCCCCCTCTCTCTCTCTCAAAAGGACGCAACTGTAGACGTCCATTTCAAGCCAACCCTGCTTTCCTTGTCTCACATCCAGTAAGCTCTTATCAAGACACACACACACACACACACACACACACACACACACACACACACACACACACACACACAACACGTTACAATAGTTTCAAGGATATGTGATCTTAACGTGTTGCTCTAACAATACACCTTAACAAACACTGCCAGTTAATCAGCGTTCAGTACACAGTAACATTCTTGACTAATGAAATCGTCTATTTCCACACCACAATACAAAGCCCCGTCAACACCTACACCTACGATTGTTTTCAGGGCCATGCTATTGAAACTCCTTACTATAACTATAAACACAATGGCATAAACTCAGCGATATTATCACCTTGCAGTGGTATAAACACAATGACATAAAGCCAGTGGTATAAACGATGGTATAAACAATAGGATAAAACACAATACTATGAACACAATGGTGCAAACACATTGGTATAAACGCAATAGTATACTGTAAACAGTGGCATAAACGCGATGATATAATCAAAATGGTATGAAGACAATGGTATAAACAATCATATAAACACAATAGTATGATAATACTGGCATAAACACAATGGTGTAAACATAATGATATAAAAACAAATATATTAACATGACACAATAATGTTAGTCATGGAGAAGTGCTCTGTAAACGATATAGAGCCGCATTATTGTCTTTTTCTGCCAGTGATCACAGGGAAATATGCTGGAAACGGAGAAAGATCTGGTCCAAGGTAAGGCGAAACAACTGTACAAAATTCTGCATTGTTCATGTTCTTCCTTCAGTTACAAATAGTCTCGTAAGGGTTAATGGCTGTGTTCCCCTTTGCTTTCCTTCCTGTTCCCCCTTTTCTCTATTCTTTCCTCTTCGCCTCACGATATTCCTATATTTATACAAACCACCTGTTATCGCTCGGAATGCCTCCGCCAAGCCTTGCGCACGGGCTGACCATACAACCTCCATGACAGAGTTCACTGTCAGCTGAAATAAGACTTAAGATAAATATAGTCGACCCCATATGACCTTAACCTTTCTAATCTAATCAGTTTTTCGTCCCTTCATACTGTATCACGGACAAAAGTTTGGTCGAAATCCATTCAGGGATTTAGATATCGCACCCATAAGGTTAAACTAAGTGTATCCCATAAGAGCTTGACTTTTGACCGCTTGACCAGTCTGACCTAATCAGTTCATCATCTCCTTATAGTGCAACATTGTTAAAAGTTTGGTGGAAATCCGTCAAAGGGTTCATTAGATATCGCGCCCACAAGGGTGTTGCGGACGCATGGAGCCACTCACGCATACATGAACACAGACTAATCACATAAAGCCTCCTCTACCATAGGTGGGGGGAGGCATAATAAATATCATAATAATAATAATTAATAATAATCACCATCATCATCATCATCATCATCATCATCATTATCCGGACCTCCTTTCCCACTCTAGGGCAGAGTGAGGAGTAGCAATGTCCAGACACCCAAAGTTTGCCTGCGTCATTGGGCCACGCTTCCATTCACTCACTATTCAAGCCCGCGGAATCCTGGCTCTATCGGAAATGCCAAAAAGCTTTCACCACTTTCTGTAGCTTCACGTAAACGTATCTAATACAGTCAGTCCGAACGCTGTCACGTTAAAAAGGGGTGCCAAATCACTGAGCATGCATTTCTCACAACATTCAACCAGACACCTCGATCTCTTGTCAGTCCCCTAGCCTTACCGACTTCTATGCCTCTCTTCCTCACACACTCATCCACCATATCCCACCACCTTCTTCTTGGCCAACCTCGCCTCCTCCGTCCCTCAAATTCGTTCAGATGTACCTTTTTCACCACTCTATTGTTATCCATTCTCTCCGCATGACCATACCATCTCAGTACACTCTCTTCGATTCTGGTGTCCAGCTAGTTCCTCACTCCCCATCTTTCACGAATCGCATTATTTCGTATCCTATCCATTCTCTGTACTCCACATACATTCTTCAGCATTCCCATACCCACTGCTCTCACTCTTGACTTTTCATTTTCATGCCACACCATAGTCTTACATCCATATATTAAAGTTGGCACTAACACTCTATCATGTAAGCCTCGTGCAGCTACAACACTCAAACCTCTGTTTCTTATCAAGGCCTTCATAGCACAGCTACTTTCCTTCCTTGTGCCACTCTACTTTCCACTTCTTTTACACATTTTCCTCTCTTTTCTGTCATTGTACCCTGGTATTTGACCTCTCTCTCCAATTCCAGACTCTTTCCATTCACTGTAACATCACACTGGGAGTCACCTTCTCTTTCGATTACCATTACTTTACTCTCTTCTTCATTTACTCACAAGACACGACGCTCATAGACATCAGCAAAACTCTGCACTAGTGTACTAAGCTCTTGTTCGGTATTTGCAAGTAGCACTGCATCATCAGTATACAACAAATTTGAGATATTCCATCCATCACCATTCATTACTAACGTCATCCCTTTCTCCATCACTCGTGTTATTACTTCTCACATCATCCCATCCATATATACATTGAACAACCAAGGGTACGTCACACAACTTTGTCGCACGCCCACATCGTGAACAATTCACTTGGATGTCCATTCACCTATACACATGCCTCACTACCATCATAAAAACTCTTGACTGCACCTAGCAGCTTACCATCTACACCGTACATGCTCAAAACGTTCCACAATCCTTCACTGTCTACCTTGGCGTATGCTTTTTCCAGATCCATGAATGCCCTAAACACCTTATAGTCCTTCTCGCAAGTCTTCTCCACTCTTTGTCTCTGCAAATATTTGAGCCACACATCCTTTGCCACACCTAAAGCCACTCTGTTCATCACTCACTAGGACTTCTGATACCTCTCTTATTTTCCTTATGATAATTCATCCATACACCTTCCCTACCACACTCAGTAAACTTATGCCACGATAATTCTTGCATTCACTTCACTCACCTTCATTTTAGTAGAAAGGTACAATCACAGCCTTTTTTCAGTCTGCTGGCACAGTTTCACTTATCCATTCCCTTCTCCATATCTCCATCAAGCACTTCATTCTGCTCTCTTCACAACACTTTATCATCTCTGCATACACCTCCTCAACCCCAGCTACTTTCCCATTTTTCAGCTGCTTCACAGCACTCTTCACCTGTGAGAGGGTCACGTTTCCTGGCACTGCATTCCTTCTCTGCATAAACCCCAAACCAATCATGTTTACAGTGGCTCTGCTCTTTCTATTCCCATTCATCAGGCTTTCAAAATATTCTTTGCATCTGGTCCTAACTTCATCCCCATGGGTTAATATTCTACCACTTACATCCTTCACACTTTTCCATTTCTTTCAGTTTCCACTTCTACATTTCCGCACCACCAGAATAACTTCCTATTTTCAGGGTAGTTTACATTCATTTTTCTTCCTAGATCATCATTTACCTCCTTTTTCCTCTTAACTAGTCTCTTTATGTGCTTCTTGCACTCAGTATATTAAGTTCCTTTTTCAATTGAATCCCTGTTCTGTAACCACTCTAGCCATTCCTTCCTCTTTTCCTCCACTGCTCTCTTAACCTCTTCATCCCACAGTGCCGTAACTTTCTTCCTTGATGTTACTCCTGCCACACCACACACAGCTTCAGCATTTATAACTAAGCTATCCTTCTATGCATTCCATTGGCCGTCCAGAACCATTTCATTCCAATTCAGAGGACATCAACTCCTCCTCTAATTTAGTCCTGTATTCATCTGCCATTTTTTTGATCCTCAACTTCTCGACTTTCAGTCTTTCTCCGTGACTGCTCCTCCCTCTCCTGGTCAGTCTCACTCCTCTCAGCTTGATTTTGCATACCATAATCATATGATCTGACAGACCTCCGCATCGTCCTCTCACAACCCTCGTATCAGCAACCATTCACAGCATCGACCTCTCTACGAGCACATAATCAGTCAGGCTCCATTCAACACAATCCCCGTCCCTTCTATACCATGTATGTTTATGAGCATCTTTGTGTTTGAAATACGTGTTACAAATGCACAACCTCCTTTCCTGACACATATCCATCGGTCGCTTCCCATTATCATTTTCTCCTGGTAAGCAACGTTGGGTCTGGTTAGTACTTGGATGGGTGACCGCCTGGGAACACCAGATGCTGTTGGCATCCCTACGAGTCAAGTGGGGTTGGTGGAGGATTAGTGCCCCTCCCTGTAAAACAATTAACTCTGGGCCATTGGCCACCCCATTTGGGATACATGGCGTCTGGCAATGAATGAATGAATGACTTCATTACAACCCATTACGTCATCCTTAGGACCAGTGCCTACTCCTCCATTTATATCGCCCATTATGACTAGTTTATAACTCTTGGGCATTTCTCCCACTGCTTCATCCAGGTGATCCCAAAACCTGTCTTTTTGTCATCAAACGGTGCGTACGCTACAATTACTGCCACTTTCACCTTAAACTTGAACTTGACATACATACATGTCGAGCTGACACATTAATTTTGTAATCTCTCATTCCACTCTGCCACACCTCATTAATCAACAAAGCAACTCCTTCCTTGCATCTTCCTCGCCCATTCATGCCTGATCTTACACATTTCACACCCTCTCACTCCACTTCACACCCTTTCATTTTTGTTTCAAACAATGCCATCACAGCATATCTTGCACTCTTGAACACATTCACTACTTCTACCCTCATGCTGTCCGCATTCACACCTCTCACATTCCACATGGCCATGCGAATCTGCCCATTTGGTTGGGGCCCTGGGCAGCTATTGGGCCCTCCGAGGTTCTCTGAAATGTTTGCCATAATTTAGTGATTATTGGTAGTGGGATCTGGTGGACACTTAACCTGACTAGAATACCCGGTTATATGGTTACCACCCAGCGTAGTAAATGGTTTCCTGGATACAAGAAACCATTTGACTCGTCACTTATTGTAGATACCATAAGGCATCCCTACAATAAGTGAGTGAATGATGGGTGTCCCCACCTATATACTGTGTATGAGAGGGTTTGGATAAGAACAACCACGGATCTGATGGACAATTAGCATAGCCTAATGACTTCAACCACCAAAGTGTTATCCGACTCAGGTATTGTTAGTGGGTTACTTAATGAATGGCTGTGACTTAGATATGTGTAGGGGATGAAGGCAGATTGAGGCAGAGGTGAGGTTAATGAGATGTGAGTCAAGTGAGATACAGATAGTGAGGTGAGTTGAAGGCAGAAGTGAGGTTAATGAGGTGTGTGTCAAATGAGATACAGGTGGTGAGATGAGTCGAAGGCAGAGGTGAGGTTAATGAGGTGTGTGTCAAGTGTGATACATATGGTGAGGTGAGGAGGTGAAGGCAGAGTGAGGCAGAGATAAGGTTGTGTCGAAGTGAGGTACAGGTGGTAAGGTGAGGAGGTGAAGGCTGAGTTTGGCAGAAGTGAAGATAATGAGGTGTGTGTCAAAATGCTACGGGTGGAGATGAAATATTAACATATTTGTCTTCTTTATTTTATGTGGTCATAACGCCCCCCTTTCCCCGTTCTAGCAGACATCATAGAAGTGTTCCAAAGGAATCCTGATTAGTGGCCTGCTCAAAGGATCAATGTGAATTACTAATATACTTGGCTTCTTTATTGTACATGGTCATAACCCCAACCTTTGCTAGCACACATCATAGAAGTGTCCCGAAGGAAGCCTGATTAATGGCCTGCTCAAGAGATCAATATAGGCGTCGATAATTAGGACAGGACAAGGGAGGTCACATTCCACACCACCTGATGCTGATTATCACTTTCACAAAGGTTATACTGAAAGATGCTCATCTGAGACGTGAATATACAGTTCCTCACCAATGCCTGCTCCTGAGACAGAAATGCATGTGGCAGAAACTACTGCTAAACTTCAATGTCTTTATGTTCTTATGTATGATAGGTATGCACTATTCCCCACCACATTCCTCTCCTTCCCCACCAGCCTCCTTCTCCTCCTCCTTCATATACTTTATCATTGGGGAGACAAGAGGACGTGGGTGGTCAGTATCCCTCTCCGCCAATGTGTCAACACACAGCAAACCTCTCCCCAGCAGGCATTTTAGTGCTGACGTATAAACACAACAGGATATCTAGGAAAGACGTCACGTAGCAAATTTGGAGCAAATCGGGTGAAAATTGACGATTTTATGCCTATTTGAAATTTTAGGTCCGACCTACCTGACATTTTTCCTCCTACTGCTAACTAGTAGTACATGGGCTACGAGGGGTTACCGTGCATCCAATCCCCCCCGGCCACCAGTCTGCTTCTTTGGTACCAAAATTTTCCTTGAAGCCTCTGGATCACGGTAGAACATGTTAACACTGAATATCTTGGGATGCACTATTCATACCTCCACAATAATGAAGGTGGGGTCATGCCCGTCAAAATCGCCACTTGGCGCAAAGGTTCCTCTTGTATTTTCTAATACAACTCATTTACTTTTCAGATCTGACATACAAACTACATGTCATTGGAAAGTGAATAAAATACTCTTTCCATGGCATATTGTATGTCTAATACCATCTTTAGCAGTTAAATTGAAAATAATAAGAGAGGATGCAATTTTCCACGAAATTAAATACACTATATATATTACATTATTATTACAGGTACAGATCACAGTAACGCTTTAATTCCACAGATAGTGCTTTCTGTATAAAATTCTCATCTTAAATATCAGTCAGAATTGGCACCAGTTTTGACAAAGATTAAATCGCTGACTGTCAATGAAGGTTAGATCACTTATTGTTAATGGAGATGGGATCACTTAACGGGCAGAACTCGACACAACTATAATTTGCTGAGTATGGGTAGGTTCATTAACGTTGATATTTGCATATAGCATTTCTTCTTACATAATGCATGTAACTTACAAACTTAAGCATCAGATTAAGAACTTATCAAAGTATAAACATTAATCACTGTCTTCACTACCCTCAGTAAACGATGCCATGTCCTCATCCACCTGTTCTCTATCACATACAAACTCGTCCTCCGAACTGACATCAGCAGTAGCTTCGTCAAGAATGTGGCAATATCATCACTTCCGTCCACAGTAGTTCCAAGGTGCCATTATTTAAAGTCCATCCGTGATTTTCTCTTGCTGGAGGAATGACAGGCTCAGCAGTGTTGGCTCGTTTCCAGATAGCCATTTGATAATTAACACATCGAATGTGCTGTATCAAGTAGCTCCTTGACGGAGGAAGTGTTGCCATGTCAACAGTGTGGGTTGGGTCTAGTTTGTCGTTAGGACCACATTTCTCCTCTATCAAGATAAGTCGGAGGTCATTAACTTTCTTAACACGTGGCTTTGAGTACATGGCACACACAAACTCTTCCAGGTCATCCATCAGGTTATCAGGAATATTCCAATGGTCACCAAGTTCAGCTAACACTGGCTGGAATTTTGGCATCTTTAAAAGGACCTTGATTGGTTTTACTTTCCCAGTGCCTTTAAAGGCATTTGTCGTGTCACTTCCAGTAAAGGCATGGAGTGCCATCAGGGCTGTGCAGTACTGCTGAGTGTAACTCTGGGCCTAATGGTTTTAGGTTTGGGTGATGTTGGGGTTCCACATATGATGTAGCAAAGTACCGTCTGCAGCTGTCTGAGTATAACATCTTGCAGGTTGCCAAGGTGATGCGTAGTAGGAGGCCATGGGAGAATCTCCGACCTATTGAATGCATCCAGAATGGCGTGTCTAAGTGCAGTTCCCACTTCTTTTATAAGATCTGTCGTTCCAAGCTCGTAAGCAAATTTGATTGCTGTTCCAGTATCAGTCGAAGCACTGTACACCAAGTACGACTGGAATGTTCCCTTTCTGCCCAAGAAACCAAATGACAAGAGTTGTCCATATTTCTCATGTTTCTGTAGCTTTTTCTTTAGATTTTCACCTCGATAGGCGGGATTAGGAAACTTTGATTTCTGTAGAATTGCTTTATAAACGTCACAAGGGTCTGTTAACTTCATGACATACTGTTTTTCTAGGATGTCCTCATCACTAACTTTGCTAACGGCCAAGAATGCCTCCTGGTGAGCACCTTCAAGCTCTTCTTGTTCTTTCTTGGCCTCGTCATCCTTACTTCGTCATTTCTGAGAGTCCTGCGTATTGTTTGATCTACAGCTGCTATGATACTTGGCCTCACAGGCAAACAGGTCATGTCCTCAAATACGTGTAAGCAGTTTTTCATCACCTTTTCTTTCAGCAGTTTCAAAGACTTTTTTACCCCCATCAAATGTGAACAACAAAAGTCCTTCTGTTGTGTATATATCGCCAACTTTGACTTTCTTGCGACCTTCTTTGTTGCAAAATATACAGTCGGGTTTGAAGATGATTTTGTCTCCTTCATTTGATCCTCATGATCCTCGAGATGAACATGATGGCGCACTTGGTGCAGGGATGGGTTTCAGCCCGTTCAGATTCATGGTGAATCGCTGACAACAATCCCTATGATATCCTTCTTTAATCTCATATTCTTTGGGAACACATGCACATACATCTTGAATTCGATGAGGTGAATTAACAGGCTGTGCCATTCTTTTGTCAAGGATATTATGCAGTTTGGACAGTCTTTGCTGTGAATCATCTGTGTCAGAGAAATATGTAAACGCCTTGCAGTTAGAGCCACTCCAGTGAAGAACACACACTTGTGGCCTAGTTCTTGTTGGATTCTCCCGCCTTTTCCGTTTTCCGTGTGTCGTTTCACCTCCATCCATTTTGATCTTGCTTTTTTACAGTCAGTCGGAGACCTGCAAGACACAGCATTTATATTATTACTTTTCATGCTGTAAGCTTTATCCTTTGATAATGAACACTCATACGTTAGGAATGCATGGGTATTATATATTGGAGCAGACGGGAATGTGAAGGTGGATGGAATAGTTGGTGAGTGGGGTGTGCCTGCTGAGATAGATGAGAATGGGAGTGCGTTAGTGGACATTTGTGCTGGGAGGGGGTTGGTGATAGCCAATACCCTCTTCAGGCATAAAATGATCCACAGGTATACATGGCGAGTGATGAGAAGGGTGGGTGGTGAACTGAATGAAAGGAAGGCAATGATTGATTTTGTGTGTGTGGATGAAAGGGTGCGAAGATGTGTAATGGATGCAAGAGTGTATAGAGGTTGGGGGAGTGGACTTTCTGACCACTACTTGGTGGTGGCCAGAATCAAGGTCCAATTAGAATGGAGAAATAGAAGAAGGGAAAGACGAGAGGAAGGAGTAGTTGCAAGGAGAGTGGAAAGGTTACAAGAGGATGAGAAAAAGGCAGAGTATAAGAGAGAAGTGGAGGAACGATTGGGCAATTATGAATTGGAGCAGATGGGAGACGTGGAAGGTGTGTGTAGGATATTTACAGAAGAAATATGTGCAGCATGTGATGTGGTGTGTGGAAGGAAGAGAAGACGCAGGGGGGTGCAAGGAACAGCGTGGTGGACTGAAGAGGTGAAACAGGCTGTGGCACAAAAGAAGAAAGCATACAATGAATGGATGAGAAATAGGGGCGTGGAAGAAGTTGAGAGGCGGAAGAGAGAGTTATATGTAGAAAGAAAGAGAGAGGTGAAAAGATTAGTAAGAGAGAGTAAGAAGAGAGTGGATGAGGAATTTGGAAGGAATTTGAATGTAAAGTGGAGGGACTGTAAGAAAATGTTCTGGAAAGAGGTGAAAAGAGTAAGACAGGGTGGAAGTGAAGTTAGCAGGGGAGTGAAAGATAAAAATGGTAGATTACTAGTGGAGAAGGGAGAAAAAGTGAGCAAATGGAGAAAACACTTTAAGGAATTGTTGAACGTAGAGGATGGAAGTAATGCGAGTATAAGTGGCTGGGGAATGGCTGGGAGAAGGAGGGAGGTGAGAAGACAGGAAGAAATCAGTAGGATAGAAGTTGTGGAAGCAATGAAGAAAGTTAAATCGGGGAAAGCCCCAGGAATTGATGGAGTGTGTGGTGAAATGCTGAAGCATGGGGGAGAGATAGTAGTAGAATGGATGTGGAAGATGTGCAGATTGGCCTGGGAGGAAGGTAGAGTCCCGGAGGATTGGAAGTCAGGTATAATTATTCCCTTGTACAAAGGAAAAGGGGAAAAAGAAGTCTGTGGTAATCATAGGGGCATTTGTCTTCTTAGTATAATAGGAAAATTGTATGGTAGGATACTTATTGACAGAGTTAGAGAAAGAACAGAGAAATTAGTTGGAGAAGAACAGGGAGGCTTTAGGAAGGGAAGAGGTTGTGTAGATCAGATATTCATTCTTAGATCTTTAGTGGAAAAGTTTCTAGAGAAGGGAAAGAAGTTGTATGCGGCTTTCATGGATTTGGAGGAAGCATATGACAGGGTGGATAGACAAGGATTGTGGAAAGTGTTAAGAATATATGGAGTAGATGGGAAGTTGTTGAATGCTGTGAAGAGTATGTACGATGGTGCGAAGGCTGCAGTGCGTGTGGATGGTGAACTAAGTGAAATTTTCTCTTTGAAAGTTGGTTTGAAACAGGGATGTGTCATGTCTCCATGGTTGTTCAATCTGTACATGGATGGGGGTAATAAAAGAGGTACAAGGTAGGGTAGTGGATGTTGGAGTGGCCCTGGTGAGAGAGGATAGTGTTTGGAAACTCCCTGTACTGTTGTTTGCAGATGATACTGTGTTGTTGAGTGAAGACGAAGGGGAGCTGCAAGGCTTGGTGGATGAGTTTGAGAGAGTGTGTAAGAAACGGAATCTAAAGGTGAATGTAGGGAAGAGTAAAGTGATGGTCTTTGAGAGAGGTGAAGTCAGTGAATGTATAGCGAGGTTGGATGGTGAGGAATTGGAAAATGTGAGTAGGTTTAAGTACTTGGGTAGTGTGATGAGTAAGGATGGAGGTTTGGAGGGTGAAGTGCTTGAAAGGGTACAGCAGGGAAGAAAGGTTGCTGGTTCCTTGAAAGCAGTGATAAAAAACAGGGAAGTGAGCATGGAAGTGAAAAAGTTACTACATGACAGTATTGTGATACCAACTCTAACGTACGGAAGTGAAGCTTGGACGCTGTTGGAAGGACACAAGTCAAGAGTCAGAGCAGTGGAAATGAGTTATTTAAGAGGAGCCTGTGGAGTCACATGGAGAGACAGGCTGACGAATGCGGATATAAAGGAGCGTTGTGGTGTTGGTGTGGATGTGATAGGAAGCGTTATGAGTAACACACTGAGGTGGTTTGGCCATGTGGAGAGGATGGAGGGTGAAAGACTGACGAAAAGAGTGTATGTGAGTGAGGTGGAGGGGGGAAGAGGGAGGGGGAGGCCGAGGATGAGATGGATGGATGGGGTGGAGAGGTATATGACAGAGGGGGGTGTGAGTTGGGAGCAGGGCAGTGAAATGGCGGGGGACAGGGTGACTTGGAGGCGATTTGTTTGTGGCCACCCCAAACGGGATTGAGGCGTCTGGCAATAGATAGATAGATAGATCGCACAACCAGAACCCTAAATTCTCCAAAGCATTCTAAAAGGAATTTTAGATTTATGAATTCGTGTTTTTGTCCATTTTCTACACAGCAGGTAACATTAACTCAATTCCTGATGAACTGTCAACATCCCTCCACAAAAAGAAAAAAAAAATATGCATGAGTATAATTTCACTTTATTAATATCACCTTCACCAAGTAAAATTAATTGTAATAGCTACTGTATATATCAAAACAAAATACCATTTCAAATACACCATTGGAAAGAGCATTTTATTCACTTTCCAATGACATGCAGTTTGTATGTCAGATCTGAAAAGTAAATGAGCTGTATTAGAAAATACAAGAGGAACCTTTGCGTCAAGTGGCGATTTTGACGGGTTCGACCCCACCTTCAATACTGTGGTGGTATGGATAGTGTATTCCAAGATTTTCAATGTTAACATGTCCTATCGTGATTCAGAGGCTTCAAGGAAAATTTTGGTACCAAAGAAGTAGACTGGTGGAGGGGGTGCAAGGTAACCCCTCATAGCCCATGGACTATAGGGGTTGGCCCCCTTGATGTAATGAGGCATGTTATGGGTTGTAGATTTGAAAGATGCACCTTTAGGTTTTGGTTCCATGTCTTATGACAAACTTGAAAGGAGTTATGGCGAGAAAACGATTTTTTTTACTTTTTTCCATTTGGGGGGCCTGCAGCCTGGGCATTGGACCAATTTTGCCCAATATTTAATCAGGTGATCAGAAGGTCATAGCCCATCATCTTTGTAATTTTAATCAAAATCGTACCAGTAGTTTTCGCGTAATGTTAACAGACAGACAGACAGACAAAGAAACAAACAGGCAAACAGACAAACCGAGTGAAAACAGTACCTCTCCCCGAGCCCCTCCAGGGAGGGGAGGGTTACTGTTTTCTGTTCCCTGCTGTCCAAACTTCCTTGCTATGGACTAACGTCTTTTGTTCCTTTGATCTCCTCACATCTCAGTAGCAGGAAAATAAGAGTAAAAGTAGATTATGTATATTCCAATTTCCACTCAATTAATGCAGGCGTGCCACAGGGATCAGTTCTGGTACCAACCCTGTTTCTGGTTCATATTAATGATCTCTTATCTGTCACCCACAATCCCATCCATTCATATGTGGATGACCCAACACTTCACAGTTCATTCACATTCAAACACCCATTTACAAAGTCTAATATCTCTACCTCTCAATTCAGTACAGCCATCTCCATAAATCAAGTCTTCTCTGCAATCAATGAATGGGGACAAAACAACCTTGTCTCATTCAGTGCTAGTAAAACCAAATATATACAATTTACTAATAGACAGATATTGCCAGATTCGTATATTACATTCAATGCTACTAATATTCCCATCCCCAGAAGTACTGAAATTCTCGGTGTCTCACTTAACAGTGCCATCAGCTGGACCTCTCTTGTCAGATCACTTGATAAAACCGCCTCAAAGGAACTTGGACTGTTGTACAGAGTCCGTAACTTCTTCACTGATGAGCAGTTAACTACAATTTATAAGAGCCATTTGTGCTCTTAGCTTGAATATTGTTCACCTTTGTGGAATGGATGTGGAGAGGTTGCATTAAAACAACTAGACAAAACTCAAAACAAAGCTGTTGAAATTATTAATAACCCTGCTATTATAAATAAAGTACCTCCCTTACAAGTAAGAAGGAATATTGCCTCCCTTGCATTTTTTTACAGATATTTTTATGGCAAATGCTCAGACGAAGTTGCGTTCATGGTGCCACCTCTTCATGCCTCCCCTAGTGCTACACGGGCATCTGGTAGCGCTCATGACTTTAATGTCACTCAGCCATATTGCAGAACTTCTGCCTATCAGAATTCTTTTATTCTCCGAACTGCTTCTCTTTGGAACTCTCTTCCCCAGAGTTGTTTCCCCCCAAACTTCAACCAACAGCTGTTCAAGTTCAAGTGTTACAGATATTTTATGAATGGAGGACGCCAGTAATCTGGTGTATGGATTATTATTTTCTTTTATTCATTTCTTTTTCCTTCCTCTGTTCTATTATTTAAAAAAATATGGATGTTCTGGTTTTGGAAGATACCCTGACGATAAACAAACTACAAAGATATCTGCATAACCTCTTCACACTTCTAGAGAGAAAATCAAAACAGCTTCTAAAAACACCAGAACATGTCAAAAAATACATCATCTCAAAACCGCAGCTAAATACGGGTATTAAAAAGAAAAAACAGTATTATGGGCATAATAAGAAAGTATACTGTAATGTGTAATACACCACACTGACAATCGGTCCAGCAAAACCAGTAAGGAAAACAACAACAAATACTCCATGACCCAGCATGCAGGTCATAACTCAGAAGGAAATTACCCTTGGAAAGGTCAGTCCAGGTCGTTCATCACCATATGGCGTGACGAGAGAGAGAGAGAGAGAGAGAGAGAGAGAGAGAGAGAGAGAGAGAGAGAGGTGGTTGACCGGAAGAACAAAGGTGGAGTTCAAAAGAGAAGTGAGAGAGGAAGGAAAAAAAAAAAAAAAAAACGACGATAAAGTGTTGTCAGGATTAAAGAAGAAGTAATATAGACCAGGAGCAGGAGAAGAGAGAGAGAGACAAGGAGGGGAAGTAAAAGAAAGAGTTGAAGACAAGAGAGAACAAAGATGAATTTAGAAGAGAGGGGAGGGAAGACAGATAAAGCCTGACCCTGAGCTTTGGATTAAATAAAAGTTGTTGTACCTTTTACTTGGTGTTGGATTCCCCCCTCGACCCTGACAAGACCCTGGTAATAAAGCAGTGAGGGTAATAACAAGGATCAAAGCAACCCAACAGGAAAGACGGTCGGGTAATTATTGGGTTACAAGACCCCGGTAATAATGCAGTGAGGGTACTAATACTGATCAAAGTAACCCAGCAGGACAGACGGTCGGGTAATTATAGGGTTAAAAGACTCCTGTAACAAAGCAGTGAGGGTAATAAGGATCAAAGCAGCCAAGTAGGAATGACGGTCGGGTAATTATAGGGGTATCAGGGGCAATGAAGGACATGGGGAGAGGTATGGAAGGATATAATAGATAAGAATGGTTGATAAATGATTACAGGAGAGTGTCAGAAGGATGTTTTTAAGTATCAGGGCAAGAAACGGAAGGGGCTAAACTGAAATTTCCAATACACACACACACACACACACACACACACACACACACACACACACACACACACACACACACACACACACACACACACACACAGTCATAGAGGATGGGTAATCTAGACACATGTGTGCTTGTGAGGGCAGCAGAAACAGCAGTTCTGGGATGATGGGAGGGGATAAGGCAAGGGTTTTATTGCAAAGGCAAGCCAGGGCAAGGAGAAAGAGCTACAGACAAGTGGGACAAAGTGACATCAGGGTATGAAGGAAAGAAAGGAATCCACGGAAGTTATTTACTGGAGAGAAGAAAATATTATTCTGTGAGCCAAACGTGTAGTAAAAGAAAACAGGAAAATGTGAAAAAAAAAAAAAATTATTTAGGATGAATGAGAGTGACATTAAGATGATAACGTAGACAGAATGGACATTTCCAGCATTAGGGCAAAATAAAAATGAATATCTCGTAGGCATCTCTAGCATCATTGATGCTGGATTTGTCTTCTTGAACAAGCTTCTCCGATAATATTTACTTGGTGTATGTAAACACTGGTATGACAGACAGTATGCTGTGTGTGTGTGTGTGTGTGTGTGTGTGTGTGTGTGTGTGTGTGTGTGTGTGTGTGTGTGGGCGGGCGGGCGGGTGGGTTTGTGTGTGAGAGAGAGAGAGAGAGAGAGAGAGATAAAAGTGATAATGCCAGTAGAAGTAAAACAAGATGTAAAAATGATAGAGGGAGAGGAAAGGCAAAAAAGAAGAAGGGAGATTGAGAAGTGCTAGAGGTAAGTTAGGATAGTAAGGGGATTAACGAAGAAGAAAGGAAGAGGAGAGAAAAGAATGTAAAACTAAAATGCTGGGAGAGAGGGGGAGATGCAGAAAAAGAAATAAAGTTAAGACGAGGTGGGAGGAAGGACAGACAGGATAAGATATGAGATGAAAGATATGAGATGAAGGGGGGAAAAGGTGTAAACGTTTTTCCTTCAGTTTACTTGCACGTATTTGTTGCCATTTTTGTCCACCCTGTTCTTACCTCCTGCCACCCTCCCTGCCTATCTCGTACCTCTATACAACCCTATTCCATGTATTTTTACTGCTAGTTTCTTTCATCGCTAATACTGACCTCCCTTTTTCTTGTCTACCTCCCTGCCTAGCCCGTACCTTTAAACAACAATGCTTATCTCATGTAGTTTTACTCTTAACCCACCCCCTCCCGTCAACGTATGGGTACGTTGCAACGATTTGCATTTGCCAGTCCCGGTGACGTACCTGTGCGTCGTGCAATTGCAAGGTCCCTAATTTGCACAATTTTCAATTTTCGCGGGTGATTTTTCATACGTATACATGGGACACCTTCCACTATTCCTCTACAAGATGTCAAGCAGGGACAATGCCTTACATTGCATGACCTCCCCCCTTCCCCCCCTCACGCCATTGTCTCGGCAATTCACCTGTTACCAGTGACCTGGCCAGTAAAGATAGTCAGGGCCAGAGTGATTCCCCAACCGATGACAATGTGGAGGACAAAGTTTACATAGCATTAGAAGAGGAAACAGTCAGAAATAATGATCAAGTAATGTGGCTAAAAAAGGTCAGGTATGGTGATTAGTTAGTGAGTGAAACAATGCTTATAATGCCTATATTACTGCTTGAAAACCAATATACTCTCATACTACATATAAATTCGTACCAAGTAAATAAATAAATACCGTTTATGAGTTGTGTGAAAGAGTTACCCTCCCATGGAACTCGTTTTCTTTGGTGCCAGCATGTTAGAAAACCCAGTCAGGTAAGGAGGAACTCCTACCTGGATTGAGTATTTTAAACCTCAGGTGAGCAATTTCTCCATGAATTTTCGATGTTTCTCACCAAAAGCGAAGGTTTTAGTCAAAAAAAAAAAAAATCGAAAATACCTCGGGATTGGGGGATGTCGGAGGTGCGGAAAACCTCGGGACATGATGGGTTAATCCTACAACAGTACACCCGGGTCTGAGAGACCCGGCCACTTTTTGCCAGTTTTCGGTTTAGCAACTTCTAGATGCCAGGGACTCCTATCTTTCTCAATAGCTTCCTAATTTTGGGTGCTGGCGCTAAAGTTGGGTGTTTCGGTTTTCCAGGTCTTCCTCTGTTTTGGTGCATAACACACTAAAGTCGCGGTCGGGTCTGTGAGACCCAGGTATACTGGATTAGGGGGAACTGTAATTTACTGTAGTGTGATGCATATTTCTACACCATTTGCACTGCCCTCTCCACACTATGAAGACCCTTCATACCACTAGCTTTGACAGCATTGCGAGCATCATTGTGTCATTTCTTTTCTTATGAGTCCATGTAAACAGAAACTGTACTCTTTTGTACAGATTTTTTATTTTTTTTCAAAAATTTGCCTAAAATACATGAATTAAGGTAATCATAATTTTATGTTCTTTATTGCAAAGTAATCTGAACCAAAAAGGTTGTATAATGATCAAGGATTCAATAAATAAAACACAAGTATATATATATTTTTTATTTTATGGGTCTGTGAGACCCAGGTGCACTAATGGTGTATGGGCGCAAATAGGTATACTGTCCTAGGGTTAATGTCTTACATGCATCATATTTTCCTACCATTTTTTGGCTTACCTCCCGACATAGCTCTCTCCTGCCTTCCTACCTTCACCGTACCTTCCTGACCTCCCTCCTGTCTATCTACCTACCAATCTTTCCCATGCCTTGCTGCCATGACTCTGCCTGCCTGCCTGTCTGCCTGCCTGCCCCTGCCTGCCTGCCTTTCATGCCCTCCTGTCTGAGTTCTACATCTCCAGGTGTCAATAAAGGTTCATTATGCAGACAGCTGATATTACACTCTACCTGCCTCAGCGACTGTCTGCTTGCCTGTCTCCCTGCCAGGGTTCTTCATCTCCAGGAGTCAATGAAGGCCAAACATGCAGACACCTGACAGTGCACAGCCCCGCTGCCTATTACACTGCACCTGTTTCACCGACGCTTCTCTCTCTGCCTCTTATGCGTGCTCCATCCCATCATCTTTCCTCGCTAACCTCATTTCCTCTCTTTTCTGTTCCTAATTCGTTTCACCTTCATATTATCCACCTTTAATACTTGTAAGCCTCTTTTTCTGTCTCTCGGTTTATTTTCCTCTCAGCCATTTTCACTATGCCTGCCTTCATTCCTGTTTCCCTGATTACCTACATTCTTATCGATTTCTATTAATTGTTCCCGCTACTCTCCCCTCTCTTAGATCTGTCCTTCCAACACCTTCCAGCCTCCTTTGTTTCCTTTCCACTGTTTCACTCCCTGCCGTTCTCCCTCTCTGTCATCCTCAACAGTGAATTCTTTGTCACAGCTTCCGTCTGTGATTCAATTTTCCTTTTTATTCCCGCCGCCTTTCCTGCTTATTGGTTACAATGATTCTCTCTCTCTCTCTCTCTCTCTCTCTCTCTCTCTCTCTCTCCGCTAAAGTTCCTGGGTATTTTCTCCTTGTCCATGCATATTCCTTCTTTTCCTCCATCTATTGCCTCTCTCCCTTTTCTTTTCCTTTTTAAATATACCTTTTCTATTCTGATCTCCGCTACCGTAATTTCTCCTCTCTCTCTCTCTGCCCTCCTCTTTTCCACATATTCTCCAATACAGGACATAACTGCACTGCAGTTACATGTCATTAGATATTTGGCTGCCATGTCCACCGCAAGTGAGTTGCATCGTCTCAGTTTTCCTTTCCTCTTTCACTGTTCTATTCACTTTTATTTTCTTCCCATCAGCTTCCCTTCTCTCTCTCCATTCTTCTTCCCTCGTATCCTCACAGTTCTTCTTCCTCTTCGTTCCTTTCCATCTTTTTTCTTTCGTCTCTCCACTCTCCCATCTTCCTCTTCCTATTCCCATTATACAGTATATCTCCATCCTTACCTTTCCTTCTTGTCTTTCCCATCTCTTTCTCCTCTTTCACTGTTTCCCATCCTCACTCCCCACATGTACTCATTTAACATACCTCGTCTCAGAAACACCATACACTGCCTAATACACCACCTCATACAGTGTCTAATACACCACCTCATACACTGCCTAATACACCACCTCATACACTGCCTAATACACCACCTCATACACTGCCTAATACACCACCTCATACACTGCCGAATACACCACCTCATAAACTGCCGAATACACCACCTCATACACTGCCTAATACACCACCTCATACAGTGCCTAATATACCACCTCATACACTGCCTAATACACCATCTCATACACTGCTGAATACACCAACTCATACACTGTTTAATACACCACCTCATACACTGCCTAATACACCACCTCATACATTGCCTAATACACCACCTCATACACTGCCTAATACACCACCTCATACACTGCCTAATACACCACCTCATACACTGCCTAATACACCACCTCATACAGTGTCTAATACACCACCTCATACACTGCCGAATACGCCAACTCATACACTGCCTAATACACCACCTCATACATTGCCTAATACACCAACTCATACACTGCCTAATACACCAACTCATACATTGCCTAATACACCACCTCATACATTGCCTAATACACCACCTCATACAGTGTCTAATACACCACCTCATACACTGCCGAATACGCCAACTCTTACACTGCCTAATACACCACCTCATACATTGCCTAATACACCACCTCATACACTGCCTAATACACCACCTCATACACTGCCTGAACCCCACGATGGATTTCGACCATGCTTTGGTCATTGATAGAGTATGATGGGACGATAAACTTAGTAGGTCAGCAAGGTCAAGGAATAAAAAGTCAAGGTCATATGGGGTCGACTTAGATTATCTGTCGTCTCATTTCAACCAACAATGAACCCTGTCATTGCGGTTGTATGGTGACTCTGTGCGCAAGGCTTGGCGGAGGTGTAACGAGCGACGCGTTGCTTCTACAGTTCAGAGCCTGAGTTCATGGCATTTTATTTATCCTTTCTTGGTTTTGGAGTTATAATTATCTCTAAGGACAATACACTTTTTATCCTGCCGCAAAAACAGGGGAACTGATATGAATTTACAGAATCTGTAGAATTTCTACTAAAACCTGAAATGTGAGAGTTATTGATGCAAATGTGTACAAAATTATAGATGATAGTTTCAACCTGTATTCAGACAGAACAGAGTTATAAGAGAGGTTACAACGTCCTCTTTGGTATTATATGGGGATACGTTGGTGACACAAACCTCTGAACCTAAGAACCACAACCACACGTTGCTACCAATCTGATGACTGCATACGCACCCGTAGAGCTTTAAAATATACTTGTGTGTGTGTGTGTGTGTGTGTGTGTGTGTGTGTGTGTGTGTGTGTTGCTATAATTTTTCGGTGCTGCTTCAGCTACAACAATTAACTGCCCATAAATTCGGGCAGCAGAGACATCAGAATCACTGGCGGGCGTGGGACACAAGTTTTTCTAAATATGAAACACTCATTCGAGTCACCCAGCCGTCTTGGTATGGTGTAATAAATAACGTTATTCTGACGCGTTATATAGCTTGTGTTATTTTATTTAAGGATTTGATGTTCCTGAAAGAGGGAACATTTCAGTCCGACACAAATGAAGGATACGACATACAAAAATACCAGACTAGGGTTTTCCAGTTTTTAATGCTCCCTCCCCTGTTATTATCGGCAGCCTTCAAAGGTTAAAGAAGTTTAAGTTATTCATACATTTTGTCTTCTTATTACTGCCAACTTTCACGAGTCAGTCAAGTCAAGTTATCACAGGAGTCCATGAAATTAATAGCGCCCTCTTCTCTGACTGGACACTTGGCATTTCCTTAATTCCTCCAACTTTTATTCCGTCACCTTCCACGAACCTCACACAAGGCCAGGTTATCATCAACTTGTGCCAATTACAGACATTCAGTTTAATATGACCATCATCAAAGTTACCCAGTGTCAATATTGCTAATGTGGCATGAACCAACTCATTATCATCAACAAACACCAAACCATTAATATTAACCACATCAATAGCATCGGTAATCAATTACGGCACCAGTAACTAAGTCGTTAATATCACCAACTTTTGCCAAACATATATTCCTTGGAGAAAGTGAAGATGATAAAAGAAAGATGACAAAAGTTGAGAAAAATGTCAGTGGGAAAGAAGGTGGCGTGATAGAGGAAAGGAGACAAAAAGAAGATAAGAGAAGAGGTGACAAGTTGAGATCAGAAATAAAGAGAACAGGAGCAGATCAAACACAAAGGACAGTAAAGAACAAACAAACAAACAAACAGTGAACGGGCAGACACTGGAGGCATGGGAGAGGGAGAGAAAAGCAGGAAAGGGACAAAAAGTATGGGTGGAAATAAGACTACCAGGTGAGGTAAAAAGAAAGACATGGAATAAGATATTACAGAGAGAGAAGGAGAGGGTGAGGGAGGAATCCAGTGCTCCCCTTCCCTCCCT